>NC_092141.1:64424380-64734246 GCF_043159975.1 Macaca nemestrina
AAACATAAATGATCCGTGGTGATCCTAAATAGATTTTTAGTTCAGAGCTAAATTATCCTAAAGATATAAGATGTTTGGATATATGTGTATAGCAAGTGTTTTATGATACATATTCTACATGTTGGGAATGTAGTTTTATATGATTAAGTTTTCAGAGTGCCAGTGCTTTGGAAAATGCAGCTAAAAAGTCTCCCTCTGGACAAATTGACAAATAATTGTGTAACCTGCTACTTCAGCTTTGTGTCTTTGGTGTTATAATATTATATTGTCCTTTAGCTCCTCAGAAATTATCTCCTCTGTCATGCAACTGTTCCCTGTGTACTCTGGAGGTAACAGATAATCATGATAATGATGACTAAAACTTTCATCAGGTTCTCCTCCCTACTGAGACCTTCCTTTCCCTTGAGCAGTTCTTGTCTTCCCACTGGCCAGCGTTCAGTTCTATCTCCTTCAGCTCTGCAAGCTGTAAAAACACCTTCCAGAGTCACACAGGGGAACTGAGTAAAATTCTCCTAACTTCACATCACCTGAAGGACATTTTCTTACCCCCAGCCTCTGAGTAATAACACTGAGAAGGACTTCATTGTTGTGCTTTCCTATAACACCACTGCCGGATTCTGATTAGCCTGGATCTAATCCTGCAGTACTAATTTTTGTTCCAGGATTATCTGTATTGGATGCTGATTATATACACTTGTATTTTTTTTAAATGATAAACATTTATGTTATTATTTATCAGCCTACTCAGTCGTATATTAGATAGGCTAGGGAAGTTTAACGTTAAAATTATCATCCAGAATCAGCACATAAAGCTGTTTAAAATGGGTATCCAGTGAAAACACCATAAAGCACCTTGGGAGGTACTTTTTATCCAATGTAAAATGAAATATCCAATGTAAAAACGGTATGAAACTTTATTATGTATTTGCCTTTAGTTCATAAAAACTGAGGTTATTTTCAATAGACTATGTAGAGACTTACATATAGTTGGTGCTAAATAAAAGTTTGTTGAAGGAATTGAAGCCATCCTCACAGAATTAAGAATTCTGGACAGAAATGTAGTTATAATTGAGCTGTAATCAGGCTGCACTTTGACCCACTTCCTTGTAACTAGAAATCACATAACCTTAGACACTGACCATTTGCATCCCCATTGTTCCTGTAGATCGAAATTCTAATGTTAGAATCATGAGGCTTTTGTTTAAGAATTGCTTAAACGGATCCTGAATTACTGTGGAACTGCTAACGCCAACCAATGTAAAGACTCCCACAGACAAACCAAATGAGCACGAGAGTACAGTTTCTTTCTCTCTCTGTCCCGTGACTTCATCCTGTACTCTTCAATTAATCAACAATCTCTTTGCTTTGGCTCACTCCAAAACTCTTAAAAACCCTAGCCCCAGAGTCCTTGGGAAGACGGATTTGAGTTTTTCTCTTTTCTCCTCGTTTGGCGGCCTTACCATTAAACCTCTGTCTTTGTTGCAACCTGGTGCCTCTGGGTACTGACCTGCTGTGAACATCCAGGCAATGAACCTATTACAGCTACAGAATGAATACACAAATAGATGCATATGTGATGTCCCACTTGTATACACAAATATGCCAGCGGAGAAAACCAAATACCACGCGTTCTCACTCATAAGTGGAAGTTGAACAATGAGAACACATGGACACAGGGAGGGGAGCATCACACACTGGGGCCTGTCATGGGGTGGGGGGCTGGGGGAGGGATAGCATTAGGAGAAATACCTAATGTAGATGATGGGCGCAGGTTGATGGGTGCAGCAAACCACCATGGCACGTGTATACCTACGTTACAAATCTGCACGTTCTGCACATGTATCTCAGAATGTAAAGTATAATAATAAAAAATAAAGGTAAAAATGACACTTCAACTTGTCAAAAAAATTATACTTGTTGCTCTGTTTATTTGAAATGTGAAATTGCAGCCTTACGCGATTTCTTTAAAATCCCATGTTACTTACAAATAAATGAAATATTTCAAAATGAGTAACTTAGCAGAAACTTGGTAGTGTATATATAACTTCAGGAGATCGAAAAGTGCAAGTCAGTAACTAAAATGACCATCTTCTGACCAACCAAGGTCATAGCGCCCTGTGTTTACGGTGTTTTAAAGATTTCAAAATGCCAGGCTAATGTGGTTATATGTGATATTATTGTTGTCTTTTTGTACAAAGTGAGTCATCTCAAGTTGAGTAACTTGTTCTGAGTAAGATAATGACTCACTGAGAAAGCCTGACATACCATCGAAATGGCTTCTGTTAGAGCCCACTGCTGTCTGTGGGCTGTTTTATCAGTGTGGTTTATTTAGAGGTCTGCTTCTAAATTGCGTATTTGTTCCATCATTTTGAAGAAGAGTTGTATTTCATTAAGAATATGTACATAGTGAAACAACAATGACATCTTTTGCAACTAGAATTCACAATGAATTTAATTCTAAAGAAGAGTAGTATGCAGAATTTTTTTCCTGAAAATCTTGATGCTCATGTTTTTATAGTCTATAAAGTTAAAATATCTATTCTGAGTTTTGCAATTTATTGCATGTGTGTAAAGCGTTGCATTTATTTATAATTCTGCTATATTATGCTAATTTAAGAAATAAACCCTAAAACTGTACATGACAATTCCCAAGAATGCTAAGCTTGTTTTGAGACTGAGTCTCACTCTGTCGCCCAGGCTGGAGTGCAGTGGCACAATCTCAGCTCACTGCAAGCTCCGCCTCCTGGGTTCAGGCCATTCTCCTGTCTCAGCCTCCCGAGTAGCTGGGACTACAGGTGTCTGCCACTACGCCCAGATAATTTTTTGTATTTTTAGTAGAGACAGGGTTTCACTGTGTTAGCCAGGATGGTCTCGATCTTCTGACCTCGTGATCTGCCCGCTTCAGCCTCCAAGTGCTGGGATTACAGGCGTGAGCCACCGTGCCCAGTCCCGGTATTTCTTTCTTTTTTTTTTTTTTTGAGACAGAATCTCGCTCTGTCGCCAGGCTGGAATGCAGTGGCGTGATCTCGGCTCACTGCAACCTCTGCCTCCCGGGTTCAAACAATTCTCTGCCTTAGCGTCCTGAGTAGCTGGGAAAGGCACCCGCCACCACGCCTGGCTACTTTTTGTATTTTTAGTAGAGATGGGGTTTCACCATCTTGGCCAGGCTGGCCTTGAACTCCTGACCTCGTGATTCACCCACCTCAGCCTCCCAAAGTGCTGGGATTACAGGAGTGAGCCACCGCTCCGGTTTTTCTTAATTTATTTTATATACTCCGTATTTAGTTGTAGAATCCTCCGTTTCAATTTGAGCAGCTACATTAATATTAACATTTTAGACAGGCCCTGTGGTTTGCACCTCTCATCAGGCATCTCACGTTTGACTAAAATGGTAGGAGTCTGAGGTGGGAGGATCTCTTGAGCCCAGAAGTTTGAGGCTGCAGTGAGCTATGATCGCATGACTGCACTACTGCCTGGGTGACGGAGAGTGACTCCGCCTCTAAAGAAAGCTTGTCTTATAGTTCCGAAGTGCTTTATGGCTTGTTAAGCTCCTTCACAGAAATTGGCTTATTTGATGCTCACAACTTGTGATAGAGGGAAGATAAATATTATTCCCCCCTCCCCTATGTTGCCTGAGAAAAGTGCACATTTTCTTTACAAAACTGGAATAGTTTAGGATTGTGCATGAAGGGAAGAAAAAGAACAAATACGTCTGGGGGAAATATCTAAACCAGTTAATTTCTTTAGTTGTAGAGACTTTGTTTTTTTTTTCTTTGCATAATAATAGCAGGTAATATTTAGTGCTTACTATACGCCAAGTGCGAATTGAGCCACAGAATTCTCATAATTAGGGTGTGAAGTGGGTATTTTTTTGCCTTGATTTTAGGGAGCAGAGAACTAAAGAACAGAGGGGTAAATAAAACCATTAGAAAGTGCCAGAGCTGGGACCCAAACCCAGACCTCTGCACTGTGCTTTTAACCTCTATGTTCATTGGTGTACTGCTGTAAAACAGTTTTCTGGGAAATACATTTTAAAAACCCAAGTTCCATTGTGTAAATACTGCCATCGTGGCCAATTTCAAGCTTCCCGTGGTTTAATAGCGAGCTTGGAAAATTCCTGAATATTTACTGATCGGCGGTTAAGAGCCAGCTTGCTGTAGTACACCTCTGACGATCCTACATGGCCTCTCTGTGCCTGTGGACAGTATCATCTGAAGAAAGAATATTCAATTATTATTTTAAAATTGACTTTATTGAGTTAAGATTTGCTTACAATGAAATATATTCGTTTTAAATGTACAGTTTGAAGAACCTTGCTAAATGGACCTATCACCACATTCAAGACACAGAACGCTTCCATCAGTCCCAAAGGTTCTCAGGTGCCTCTACCAGGTTAACCAGTTAATTCCCACTCCTCCACACCTTTCAGCTCAGGTGACCACTGAGTTTATTTCTGTCGCTATAGATGAGATTTTATCTTTCTGAAAGTTTCATATAAATGGAATCACACAGTATGTATTCTTTTGTGTCTGGCTTTAGCTCAGCGCAATCTTGGATTCATTTCCAAGATTTAAGAAACATTTACTACCCCATAAAAAATCATTTACTCAGCTATATGAATAAGAATTTCATTTTCATTTGATATTTGAGTATATTTTTAAAGCCTGAGTACTTATTGATTGGCTGGTTTTCTTAACTCTAAATAATTGCTTTCTTTTTCACTTTATGCCTTATAGAACTGCCTCCTTACTGGTGAACTTTTTGGAAACTGATTATTAGTTAAATAAGACAATTTTAATTTACTAAGTCATTTTAAAAGGTTTGCTTTTTTCTTCTTTCTTGTTTTACAAGGTAAACCTTCTAGTATCAACACATCTTAAGTGGCTTGAACACACAGGGTTAGCTTATGGTATTTTTATTTTATTTTATTTTATTTTATTTTATTTTTTGAGACGGAGTCTTGCTCTGTTGCCCAGGCTGGAGTGCAGTGGTGTGATCTCGGCTCACTGCAACCTCTGCCTCCTGGGTTCCAGCTATTCTCCTGCCTCAGCCTCCCGAGTAGCTGGGACTCCAGGCACGGGCCACCACTCCCGGCTAATTTTTGTATTTTTAGTAGAGATAAGATTTCGCCATGTTAGCCAGGCCGCTCTCGAACTCCTGACCTCAAGGTATCCGCATGCCTTGGCCTCCCAAAGTGCTGGGATTACAAGCGTGAGCCACCGCGCCCAGCCGGGGTTAGTTTATTTTAAAGTTCGTTTCTTGAGACTCCAGAAGATGGCACTCTTACAAAGCCTAAGAAATAAAGCTTTGGCAACCTATGGTTGTTTTTCTAGGTGGTTCCTTCCTGCTGTGACCCATTTGCAAAGCCATTTGCTTGGGAGAATAACATTTTTTTTTTTTTCTAATTATCAGAGTCATATATGCTGTTTGTTAAACATTTTAATAAAGGTATTCTTCAAACCCCTTGCTAATCCCCAAGAGATAACTACAACAGTTCAGTATATATACAGTATTTTCCAGACCTTCCACTAGCTTATACACACAACATACGCATATCAAAGTAAAAATGTAAATTTCTAAATTTTTCGATTTTAGGATAATCATAAACAATGCTCTTGTCTTTTGCTATAGGATTCTTTATTCAGTTTTTTTCTTCGCAGTTCTTTTCTTTAAAGACAGACCTTCCACTTCTGCAATTCATGGCTTGCCGAGTCCAAAGGGACCTCTCACATCTGTGTTGAATGAGGGCTTGTGGCCTAGTGAATGAGGGCTAGACTGTCATGATAAGGATGCTGCTATGGTCTCAAAGTTTTGGTCCCCCCATATTTGGATGTTGAGACCTAATCACCAATGTGCCAGTATTAGGAGGCGGGGTCTTCGAGTGGATTAGGTCCTGATGGTGGAGCCCTGGCCAAGGGGATTATTGTCCTTATCAATGAGGCCCCAGGGAATGGCTTTGTCCCTTCTGCCATGTGAGGATATATCGAGAAGCTGTGTATGATCCAGAAAGTGGGCCCTTATCAGACACTGAAGCTGCCTCCAGAACTGTGAGAAATAAGTTTCTCTCATTTTTAAGCCACCCAGTCCGAGGTATTTTGTTCTAGCTGCCCAAAGGGACTGATAGATGCTATGCTAGTTGCATTTCTTGTCAGTGAGAACAGGGCAAAGTGAAGTTACATAATAAGAAATGTAATGCTTCCTTTGCCTACTGAAGACTTATAGGACATTTTGGCCGAGATAGTATCAGAAAAGAACTATTATTTGGGTCTTGCTGGCTGTGCCGTGAAATCCTAGCCATTGGAGCTTTAGTGGGAAATTTTGTGAAATCACAAATTTTTTTTCAGATAGTTTTTTCCCCCATGATATAACCTTGCCGGTAGCTGACTTCCCCAAGAACATATAGTCCAGGAAACCAAGGAAGAACTGAAAGGCTTCTGTGATCTGTCTTTGGAGGTCATATACTGTCACTTCTTCGATAAATCTGCTCCTCATTCATTGTAGGAGGGAACTACACAAGGGAATGAAGACCAGAAGGCAGGGATCACTGGCGCCAACCTGGAGGCTGCCACAAGTCACCAATGTGTAGATGTTATTTGAAACCATGGGATTGGCCAGGTGTGGTGGCTCACGCCTGTAATCCCAGCACTTTGGGAGGCCGAGGCGGGCGGATCATGAGGTCAAGAGATGGAGACTATCCTGGCCAACATGGCAAAACCCTGTCTCTACCAAAAATACAAAAATCAGGTGGGTGTGGTGGTGCATGCCTGTAGCCCCAGCTACTCAGGAGGCCGAGGCAGAAGAATCGCTTGAACCTGGGAGGTGGAGACAAGATCACGCCACTGCAATCCAGCCTGGGCAACAGAGTGAGGCTCCCTCAAAAACAAACAAACAAAAAACAAACAAACAAACAAAACCCTTGGGATTAGAGCAGGGAGGAGAGGCTGTGGAGGGATTAGATGAGGTTACCTGGGGCGGGAGTATAGAGAGAAGACAAGAGGATTGAGACAACATTCAGTCACAGAAGTCTCAGAAAAAGCTGCTTATGGAGTAATGGCTCTGGGAGCTTTGTGGAAAACAATTTCCAAGAGAAGGGAATGCTGAGAAACTGTGGTACTAGCTAATAAATGACCCCTGCTTTTATACTTGTGCAAAATCCTTTCCCCTTTGGGTCTCACACCATTCCTACGTAGTTGTAAGGAAAACAGATGTTATTTAAAGCAGTAACTATTGCAGACACTTTTGAGCACCAGGGAAGTAGAATCCTTTATTTATTACTTGGGGGCTATGGACCTTGTTCAGAGGCCTTGATAATCCTTTTGAGTCTGAAAGGTAAAGGTTGCCCTAGGATGTATGCTGGAAGGTGAGGGCTAGACAAAGAGAGCTGAGCGTATAATAAAGTGAGATGAGTGGAGGATCTGAAACCATTAAAAAAATATTTTTTTCTTTTCTTTTTTTTGAGACAGAGTCTTACTCTGTTGCCCAGGCTGGAGTGCAGTGGCATGATAACAGCTCACTGCATTCTTGACCTCCCCAGGCTCAGGTAATCCTCCCACCTCAGCCCCCCAAGTAGCTGGGACTACAGGTGTGCACCCCCACACCCGATTAATTTTTTTTTTTTTTTGTAGAGACAGAGTTTTGCCATGTTGTTCAGGCTGGTCTTGAACTCCTAGGCCCAAGCAATCTGCCCATGTCGGCCTCCCAAAGTGTTGGGATTACAGACGTGAGCCATTGCATCTGGCCATATAAATAATATTAAAAGGAAAAACTACATACTGAAGCAAATCAGCTTAAGTTGGCTGACTAGCCATTGGCTTTTGGACTCAGCTCTGGAATTCCTCTTGTCTAGCACAATTCCTCCCTCTCCCTCTCCCTTCTGCTCCTTTGACACTCCTTATTCACCATGTCTCCTTGTTTCTTCATCCCACTTTGGTTCTATATAGTAAATAATAATAAGACACAAATATTGAGTACTTTCTAGGTGCCAGTAGTTTCCAGGTTCCTAGTGCTTTAGGTACACAACCTCATTTCATCTTCACAAACGCATGCCTTGAACCAGGTGCAGTCATCGCTATCATTTCCACTTTAAGAAACTGAGGAACACAGAAGTTAAGTTACTTGCTATTAAGTAGCAGAGCCAGAAATTGAACCCAGTGTGATGTTAGAGGCCAGGCTCTTAATCATTAAATTTTGCCCATTTTCCTTTAGGGTTTTGAATTTGGCAATGCATGTTGAACCACGATCTACTCAGGCTGAGACTTTGGCTGCCTTTTTCCCTAATGCAGAACATGATTTCTGTTACTGACTTGTGGGTCTGACCTGTCCCAGTGGAGACCCCACCCTGGGCCTCACTGCTGCCAGCTAAGAGAAGGGAGAGCAGAACAATGTTTGTTCACACCCTCTGTCTTTTCACATGTATTTGCCCTGTTTCCTTTCTCCCTCGTCTGCCTGGATGATTTCTTTATGTAGCATTTCATTGCCCCTCCTGGAAAATTGTTCACTTCTCCTTCCATGCGTCCTTCGAAGGTCTTTTCCTTTTTGTTTTGAGACAGAGTCTCACTCTATCACCAGGCTGGAGTGCAGTGGTGCAATCTCGGCTCACTGCAACCTCCGCCTCCTGGGTTCAAGTGATTCTCCTGCCTCAGCCTCCTGAGTAGCTGGGATTGCAGCCACCTGCCACTACACCTGGCTAATTTTTGTATTTTTAGTTGAGATGGGGTTTCACCATGTTGGTGACGATGGTCTTGATCTCTTGAGCGCGTGATCCACTGCCTCAGCCTCCCAAAGTACTGGGGTTACAGGCGTGAGCCATGGTGCCCAGCCCTTTGAACTTCTATTCAACAGATCTCACTGTATCACCATTCCTGGTAGATGTTTATCTCTGCCCTCAACCATGAGCTCCTCAAGGCAAGGACCATATCATGTTCATCACTGAGTCTCCAGTCTGGCACACTGTAAGGGCTCAGCGTTTCCTGACTGCATGAAAGATGGTGCTAGAAAATGAACAGGACAACTCTCAACTGCTGTAGTAGACAGTATACTTTTGCTACAACCTTGATGGGTTTACATAAAAAGGTCAGCACTTCTAAAAGAATCTTCTTTTAACTTAATCCTCAAACCCTGACATCTTCATCCCAGTTTTTATCTACATTATCATTATTATTATTATTAATGTTTTGTAGAGATAGGGGTCTCTTTATGTTGTCCAGGCTGGTCTTGAACTCCTGGCCTCAAGCAATCATCCTGCCTCTCAGTCTCCCAAAATGCTGGGATTATAGGTGTGAGTCATTACTCCCAGCCTCTATTTTATTATTAGTATTTCAAAAACTTATCTCTATGCTCTTAACATTATTGTTGGAATCAAGAAGGCATACATTTCACATTATTACCATTCATCTTTTATTACAATTAATTCTATTAAAACAATACTACTTGATTAAAGCTCTATGATTAAAAAATATTCCAGATTACCAGAAGAAAGTTCATTAAAAGACTACTCCAGGTCCAGAAAGATATAAGGTAATTTTGATTTGTTATAAAGACCAACGTGACCAACATGGCTTGTGACTGCATATTGTTTCAGAAGGGCAAAAAGGATTCAGTGTGAATAGGGAATCCAAAGAAAATGGAACAGACAAAAATAGAGATTGAACTAATACACCATGTTACTCTGAAAGGAATGATTTCTGTTTGTAAATTTCTTGTTCCTAAGGAACCAATCATGGGGTAGATCTTGTGAAATTTTACATTAGTTCTTCAATTTCCTGAACTTGAGATGAGACCACCTCACCATTCACCATCTCCTGCACAACTGTCTTGATTTTTCGGGTTTTGGTCGGGTCTAAAGATAAAAATGGAATAAGGGCGCAAAAGTTAGTGTTTCAAATATTAATCCAGCATTAGTTGTTTAATGCAGGTTTCTAAATTAAGCATTGGTTGATACAATCCATATAATTAAACTTTCAAAAGTAAATTTTACTTCTTAAAAATGTGTTTTATTGGCCGGGCGCGGTGGCTCACGCCTGTAATCCCTGCACTTTGGGAGGCCGAGGCGGGCAGATCACGAGGTCAGTAGATCGAGACCATCCTGGCTAACACGGTGAAACCCCGTCTCTACTAAAATACAAAATATTAGCCGGGCGTGGTGGCGGGCGCCTGTAGTCCCAGCTACTCGGGAGGCTGAGGCAGGAGAATGGCGCGAACCCGGGAGGCGGAGCTTGCAGTGAGCCGAGATGGTGCCACTGCACTCCAGCCTGGGCGACAGAGTGAAGACTCCGCCTCAAAAAAAAAAAAAAAAAAAAAAAATGTGTTTTATCCAATGAAAATGAAATGTATTCAGTGTTGCCTTGTACACATATGAAAACATTTTTTTAAGAAAACATTTCAAAGTTGGTTATGGTGATCATAATACCTTGTAGCAGAGTAGGTTTTTTTCCCTCCTGGGATTGCCAATTTTTTAATTTTTATTTTAATTTTCTTAGAGACAGGGTCTGGCTCTGTTGCCCAGGTTGGAATGCAGTGGCATGATCATAGCTCACTATAACCTCTAACTCCTGAGCTCAAGGGGTCCTCCTGCCTCAGCCACCAGAGTAGCCGAGATCACAGGCATACACCACCATGCCCAGCTATTTTTTTCTTAAGTTTTTTGTAGAGATGGGGTCTCACTGTTGCCCAGGTGGGTCACGAACTCCTGGCCTCAAGTGATCCTCCCACCTTAGTTTCCCAAAGCTATGAGATTACAGGCATGAGCCACCGTGCTCCCAAAAGTTTTAATATAGTACAGACTACTCATTTTGTGCAGGAATGCATAAATGTTTTTCCTTGGCTCAGAATATAAATATGCTTTAAATTAAAATTAATAATAATGCAATATTCAATGAGATCTTACAGGTTTTGCATTAATAAATGTGATTCTGACTTATTCTAAGTGATTCTAGGGTTTCTGCATACCTTTAGAGGAATCAGTTGACTGTGCTTGTGATTTGGAGTCTGTCACAAATAAACTTTCCTCCAAACCATCACTGTAAGAAAACAAAGGAGATGACCTCAAAAAGTGAAGCAACCTGGCTTTTAATGGAAGAGTTGGTCTCAGAAATTCGATTTCCCAATTTGTAGGCCTGAGTTCTTCCAACTAGTGCAGCCTCTGATCACTTTTGGAAAGCTTGTTAGAGTAGGTGGTTCAGGAGGCTACTAGGTGTCCTTCTTATCATCAGGTCTTTGATATCAGAAATTGAGTGCCTTTTGTAGTATAGGGAATACTAATTTACAAACTGTTTCTGACAGTAGTGCCTTTGTTCATTGCAGCATTTTATGAATTACCAAGTAAGATAATGGGTGAAAACACTTTGCAAAGTGTAGAGCATTTAGTAAATCCCAGGCATATCTTTACTAGACTTTGTTTGTTTGCTTTTCTGTCAACTAAAACCCCATTCCTTCTATTTCTGCTGTCCACTCTTGGTCAGCCCCTAAAGGTGTTTGCAGCCTTCGTTGTCTGCTCACCCCTGGGCCTCCCCGTCCAGCAGGCGGCGGTAGGTCTCAATCTCCAGCTCCAGGCGGGCCTTGACATTCAGCAGGCGCTGGTGGTCCACGTTCTGGCGCTCTGCATCCGCGCGCACCTGGAGCAGCTGTGCCTCCAGGTTGCTGATGAGCTGCTGCACCTGGGACAGCTGCGCGCAGTAATCGCCCTCGGCTTCGGCCAGCGAGTCTTCCAGGGATTTCTTCTGCACGCGGGAGGGAAATGGTATAGAAATAACGATGGAGGGGACCGAAAAGAGGAGGGCAGTCAACGGCTAATGTAATTTGGATGCAGCATTTTCTTTGGAAGTCCAAAGGATGCTGCTTCTGTTTGCTCACGAGCGTACCATGGCGAGCTGGGACTGCAGCTCGATCTCCAGGTTCTGAACGGCGCGTCGCAGGTCGGTGACCTCGCTCTTGCTGGACTGAAGCTGCTCGGTGTTGGTGCTAATCTCCTTCCGGAGCTCCCCGCTCTGCAACAGCAAAGACAGCCAGGGGACTCGAGCGCTGAGCTCGCTTGCAGGCCTTTCTGCGAATGTATCAAAGCCTTTGTTGTTTGTGTTACCTTTTCAATGAACCAGGCTTCAGCGTCCTTCCGATTCTGCTCAGCGATGGTTTCATACTGCGCCCGCATATCGTTGAGGAGCCTGGTGAGGTCCACTCCGGGGGCAGCGTCCATTTCTACGCTGACCTCACCTGGGCCGCCCACCCGGAAGCTTTGGAGTTCCTGGGGACAGCACGTGAGAGAGAGAGGGGCACAGGGGTCCATTGTGACTTTCGTGGGCCCTGGATACTTTTATCCTCCTGGGCCCCTTCCTACACACACACACACACACACACACACACACACTCTCTCTCTCTCTCTCTCTCTCTCTCTCTTAAAAATTCTATTTTATGACTGTTGGTATAAATATTAATGTAATATTTTAAAACTTTTTTAACCTAAAAATTCATATTTTTCTTCTGATTTTACAGGAACTTAAGACATATTAATGGGTCCCTGAAATTACCTCAGACCCTGGGAGCAGTGCCTGCTGTTCCTAATGGGTAAGTTGGCTCTGCTTCTTGAGGGGCCATGGCCTTTACATGAAAGGAGGCCTGGTGTACACTCACTGGGGTTTTCACCTACAGCTGCCAAACAGAGGGCTGCAGCAGTACCTGGGCTTGCACGCTGTTTGTGCCACAATCATTGAAAATCTAGTAGAAACTTCCTATTGCCAGCGTCCCTTCCTTGCCTAGCCTCCAATATGCACCGTGACATGTCAGAGTTTTCTGTGTGTTATGCTAAGTATAACCAGTTTCTCAAACACATATAACATTATATATTATTGGTAGACTTTTGTTCCTTAACTTTTAAAATACTCAGCTTTTTTTTTTCTTTTAAATCACTGAATTAGGACAGTTAGCATTCCTATTGTCATTGCTTTATAATGGAAATGACAAAATCAGAAAGTACCTCTAATCTGTTAAGCCTTAACAGGATCCACCATCACCACCACCACCACACACACATCACGCACACCACATGCACATCACATACACCACACACACATCCCACAGAAATCCAAAACAAATGGCCATTTTAACAGGGAGACAATGTATTCTCCATACTTGTTCCGACTCCAGATTTCTAAATTTGAAATTGTAATTTTTGGGTCTGGGAGAAAAAAAAAAGTAGCTGAGTGAGGCCGCCCTGTCTGACTCACTTCCTCATGGTTCTTCTTCATGTAGGCCAGCTCCTCATTCAGGCTCTCGATCTGCATCTCCAGGTCGGTCCTGGTCAGGGTCAGCTCGTCCAGCACCCGGCGCAGGCCATTGATGTCAGCCTCGACGCCCTGGCGTAGGGCCAGTTCATTCTCATACCTGAAAACCAAGTGCAAAGCAGTTGAGGGAATCAACACAGCCATTTGAACAAGGCCACTGATCTTCAGGGCTCGTTATTGCTTACATCTGTGCACCTACTTCATAATGGCAGCATTGCAATGTATGATGCGGATTTTGCTTTTGTGTTTTTTCTTTCCTTTGTTTCCACCATTGTTTACCGTTCAGTTGGAGAGAAGACAAGTGAAAAAATAATGAGGCAGTACTTTCCTACCAGCTATGAATCCCAATACCACAGCATCCCAGGGAATAATTTTCCCTTTGCTGGCTGCCATGGCTATAAATAGCAGCAGCCCTCTCTAAGTGGAATTTCTAAAAGCAGTTGAAAATAAGTTACTCTTTTTGCTTAATGTTCTTCATGATTTAACTTAAAACACTGATACTTCTTTAGTGGCTGTTACCAAAATTTTACAGGTTCAGGACCATGGCCATTGCAACTTCCGGTGTGGAAATTTTGTGAAGCAAAAAGGAAATTAGTATTTCTTCCTTATATCTGGGAGAGTTGAGCATAGAAAAGGAGGAAGGAATATAAAAATTAGTACATGGTTAATCTTTCCATTGTATGTGTCATCAGGAAACAATGGTTGATACATTGAAAACTGAGGTTTAGAGGCAGATGGATCATAAGGTCACGAGTTCGAAACCAGCCTGGCCAAGATAGTGAAACCCCATCTCTACTAAAAATACAAAAATTAGCTGGGCTCGGTGGCAGGTGCCTGTAATCCCAGCTACTTGGGAGGCTGAGGCAGGAGAATCATTTGAACCCAGGAGGCAGAGGTTGCAGTGAGCCGTGATCGCACCACTGCACTCCAGCCTGGGTGACAGAGCGAGACTCTGTCTCAAAAAAAAAAAGAAAAAAGAAAATTGAGGTTTAGGACTTTGGTAGGATTACGGTGTCAGTCACATCACGAGTCAATAGCACACTACAAATATAGTGATCCATAGCCCTGGGTTTAGGCAACTTATAATTTAAGGACATTTAATGTGAATTGCATTAGATTCTAATTACTTTCTAGAACACCCTATGTGAATTTACCAAAACACTAAATATATGGAGCATGTGAACTTCAGAAGATTTTATATCAGTGAAGACAGGACAGTAGGGTAGGGCAGAAGACATGGTGGGACATGGCCGTGATCCTCAGTTTCTTCCACTCACTTCATCCTGAAGTCCTCGGCAGCCAGTCTCGCATTGTCGATCTGCAAGAGGAGCTGGGCATTTCCAATGTTGGCTGCAATGATCTGGCAAAAAAGAGGTACACACACGAGATGAAGCCCTAAAAAACTAGTATTATACAAATATATTTTTGACACAAAGGTAAAAATGGTGATGTTAAATGCTGGTTTTTAGAGTTTAAGACAGTTTCATTTTTCTAAGACAATATCTGTATAAAATAATATTGAGAAGTAAAGAAATACAGATTTCCTACAGAAAGATAATGGAAATACAATCATTTCTTGGTAAATGATGAAATGGAATGAAACAACCTGGGATGAGAAAATTGCTGCAAGTACAGCCAAATTGGAAAATATCAAAGTTGTAGGTGATTATCACTGTAAAACATTGCAATGGTAAAAAGGAAAAAAATTCCCAAAGCCCCTCCAAAAGAAATCATCTTACCTTATTCCTGAGGTCTTCAATCAGTGGATAATATTTGCTGTAATCATTCTGTGAAGCATCTCCAGTCCCAGTTCCTCGTGTTTCATACCATTCTCGAATTTTGTTTTCTAGCTCAGTATTAGCCTCTTCTAGAGCTCGCACCTTATCCAGGTAGGAAGCTAATCTATCATTAAGATTTTGCATAGTTTCCTTTTCTGATCCAGAAAGAAGGCCTCCATCATTGCCTGAGAGAATACCTAGAGAGCCACCTCCTGGGCTGCCCCCAAATCCCATCCCCGGTCCTCCAAAGCCACTTCCACCCAGGGCTCTCCCATAACCAGCACCCAGTCCTCCTGCCATGGAACTTCCAGAGCCACCCCCAAAGCCAGAACTAGAACCAAACATGGAAGCAGCAGAAAAGCCTCCCCCATAGCTGGATCCAAAGCCAAAGGCACTTCCCCCATAGCCACTTCCAACACTGGAAGCAGACATGCCCCTGGGTCTGCCTGCTATCACACTCTGGGAGGAGAGCCGCCGGGACAGTCCGGGGGTGCGCACTGAGAGTGACATGGTGTTGTTGGAGAGATCCATAGCCTGGGGAATGTCCACAACTGGAGAGGAAGTTGTGCCAGCAAGCCAGGAAGCTAACCTTTTATAGGCTGTGAGATGGGTGTTGCAGTTGAAAAGTTCACTTTCTCCACTCAAAATTGGGTCCTCCCCCCAGGTTTTTGGCCAGCTCAACAAGTGAATGATTTATGTATAATGAAAATTCATTGATACAGAAGTAATTGAATAATCATTTCCATTAAATATTTGTTATATGAAAAAGAAAGCTGGGTGGAGTAGAGTCTACTTGTCATGAGGAATTTTTCTTCTCCAAATTAGTCTGTTGCCTCTATTCCCAGCACTGCCTAGCGTCTTGTACACAGTAGGAAGATAATGAACAATTGCTGAATGGATACGTTAAATACTTCTTCCTAAACCTTATGCTTTTTAAAATTCTTCTCTCATCTTTTCTGTTTGTTTCCTTTGGAAAATCCAACGTAAACCATTTGTTTCCTTTGGAAAAACCAATCCGATGTAAAATCCGATCATGATCAAGCATATCTTTTAGTGGAATACAGCTTCAGAAGCAGCTGTGAAATGCACTGGCAAAAGGTGGAGAATAAATACATTTTCCAGATTGATACTAGAATTTCCTTTCTTTCTTTTTTTTTTTTTTTTGTTTGAGATGGAGTCTCGCTCTGTCACCCAGGCTGGAGTGCAATGGCGCGATCTTGGCTCACTGCAAGCTCCGCCTCCCGGGTTCACGCCATTCTCCTGCCTCAGCCTCCCGAGTAGCTGGACTACAGGCGCCCGCCACCACGCCCGGCTCATTTTTTGTATTTTTAGTAGAGACGGGGTTTTACCGTGTTAGCCAGGATGGTCTCGATCTCCTGACCTCGTGATCCGCCCGCCTCGGCCTCCTAAAGTGCTGGGATTACAGGCGTGAGCCACCGCACCCGGCCAGAATTTCCATTTTCAAGGATTTTAAAACCTTGGCATTAGGATGTTGCACGTTTCTTTTCCCTCTGATTCTTCAACTCCAAAAAGTACTATTTTTGAGTAGAGTTGTTTGTAGCAGAGTTTATAGTAGAGTTTATCATCGTTGTTTAAGCAGTTTTGCCTTGTCTGATTGCTCACTGCTCTACACTCAGCACTTATGTTTATTCCTTCAACAGATATTGCCTGTAATGGTTGCTCAATAAATGTGTTGACTGGTTGAATGGACTGTGTGAACACTTCAGGTTTTATTGCCGTTATCAATAAGGAGAAAGTGGAAACACAGTTTAAATTAAGAAGTGATTAAAACCCCAAGTTTAAGAGGCTAGTGAACCATTTCAGTTGACTGCTATGATGAAAAAGAATAAATTATACAATATAGAATACATTGGATGTTATATTTTAAACTTTGCTGTGAAAACTTTGCAAAGCGTACTTCAAGGAATTGTATCCAGTATTTTTAAGACATAAAGTTCTTGTACTTTCTTGTTTGATGTATTATTTACCTTTGAAATTGATATGGCTTGTATATTGAACATGAAAACTAACGTTCTTGAAGGAAATGCATTAACTGAAAGAAGCCTGCTTTCAGAGAGAGTTGTAGATACCTGGAAACCAAGTAGTACAATTCCAGGGTGGTGGAATTCCCTTAGGAATTTAAATTGTGAGCATTTTGATTGGATAAGAAGGAATAAGGATTTTTCTTTTACATGTTTTCTTTGAGATGATGGCCCAAGTCTCTACATGTCTCATTGCAAAATAGTTCTATAGTTTTTTTTTTTTTTTAAATGTAGCCCTCTATGTATTTATTGCAGGAAATTTAGAAGGTGCAGAAAACATAAAGAAGATGTATGTATATATGAGTATTTTATATACATTTTTGAACATAATTGATTCAATATAAGATTTTATAATCTGCTTTTCTCTTAAGATTATGTAGTTATCTATCACTTGAATTTTAATAATTGGGTACAGAACATGGATTATGGATTCTTGGAAATTCATTATTGGATTCAAATTTCCAAATTCAGGTTGCTCTGTATTTGATGATAGGAAATAAAATTTCTGGGTGTAAATAAGTTTTCTTGCGAAGATGTTTATACTGATTTCATTAATAAGGTATACACTGACTGTGTGTACTATAGACATATATGTATTTTGACTAGAATGGATTTATTGAAATAAAATACATTAAAATCATTGTAAAGATACAGTTCCTGCCTTGTGGGAAACAGGGCCTTCATTTCTTCATCAGCGACCTCTGTTTCCTTATATATGGCCACTAAAACTCCTTTTCAATTGGTATATTTGGATTCTGTGTTTTATTTTATTCTAAGGAAAAGTTTTTAAAATATGCAAGTATTATAGATTTCTAAAATAAAATTGAATTCTTATTTGATTTAATAATACATAACTTTCATAAAAAGGAAGATTTTTATTTTTATTTACTTACCATTACTGGATTAAAAAAAATAATTTCAACTCTTATTTTAGATTCAGGAGGTACATGTGCAGGTTTGTTACGTGTGTATATTTCATGATGCTGAAGTTTGGGGTACAACTCATCTCATCACCCAGGCAGTAAGCATAGTACCCAACAGTTTTTTAACCTTTGCTCCCCACAGTAATTCCCAGTGTCTATTGTTGCCATTCTGTATGTCCATGAGTGCTCGATGTTTAACTCCCCAAAAGGAGGCTTTTAGAAGGCTTTCTATACATTTGTAAGTGGAGATTGAATCTATCTGGTAAAGATTAATTTCTCAGCAAAATTATTGGATACTTGTGAGATCATTGAGATGCTACTTAATACAAACAATTAACCATAATAATTAGCAAATACTTGGCCATCGTTTAGGGTTTTTCCATAAGCGTATGCAGTACTTTTTGTTTCTCTTACTAAAATAATAACCTGATTTTTTTGGACATTTCAATAGCAGAGATAATATGTGAAGTAAGCCTGTAACTGTTACACAACTTGAATTATGTCAAAATGATGTGGTCTTTTTGAAAATTAAATCAAGTATTTCAACCAAGCCAACATGAAAGTATTCAAGTACTGGGTCTGCTATTATCTCCATCTTCAATGTCTGGTCCATTTGCCCAGTGTCTTGGACAAAGTCAGCATTCAATATATGCTTCTTGATTTCTCTCTTGATAAATCAAACTGCTGGGTCATTAGTGTGTGTTATGTATGAGGAAATTTTTCCAAAATTAAAAAGAGTGTATCAATATAAAGGCAAGCTACAAAGTATAATAATTTAATTATTAGTGGATTCACAATGTAGACACATTCAGATGTTACCCTTATTCTAATGTACACGTGCATGCACACGCACATACCCAGAAACATGCACTCAGATGTCTTTGCTTGGTGCCAGTGTACAGGTGCTCCCTGCAGAGGGATCTTCTGCAGCCCCTGCTGCTCCACCTTCTCTGGGAACCCTTTCTCCTGAGAATGCTTCTTTCTCTAGCCTTGATCTCATTGGAGTTTGTCTCATAATAGCTAGCACTTGTTTTGCCTTGTAGAGTACAGACTGACTCCTGAGGAATTCCAGACCTGTAGACTAGATTCCCTGTAGTTTACTGCTGCCTCCTGTCCATCTGCATATCCAGATATTATCTCCCGGATTACAGCCTCCCCGAAGCTGAGGTTCTTCCATTGTGAAGAGTCCTGAGGCAGAACTAGCAGTGCCCACTGGGGATTAGGGGACAGATGCCAGTTTACTGCTGCCTCCTGTCCACCTGCATATCCAGATATTATCTCCCTGATGACAGCCTCCCTGAAGCTGAGGTTCTTCCTTTGTGAAGAGTCCTGAGCTAGAACTAGCAGTGCCCACTAGGGATTAGGGGACAGATGGGGCCACACCTGAAGCCCCGGCAAACCTCCATAAGGAATACCTGGGATCAATTCTGGCAAATGGATGGAATATTTTGACTTTTTGTGGGGAAAAAAAAAAAAAAGCCACTTTCCCAGGGACACAAATGACGAACCCGTGGTGAAATCCAATTACAACTTCCTTTTATATTATTACATAAGAGACAAATGTGAAGGGACATATTTCTCCCCAACCTAAACTTGTCACAAAGAGCAAGCAAGTGGGATTTCTAAATAAAGGGGGTTTAAGCATGAGATTTGCAGAAATCACACATTTGCTATAGACACGGAAAGAATGTCGCAACCTAAGACAGTCTCAGCTTGAGAGAAGCCATGATCCATTTGTTTGATTTCTTGAGAGAATGAAAATCTGTTCCGTGGAAATGCCAGTGATTTTAGCCCCATATGGAGGTTTTTACCAAGGATTCCTTATATCTATATTATAAGCATTTTGACTGAGCTTGTCTTTGTTTGAATTATCAGTTATGTACTTACTACTTTTTGGACACTGGGCCAGGTGAATTACAGACATTATTTTTTAACCTTCATGGTAACCTCTTAAGGTGGTACTGGTTTTATTTGTTTGTTTGTTTGAGACAGGGTCTTGCTTGGTTGCCCTCACTCAGGCTGGAATGCAGTGGTGTGACCATAGCTCTGAAACCTTGAACTCCTGAGCTTAAGCGATCCTCCTGCCTCAGCCTCCCAAGTAGCTGGGACTACAGGCATGCAGCACGACACTGGCTATTTTTTTTAAAATTTATTTTGAATTTTTTTGTAGAGACGGGGTCTTGTTATATTGCCCAAGCTGGTCTTGAACTTTAGGCCTCAAGTGATCCTTCTGCCTTGGCCTCCCAAAGCACTGGGATTACAGCTTGAGATGTAATCCCATTTTACAGATGAGCAGTCTGAGAGTCCAATTGTTAAGTGATTTACTTAAGCCCATGCAGCTGGGAGGTGGCAGAGATAGGATTCGGGCCTGCAGTGCCTTCTATAGATACCACAACCTTGCTGCTGGCAGTGACAATCAAAAGGGCAGAGGATACTCTGATATCCCCTAGCTACGACACCTGACACCAGGCTTCTGCCCTGCACATCACCAGGAGGTGCTCTTTTTTTTTTTTTTTTCTTTTCTTTTAAGCTTTCTCCGTGAATTTTTTAGTGTATGGGCTGAGACCTAGAGAATGACTTTTCATGGCTTATAAGCAACAACATGACACATGAAATTCTGTAAACACACAGGCAAATGTGGTTTTCGTTTTAGCTTTGACCTGTAGCCACATCTTCAGAGATCTTTTAAAGCACAAGTTAAACTTGCACTCCCCACACAAGAACTTGACGTTATGGTTGTTAACTATTATTCAGTCCCAAGTGTCCCCCAAGACAGAGAGACTCCATTTTACTGCCATCGAAATGAAAACAGAAGCAAAGGAAATGTGCCAAATTCAAAGTTGTACCTCAGTGATTTGATCACATAATATGAGAATAAGATTCAGTTGTATTTTTGAACTTGGAATTGATTTTGTGCTGAAAGGTATATACTTTCCAACTCTAATGCCTACAGTAAAATTTAAATAATATTGCTCAATCTCTAAAAATTATGTTTATATATTATTTGTTTACATTTCTATACATATTACGTATTATCCTAGATTAAGCTTCTTAGGTAGGTACTACGTCTATTTTTTAGCCTGAGTCCTAGCGTGGTGTTTGGCTGAACTTTATCACTGCACTCCTAAAATGATTTCATTTGAAAGAAGTTAAGACTTAATGTGTTTGAATGTGTCATTTAAAATTCATTTCATTTGAAAATGACTGTGCCCTAATTGACTGGTATTCTTTGACCAAGATTTATTCTGAATTCGGTTATGAATGGGGAGGAACTTCAGAAGCTGAAAAGAAAAATATTTCTTCTTCAGTGACTTTTTTTTTTAAGTGGGAGGCTAAATTAAATCATCAAGACTCTGCTTTAGAGGTTTTAGAAGTGAAAATAATGTTCTTTGACAGCACATTAATGTATAAGCCAGTGGGGATGTTAAAAAAAAAAAAAAACAATCTTGGGCTTGTTGGCAGAGTGATTACATAAGTTGAGGCAGAGAGGAAAATGATTATAGCCAGGGCAAACTGTTCAAAAGAATTATGTCTTCCATTTTTGTAGAGTTTAGGAAATGTTCAAAATAGAGAATATTAGGTATATGGTTTTTACACATCTTTAGATTTTTATTGAGTAAATCATACACTCATCTTTTCATGTCAGGTTGGTTCGTGTCCTGGTCTTTGCAGGGTTTTCTACCTGAGTTTTTTCCCGTAAGATAGAACTGTCATTTTCTGCAACTCGTTGATCCCTCGGTCTGTAATATCTTTCGCTTTGGATAACATTATAAAATCCTGTGAGTGACTGAGAGAATTTTGGGTTGCTTACATTTTACGTGTTGTACTTTTGAGATGAGGGTTAAACAAGGATCCTAAGGGGCATGAGTGAGATTGACTTCTGGGCTCCAGAGATCAATGGTTCTTGAAAGCAGGGGAGAATTTTGAAAGTGGCAGGAGACAGGAAGATGATAAAATAATACCGTGATGAGAGGAATCTTGGAAATGAGCTTAGGGGAGAGAAAACAGAGATGTTTGAAGGAGAATTCAAAAACAGAAATCACTACAAATGCTTGAAGTTGGAATTGTTACTTGGGGGTCTAATCAGGTACCTGAGGCTGATCCTGATGCATATGGGTGAGAACAGAGTGTCTGAGGGGGTCACTGGCCGTGTTTTGATTTTGTATCACTCCATGTTATTCTCCCTTTTAGATGATTCAGAACTCTGGGTAGAAATAATCTCCAGAGCTCAGATAAAATAGTGGTTTCCGTCCTTACCTCATCTCTAGGGGCTCTCTCTGAGTTTGATAGCTTCACTTCTGCACTGACAATGTCATATAAAATGAAAAAATACATTGATGATAATTCTAATGGGTTTTGATAAAGACTTCTCTGGATTTGTACACCTGTCAGAAATAGGATTATGTCATTCTGGTTCTTAGCTCATATAAGAAATATAGATAGATACAAAGATTAATGCTTCACTTTCACACAGTAACTGCTGGCAGAACTGGAGGTAGAACTCCACCATCTGGTCCACATGTATGTAGCACTCACCCACTTCTTTGAAAGATTGCTTGGAAGAAACTAGAGATAGACCAAAGAAGCAAGAGGAAAAAAAAAATCCTCATTTTTCTGATCTAAAAATAACAATTCTACTTCTTTTAACAGGTAGTTAAAAGAGGACCATCCTAAATTAAGAATAACAACCCTACCTCTTTTAACACTGTGCCATCATTGCCATATGACAGTGGTCAGGCCTAATCAGTTACAAACCCATCTGCATAGGTTTCTTATTAATCAGATTCAGTCTGGTATTTGCAAGTCGAAGTTTCAGACCATTCTGGAATGTGACTGAGTAGGTGAAAAAGAATTCACTTTTAAATATTCTTAACATTTTTAAATGCAATTTACTAGCTGGCGTGACTTGGAAGAAAATTAAGAAAAAAATGAGTGAAACCTCTTTGGAAAAGAAGGCAGTGAAAATAGGTGGAAACACCTTTTCTGACAAAAGTTGTGCTGAATGAAGTCATGTGTGATGTTAGCCAGCAAAGCTGGACATTTGCCACAATTGGCTGTTGTGTCTGCCTGATGAAAATGACAATTAGAAAACAACAAAATAACTGTGGATAGGCAAGTGCCTATTTCAACTGTGAATCATGTATTGCTTTGTTATGTAATTGGTTGCTTAAGAGGGTGTCATGGTTTTAGAGAAACAGCCCTGAGGTTCAGTCTCGTTCTACTACTTGCTAACTGCATGACTTTGGGAAAGTCTTTATCTCATGTCTTCATATGAGTCCTCATTTATCCTCATATGTAAAACGGGGATAATATAATAAGGTTGAACCTTATTACATATGCTATATAATAGCATATAAAATTGCAATTTCTGAAAGTCAGAAATTAGCATATATTGGAAAGCTTCTAAAAAACTTTATTCTTTCAATTCAAAATAATGAATCAACTGCCTGATGCATGTTAGATATTATATTAAATCTTAGGAATTCAAAGTGGTACCATCCACATCCTCAAAAATTCCCAACTCTTAGAAATTATCATATATTGGCAGGTTCATATGATTCAACCTAATAGCTTCTACCTCACAGGATTATTGTGAAAATTAAATGAGAAATGCATGAAATGTTTGGCACACAGGCTCATAGTAAGTGCTCAATAAATGGTGGATATTATTATTCTTAAATGAATCATGTAAGTATTTTCTATATAATAATCAAACTCACTCCCACTTATTTACAACTTCTGTATCAAGTTGTAAGTCCAATCTATTTACTAGACTACAATGATTTAGCGCACATTGATTTTTTCCCATACACATTCATATGCAATGATTGCTCACTAAAATGCAGAAAGGGTGAGGTTACAATGTGTGTTTTTCTTTTTTTTGGATTTGGCTTCTTTCACTTAGCATATTTTCCAAGTTCATCTCTGTTATAGCATGTGTTAGTACTTCATTCCTTTTTATTGACGAATGAGATTCTATTGTATGGATATATTACATTTTGTTTATCCATTCATCAGTTGATGGACATTTGAGGTGTTTTGCTTTGGGACTCTTATGAGTAATGCTGCTATGAACATTTGTGTATAAAAGGGCACATCATATGATCCCATTTATATGAAATGTCCAGAGTAGGCAAATCCGTAGAGAGGGGAAGTAGATTAGTGGTTGTCAGGGGCTGGGAGGAAGGGAAATGGGGGGTGACTACTAATAGGTACAAGATTTCCTTTTGGGATGATGAAATGTTCTAAAATTAGGTAGTGGTGACGGTTGCAAAATATTTTAAGCATACCAAAGACCACCGAATTGTACACATTGTAAGGGTGAATTTCATGGTGTGTGAATTATGTCTCAATAAAGCTGTTATTTTAAAAAATTTCATTAAAAATATATGTTCACCATATATAAAAAAAGAGAGCACCTGATAGTATATGCAGCTTACTATCAAAAGGAGACACATTTTGCCTTGAGAAGGGTTTCGGTAATGTTTTTAATCTATTTACATTTTAAGTATAGTGTACTTCACTCTTATTCTGCTCCGCATTTGTGATTGAATTTGACTCTCAAATTATTCAAAGAGCTGTGTAGACTTTTAAAAGGCAGTAGAAACAATGGGAAAAAGCAGAGATAGCTCATAGGTTGTAGAGTTGTACTGATGCTGAAAAATCAATGAGATTAACCAAGAAATTGGCTCAATAAGAAACCAGGGACTCCCAAAGGGGGTTTTACAATTCAGAAACAGGAAAAAATTAGAAACCAGTTTATTTGCAATTTGCATAGATTCCTCTACTTTGTGAGGTTTAGTATAATTGAAATGTATTGCAATTTTCAGGAACATTACCTACAAATTGATATTAGGTGGTCTATAGCTTGTAATTGATGTGCTTCATGATAAAGATGGCAGTAATGATGTTTTAAATATTCTAGTGCTCATTGGATTTCATTTTTGCAGGGAATTTGCAGCTCCTCTGAGTAAAATATTTATATTCAATTACAGAGTCTGATAAATAGGATTTCCCCCACCCCACCCCTTCTAATCACTGCAAAGTATTAATAATGCTTTCTTATGGCCGATTTCTTGCAGGGAGCAGATAAGATTATAGCCTCATTTCTTTCAAAACCTCAGCAGCATCTCCTTCTGGTAGCCATTTAGATACTTTCTTCCACCTCTTTGACTTCAGATGACACGACCTTGCCATCCACTACTTCTTGCACGACTGTCTTAATCTTCCTGGTTTTCTTTATATCTGAATTCATATTAAACATTAAATGTTAATTCAGGCACATGACTCTACTGATTTATAATATTCAACTTTAAATTATTATTCTTTTTACTTATTTCCTTCTTTTAGAAAAATATGTTAAACCCATCCTCTTTCTCAAAAAATCTTAAGTCCATTTTATAAATAGATACAGAAAATGTGCTTCTCCCCAAATTTACAAATATCCTACTCTTATAAATTCAAGAAATAAATGATCTTGAATTTAAGTGGAATTCAGATTTTGTCTTGTTTTTCCTTTTCAGGATCTCAGATGTCTCAAGATAGCAATAGCACAGGCCAAGAAAATCACCCCGTTCTGAGGAGTGTGCCCAAGTTCCCACATAGAGGGTTTCTTTATGCCATATACAAGATTTTTAGAATCCCTGGTGTCATATTTGCTGTTTTGAGAATTGGCCTTTGCTATGGTTTGAATGTGTTCCCTAGAGTTCATGTGTGGAAAACTTAATCCCCAATGTAACAGTGTTGGGAGGTGGGGCCTAGTAAGAGGTGATTAGATGATGAGGGCTCTGCCCTCATGGATGGATTAATGTGGTTACCATAGGAATGGGTTAGTTATTGTGAGAGTGGGCTAGTTATAAAAGCAAGATCAGCCTTCTTTTTCTCTCTGGCTCTCATGCACACTCTTTTGCACTTCTACTTTCTGCCATGGGATGACGCAGCAAGAAGGCCCTCACCAGATGCTGGCACCTTGATATTGGACTTTCTGGCCTCCAGAACTGTGAGCCAAGTAAACTTCTATTGTTAGTAAATTATTCAGTCTCAGGTATTCCATTACAGGAGCAGAAAACAGACTGAAACAGCCTCACTTTACTTTTTATCCATGGGAGATAGTTATTGGAAAGCAGCTGAGTGTCATAGAAAATGTGCAAAAATTTAGAACTTACCTCTCTCTTCCAGGGTGCTTAACTGGTATTCTGTAGTTCTGTTTTGTTTTGTTTTGTTTTTTTTTAATGAAAAGAAGAAAAAAGAAACAGAAAAAAGGATTATTGCTGTTTTGAAAATGGAATGCACTCTTGTCTTTTATATTTCAAAGTCCAAGTGAATGTGTTTTAATGCTTTCATGTATCTTTCCCTTTTACATTGCTTGTTATTGCAAACTTGAGTGTTTTACTTTTTAACTTGAAAAATACATAGCTTTAAAACTGACCAGTTTAATATAAGCTAAGAAGTTCCTCTAATTAAAGTAACAAAATTACAATGTAAGTTTAAATCTTGTGTTCTCTTGTTGATATTCTTAGGTATGGTATCTGAAGACAGTTGCTGCTGCCACACTGATGATTCTGGCTCCCGTGGACCTCAGCAACTTATTTTCTAATTCATGAGCTCTCAATTAGAATTTCCAAAAGGCTGTTATGCCTTCAGTTATATATTAATGATGAAAATTAATATCAGCATAATCTATCATTTGGAGAATTATCTTCTAACTCAGTCCTATCACATGATCTCAAGGCTGTACTTGATATTTTGGGCGTGTGTCTACTTTTTGGTATATTTTCGTTTTGTTGGTGGTGGTGAGGCGCGTGTGAGTATAATTACTTCTGTCCTAGGGATTGCATTGGTGCTGGGTAACGAGTGACAGGGACATTAAAATAGAAGTGCATACAGACATTGACACCTATTCCTTGATTCTAAGAGCCTTACCTTACGTCTTCTCCTTCCAGAAGGCGGCGGTAAGTAGCAATTTCCTGCTCAAGCCGAGTCTTTATGTCAAGAAGGATATGGTATTCATTGTTCTGGCGTTCCATGTCACTCCGAATCTGCATCAGTTGGGCCTCCAGAGAGCTCAACAGCGACTGGAGGTTGGCTAACTGGCTGCTGTAACGGGCTTTGGTCTCCTCTAGGGTGTGCTCCAAAGACTCTTTCTATGAGCACAAGAAAAATAGGGCATTTCTTATCTAAGGACTTGATTCAAGAGATGGGTCAATTTTAATTTATTTTGAGAAGGGTCTCTGCAGTTCATCACTGTGGGCATGGTGTGTATTTCTAGCTCCATCTCCCACTCTTCCCAACTAGGCAACCTCAGCCAGCCAGCTAGAATCATTAGCTCTTGGGGTTTTTCTTTGCTTGTAGCTTTGCACCCACTGTTCTCTCAGTGCAGCACATTGTAGAATTGTTCTCAATATTTGCTTCCCCACCAATGTGAAGATGTTATACCTCTCACTCCTTCATCAGACCTGGCCATGTGATCTGTGGCATTTCTCAGTTGCAGGATTAGATTCCTTTAATCCATTGACAGCTGGCTGGGTCATGTGACTCTCTTTGGTTAATGAAATGCCAGTCAAACTGACAAATGCCTTTTCTTTTTCTTTTTTTTTTTGAGACGGAGTGTTGCTCTGTTCCCCAGGCTGGAGTGCAGTAGTGCGATCTCGGCTCACTGCAACCTCTGCCTCCTGGGATCAAGCGATTCTCCTGCCTCAGCCTCCAGTAGCTGTGATTATAGGCACACACCATCATGCCCAGCTTATTTTTGTATCTTTAGTAGAGATGGAGTTTCACCATATTGGCCAGGCTGGTCTCGAACTCCTGACCTCAAGTGATCCTCCTGCCTTGGCCTCCCAAAGGACAAATGCTTTTTCTAAGGAGAAGCTTTAAGAGCTATCAAGTGGCCCAACCATTGCTCTTTTCTTTCTTCCAGAACACTGGCTTGTCCTAGGTAGGGCCTACCCCTTTAGCCTTGCCCTTGGAAAGGAAATGTCATGATGGATGTAGTATTGTGGCTGCAGGCCACTGTGGTTTGAGGGATTCTGGTTACCACAGCATAATTTGTCATGGGCTGGCTGGTTTGCTTGGCCTGGAATGTCTCTAGTTCATTCTCCAGCTTAAAATTGTATCTTAAATTTTAAGATCTGGTATAATGGACACATACAGGGGAATAGCAGACACGGGGGCCTAACAGAGGCTGGAGGGTAGGAGGAGGGAGAGGATCAGGAAAAATAACAAATGGGTATTAGGCTTAATACCTGAGTGCTGAAATAACCTGTACAACAAACCCCCATGACACAAGTTTAACTATATCATAAATCTGCATATTACCCCTGAACTTAAAAGTTATAAAAATATCTGGTTTAAATGCCACTTTCCCAGTGAAATCTTCCAGATTTACTCTTTCCTCTGCATACATGCAGTACATTGCCCTTTCCTCGATTTCTCTCTGTCTTTTGATTATAATCAGTTGTTCGGCCTCTTTCCCTGCCAGCTCTGCAAGGGGAAGGGTTATTTCTTGTAGGTCTTTGCATTTCTAAGTTCCTAACAGAGGACCTTGGTAAACACATACTGGATTGAGAAAGAGAAGTTAGATGTGCTTTACCATGCTGAGATGGGACTGGAGGTCTATCTCGAGGCTCTGGGAGGTGCGTCTCAGCTCTGTTAGTTCAACCTCAGTTCCTTTTAATTCTTCAGTGTTCACTGTGACCTGTTGCTGCAGAATTTCAGTCTACAAAGTGCCGAGTGAAAAAAAAAACAAACAGTTGAGGGATGGAAATAAGAAAGAAAAGACAGAAAGAGAAAGAAAGAATGAACAAATGAAGAAGAAACTGAGTTATCTCTTTCTGGAGGAAAGCTTCTACACATTTGCTCACACTTTACAATTGTGCGGTTACCTGTCTCTCAAACTGTTCTTTGGCCTCTTGAAGGTTCTTCTGGGCCATGACTTCATACTTCTGCCTCATTTCATTCATGATGGCACCAAGGTTCAGGCCTGGAGCAGCATCAACCTCCACATTGACAGTGTTGCCCAGATGCTTGTATAGACCATCGACTTCCTATGAAAGTGAAAATTCTGATTGATTTTAGTCTGAAGCACATTCTCAGATAAGGTTGGGCAGAAAAGACATAAGAAGTCTCATGACCTCTTTCATTGGCAATGAGTAAAAAAGAAATAAAATAATAACTTGTGTTGGGCTTATTGTGGTCCAGGTACTGCTCTAAGTCATTTAACCTACAACAACATTATGAAAAGAAGGCGGGGCTTGTATCACTATTGTCATCATCATCATCTCTGTCATTACCACCACCAACTCTTCTCCCTTCTCCTGTTTCTCCTGCTCCTCCTATTATTATTATTATATAGAACCATTCCATCGTTTCCAATACCACTTCTGAATATTTTCTCACCTCCTGATGCTCTTTTTTGAGGAGAGCTAGGTCTTTATTCAGTTCTTCAATTTGAATCTCCAAATCTGTTTTTTGTAGGGTTAGGTCATCAAAGACCTTATTCAGGCCTTGGAAATCAGCTTCCACCGTTAAGCGTATTCCCCTCTCAGTCTCATACCTGGGAATTAATTAGTATACAGAGATAACTGGTCCTTCTGTAGCCATTATAAGAGAGAGAATCTAATATAATGAGATAGGTTTTTAAATGTGGCTTATGAGGAGATCAATTTCAAAACTTTATAATGTCTGCCTTTATACATTCATGAAATGTACATAAGAACCTAGGAATCAGACAATTTGCTCAATAATATAATCTCTATAATTTGGAGTGACTGGAAAAAGGCAATCTGAAATAATTTTGAGCACTTCTAAATTCTAGAATTTATCTTACAAGAAATTAAATTGTGTTAATTATTGTGTTGGCAAAGGGTTCTCATTATTGATATTAAATACTTTTACTTAATGAATGTACATGATCAATTTATTTTTATAACTTTGTGAACTGAGGCATCCAAAGTGACTTATCTCAAACAGCTCTACATCCTCCTCTACAATCTTACATACGCTCTCTGTCTCTCTCACTATATATATATGTGTGTGTGTGTGTGTGTGTGTGTGTGTGTGTATTTGAAACAGGGTACCACTCTGTCACCCAAGCTGGAATACAGTGATGCGATCATGGCTCCCTGCAGCCTCAACCTCCTGGGCTCAAGCAATCCTCTCACCTCAGCCTCCCAAGTAGCTGGGACCACAGGTGTATGCCACCACGCCCAGCTACTTTTTTTGTATTTTTGTGTAGAGACGTGGTTTCGCCATGTTGCTCAAGCTGTTCTCAAACTCCAGGACTCAAGCAAACCGCCTGCCTCAGCCTCTCAAAGTGCTGGATTACAGGCATTAGCCACCACGCCCTGCCCAATTTCCTAAAATATCCAGCTTTAAAAAGTGACAATGCAATGGGACACTCAGTGCTAGGTAAAATTGTAACTAATGCACCTTTACTGCTTTAATCTTTGGATTTGATTTCCTATTTCCTTCTAGTTAATCTCTTGGAGCATTAAAAGGCTACTCTTCTAACCACAAAAGGCTTTTTGGTGTTAATGCATTGTACAAATTCAGGATGAAGATGCCCTAGTGTGGAAGCTGTTTGTAAGGAACAGCTCTGGTCACATGTGGTGTGATGACTACTGAGAAAGTAAACACAATTTTTTCTTTTTTTTTGAGACAAGGTCTCACTCTGTCACCCAGGCTGGAGTGCAATGTCACGATCTCGGCTCACTGAAACCTCCGCCTCCCAGGTTCAAGTGATTCTCCTGCCTCAGCCTCCCAAGTAGCTGGGATTACAGACATGTGCCACCACACCCGGTTAATTATTATAGATTGGTCCTGATTCTTTGGTTGGCCAGACCATCCTGTAAAACACTGGCAAACCAGAAATCATCAAGAGTCACCCCTGGAACTTGGGTCATACACTTGCAGGTACTTGAATGAACATGGAGAATTACTTGGAGAATCACCAAGGGTAGACTTAAGACTCTCTTTAGATAACAGAAAGACACTTAGGGAGAAGGAGAACTGTAAATTGCTTTCTTATTACTCCAAAGGGCAGAATTAGGTTTAATGGGTTAAAAGGTAGATACCAGGTTACTAAAAAAAAAAACTTAGCAACCAGTAATAACAAAGGAGAATAGTAGTGACTGGAGGTGTTCAGTTACATGCCAGGGGATCAAGAGAGAGAAGGTCATCCCTGAGTGCTGGGCTAGCTTCTAACACGTAGCTTCTAACCTCCTTTAGGCTTCAGGATTCTGGAAACATTGAACCGTGGTTCCTTTACCAACAATGATATGGAAAGCTGATTATCTGGAAGGACTACTAAAGGAATTCTTTTTCAGAAACTTTTGCCACATATTAGGGAACCTACTTCAGTCTGAAGTCCTCAGCAGCCAGTTTAGCATTATCAATTTGCAGGACACATCGAGCATTTTGCAGTTGAGCATCCTTAATCTGGAAAATACATGAGAAAGAATGACATTTTCTTTTTTAAAAATTTATTTATTTATTTATTTATTTAGACAGAATCTTGCTCTGTTGCCCAGGCTGGAGTGCAATGGTGCGATCTTGGCTCACTGTAACCTCTGCCTCCCAGGTTCAAGCGATTCTCCTGCCTCAGCCTCTCGAGTAGCTGGGGTTACAAGCATCCACCACCATGCCTGGCTAATTTTTGCATTTTTAGTAGAGATGGGGTTTTGCCATGTTGGCTAGGCTGGTGTTGAACTCCTGACCTCAGGTGATCCACCTGCCTCGGCCTCCCAAAATGCTGGGATTACAGGCGTGAGCCACCACGCCCAGCCAAGAATGACATTTTCAGTTGGATAGGTATTTACAAGGATTTAGTTTATCTCCAGCTGCAGTGACTATTATGTCAAAAATGATGTTTATTTCAAGCATTTCTACAAGAAAATATAGAAAAAATAATGACATGGGTGTTTAACATAATAGAGTCATAAAATGCAACCCTAGATGCCCCAGGGTTTGGTCTACTTTCTTGTGATTTTACAGAAGGAGAATTTAACTTAACTTGAGTCATCAAAACTTACTGAGTGCCTCGCCTTTGATGTTTCAGCTTATAATGTTTCTTTTAGCCCCTCTGGTCTGGTGAGCTCCCATTCCTCCCTCATGTCTCAGGTTCGACAACATTGCTTCAAAGGAGCCTTCACAGATGCTCTCAAAACTGAACTGGATGATCTGCCTGTGCTCTCATTATCCCTCTGTGTGCTGGTCCCTCTGTCCATCCCTGTTTCCTCATAAATCACATTGTGTCCACCATACTATTCCTCAGTGCCTAGCATGGTGCCCAGCACCTACTTAGTGTCATTCAGTATTGGCTGAATGAAAGAACATGATACATAAAAGAACTAAATGCATGATGGATGCATATAGATGAAAAATCTACTTGCAGAGGATGTTGCAATGACATTTCTCTTTCAATGGATCCAGTTTTGGAGAGGGCTGCTCCCTACGGTTGGGACTGTCCAGCTCAATGGGACGGATGGCCTGTGCCTGTGTATTTGAGATGAGCCAAAGTAGAGTCAGAAACATGAGACAGGTGTGGTTCGAACATTTTAGTGAGAGCCTAAGAAGGAGGAACTTTATTCCGGAAGGGCAATTTAAATACCATTGCTTCACACACCCATAGTTTCTAAAATTCCAAAGCAACTTCCCATAGAGTCCGAATCAAATTGCTCTGATGTTTAGCACAACTCAAGAAAAATAGACTTGCTGGTAAGTAAATGGGCTTTACTCTAAAGGAATATGAATGAATCTTAACACAGAAATGACAGTGAACACTTCTCTTGATTAGATAAGAGCTTTAATTCGAAGCAAGTGCTCTGTGTCATATATGAAATTTTCAATTAGGAGCAAAGTCTTCTGCTTTTATTCCATGCAACTGATAAAATACAGAGCTCCACCCTTTTTTTGATGACATAGGAGGAGGTTGTGATATGATTGCAATAAACATGAATTGGGGGCAATAGAATATTTTATTACTGTAGAATTAGTTTCTGAACTGCTTGATGCTGATGGTCATGTTATTAAACAGGGCACTTAAAAATCCAGGCATCATTAAGACCCATATTCCTGCCACACTGTTTCCACCCAGAATCACCTTGTTATTTAAATCTGCAGTACAGTATTCTAATGGTCATACCTTATAATATTTACTTAAATAAAAGGAGAAAAGTCTTTGAATTGACTGGGGTTTCAAAACTTGAGGACTAGATGAAAAACTAAGAGAGATTTATCACATAATTAATTTTTAGCTCTTTTCAGAAAGATTGCTCACTATACATTTAGCCCTGATGTGGTAAGCTGTGACAAAGATTTATTTTATTCCGGAGGATAAAATGTTCATATTTTGTATATAATTATATTAAACATTAAAAATAGCATGATTTAAGGTCATCGTATTATACAGTCTAAAGGTAGATGAAAGAATTTTTGTAGATGTAACATTTTAGCCTAATTGTCTTTACAACGTCCATTTGGACCTGCCTAACATAGATAACCTCTTGATTTAACTTTCAGTTAAACACAGACTAGGAAACACAGGCGTCATCTCTCACCTGATTTCGCAGCTCTTCAATTTGTTTGTAATACGCGCTGTAGTCACGACCAGCCCTCGGGGCGTTGGTTTCGTACCACTGCTTGATCTGCACTTCAAGTCTGGAGTTGGACTGCTCCAGGGTCCGCACCTTTTCTAGGTAGCTCGCTAGACGGTCATTTAGGTTCTGCATGGCCATTTTCTCATTGCCAACAAACAGGTCCCCGCCGCCGGTGAGGTCGCTCCCATAGTTCACCGTGTGTCTGGAGTTGGAGATGCGGATGCCTCGGCCTCCAGCACCCCCATAAACGCTGGGTGTCATCCCGAGGCGCTGCGTGCGCACTGTACTGACTACAGAGGCCTGCAAGGAGTTGCTGAGGCTTCTGTGGAAGCTTCTGCGACTGAAATCCATTGCAGATTCCAGGAGGGAGCACCTGTAGCTTCAGGATGGTTGGGGCAGAGTGTGTCTCATGGAGGGTGTTGAGCTAGCCTTTTATGAAGTCCACAGGCAAGAAACTCCTCCTCTGCTGACATGTCACTAGGATTGGCACCACGGTCCACCTTGCCTTGCTTCCACGCCCCCCCCCTTTGTATAACAATATGTTAATATGTTAAATTCAATTCCAGAAAATAGCACTAGAGGCATTTATTGGAGGCTTTTATCAGGGGCAACTTTTTTTTTTTTAATTAAACAGGTAACAAAAGGAAACAGGAAGGTGTGTTCTTTTAGCCCGTGCACCTGCCTTGGCAGGTTTTTTTCATCCTAACATACACATAAAGAATATTTATAATCCTCATGTATAATTTAGGTATGTAAAAAGGCAGATGTGCCTACGTAACTGAAAGACACAATGGAGATAAAGGACAATGGTTTATTTGTATTGAGGAGTTGCTCTTCAGAACCTCTGTTTCATGCTTTACTTGTGTTTGGCTTTTAAGTTTATTCTGTTTTGGACATCTTATTTTATAAGACTATTAATATATTTTGTACAGACACAAAACCTCAAATCCCTAAACCAGGAATGAAACCATTGTACATTTGGAGATGTAGTTTGGGGATATGAATTAAATGAATTTAGCTGAATGATGGACTAGATGATTTGGGAGGTTATTTTCTTTCTATTTCTAATGTTCTATGACTAAATAATGCATTTTAGGTTTCTAGTCACTGCCTGGCTTCAAGCCCTGTTACCAAGACACTTACAATAAATCGCACAGTGCTTTGCACCTGGCATGGTACCAGGATGGGTCTCCTCTTTTGTATAAGGCCAGCTTAACACCCACCATGAGACAGACTCTGCCCCATCCATCCGGAATCTACTTACAGGTGCTCCTTCTAGAATCCCCAGTGGATTTTAATTGCAGAAGCTTCCACGGAAGCCTGATCTTCCTTGTATGTCCCCACAATCACAGCAGGAGTGGCTGTATGTATAGGAAGTGGGGCAGGCGGGGCCTTGGGACTACACTCAGCATCCAGGGTTGGGCTGGAGGCAGCTGCTTGCGTGTGGACCTCCAGACACATGGGCGTGATCTCACCAGTGGGAATCTGATTGTAAGCACCCAATAAATGCCTGAGTCACTTGCTTCCCTTCATTCAAACCCCCTGGCTGAGAATTCACACCTCCCATGAAGCAAGTAAATCACTTCCTTAATCAAGTTAATTAGAAGGGATTGGAAAAGTCACTAAAAACATCTAATTAATTGTCATCCTGATACTTTAATGGAATTGAGATTTGTATATAATTAAAGCAAGAAAGCAAGTAAATGCAAAAATAAAAAATTGGAATTTACTTGTCTTATTTTAGAGGCTTATTTGTTGTTGCTGTTGTTCTGAAAGCCAATCACTTAAAAAATTTTTTTTGAGCTTTTAGAAACCAGTGGCTTTTTTACTTTTGAGTTTAAATTTTTTTACAGACAACTTTCTTCTAAAATAAGGTCAGATCACATTATTTCTCTCTTATGAACAGTATACTTTAAAATAATACATTGTGTTTGATTTTATCTCAGTTATATCACAGAAATAAAAATTGAGATAAAACGGGATCTACTTTATGCATTTTATGGTATATGTGTGGACAGCTCTTACATTTTTATCCATTCATGTATTCATCAGCCAGTACTGAGCACTCACCACCAATGACTGGACTGGTAGCAAGAAGACCTTGCTAACTTATTAGAGTTATAAATTACTTTGTTAATAGATGTCACAGCTAAACTCTGTAGCAGAGAAGAACTTTTTATAAACACATGAACTATGTTCTTTACACATATATTCAAAGATGAATTGCTTTTTGTGTTGATTAATGGGGTAGGAGGAGATTGTTAGATTAAAGTCATTGGAAAATTATACTATTTAAATTACACACGTTTTATAGTAAGTTGGTCTCAGCCAAGAGTTTCATATGCTAACACATGATCAAAGTGTGTAGAAGCATTATTTATTTATTGATTGATTTTTGAGACGCAGTCTCTATCTGTCGCCCAGGCTGGAGTGCAGTGGCTGCAATCTCGGCTCACTGCAAGCTCTGCCTCCTGGGTTCACACCATTCTCCTGCCTCAGCCTCCCGAGTAGCTGGGACTACAGGGGCCCGCCACCTCGCCCAGCTAATTTTTTGTATTTTCAGTAGAGACGGGATTTCACCGTGTTAGCCAGGATGGTCTCGATCTCTTGACCTCATGATCTGCCCACCTTGGCCTCCCAAAGTGCTGGGATTACAGGCGTGAGCCACCGTGCCTGGCCAGAAGCATTATTAAGTCAATAGTTAGCTTTATAATTAGAAAAGAACATAAGTGTGGTTGTTAAACAGGATGATATTTGTTCTCTTTTGTAGGACAATTCTTCCTTATGGCTGGACCTAGTTATGTTTATATCAAAGAGTTAAAAATCCCATTTTTAGTTGTTTTCAATTTTATTTTTATTTTGTGACAGGGTCTCACTGTGTTACCCAGGCTGGAGTGCCGTGACACAATCACAGCTCACTGCAGCCTTGACCTTCCAGGCTCAAGTGATCCTCCTGCTTCAGCCTCCCAAGTAGCTGGGACTATAGGCATGCACACCATGCCTAGATAATTTTTATTTTTATTTTATTTTTATTATTTTTATTATTTTTTTTGACAGAAACGGGATTCCACTATGTTGCCCAGGCTGGACTCAAACTCCTGAGTTCAAGTGATTCTCCCACCCCACCCTCCCAAAATGATGAGATTACAGGTGTGAGCCCCTGTGTCCAGCCAATTTTTTTGAGACAGAGTCTGGCTCTGTCACTAGGCTGGAGTGCAGTGGCGCAATCTCGGCTCACTGCAAGCTCTGCCTTCTGGGTTCACACGATTCTCCTGCCTCAGCCTCCCGAGTAACTGGGATTACAGGAGGGCACCATCACGCTCAGCTGATTTTTGTATTTTTAGTAGAGACAGGGTTTCACCATGTTGGCCAGCCTGGTCTTGATCTCTTGACCTCATGATCTGCCCACCTCAGCCTCCCAAAGTGCTGGCATTACAGGTGTGAGCCACTGCACTGGCCCAGCCAATTTTTTTTTTTTTTTTTTTGAGAAATAACTGTCTATTTCTTATTCCAGAAATCTTTGGCTAGTTTTGATAAGTTTTTGAGGTTTTAAATTTAAACTAAAACATGATACAATAGTGTTGTTATTATGAGGTATAGTCATTCAATCTACTAATTTGTTGCAGGAGAAAAAATTCTACTGGAAAGGTTCCCACCGCTTTATGTAAGGGCAAGAGAATTTGCTGGCTTCTGTATGTCACTGAGTTTTGTACTTTCGTAGATTATTTGATCTTATAATGTGACCACGGGAAATCAAGTGAGTTTTTCACAGCAATTCATTTTTCTGAGTTATATCTCGAGGACTGAATAAAGATCCTATTGACCCTTGTTCATACACAAAGTCATGAATTTAGAGCCCCTGATATTTCAGGCTGTTGAGTGACTGCATCTGTAAATAAATACTTATTAGATCCCAACTTCCTTGTAGCTAGTAGAAGGGACATTTTGACCTCTGAGACACTCTACTGAGAGTGTTAATGATTAATATTAAGTATGGCCAGTAGTTGGGAAGACTATTATAAGCACTACAGTTTTCAGAGGACTTTCAACTTTTTTCTTCTTTTTTTCCTACCATGACCAAGCTATTGCAGTCGCATATGATAGACGTAGAACCTGCAGTCTGTGGAGTGGTGTCTTGTTCAGACAGGGAGAAGGAGGGTGGAAGTATAGGTGAAGGAAGTTGGAAGTTTGGCCCTGAGTTATTTGTTGAAGTGAGGAGATGGGTACAAGGAGGTCGATATATAGTAAACTTACATCATTGTATTCGGCACAGTTAATCTGTCATATTTAGGTTTTTGTTTGCACTTATTTGGTAATTCTCAGCTGTGTTTTGATGAGTTGGGTGGATTTGTTTATTGTCTCATAGTGGCTACAGTATGATTGGATGAAGAATATAAATATAAATTCTTTTAGAAAATAAAATAAACTTGAAAATTGGAGTAAGTACCAAGCAGATCTGAAATACAAACCAGAGGAAATAAACAATGCCGTTAAAATTACAAGTTCAGTGGATGAGTCCAGGAACAGATTAAACCAGGATTATTGAACAAAATGTGGCTCTGAGGAAATTTTCCAGAATGCAACCAAGTGACGAAGGAGGAAGTCAAGAGGCATGAGGGCTAGAATTAGAAGGTCTAAATATGTCTAATCAGAGTTCCAGGAGAACACATGAGAGAATAGGAAAACATTCAACAAAATAAAAAGTGAGAATTTTATAGAATTGTTAAAAAAACCCCAAAAACCCAAGTTCTCAGATTAAGGAGACCTAATGAATTTCAGGCAAAAGGAATAAAAATAAATCACTACACACATTGAGGCAGAAAACCAGATAATTACAAGCAGATAGAAAATAAATCACCAGCAAAGGAATGGTGGTTAGACTGATGGCTGACTCCTCAAAAGCAACAATGGACACTGGAAATGGAATAGAATCTTCAATGTGCCGGGAGGAAATAACTGCCATTCCAGAATTTTCTGACTCGGTAACATTATATTTGAAAGAGGATAAAATAAAGCCATTTTCAAGATTTAAAAAACTGAATTTGCCATCAACTTCTAAGTTTTCGCTAAGAGCAATCTGAAAGAATGTATTTTAAGCAGAAGGAAGATGATTCCAGATGAAAGTTCTGACATGCATAAAAGAATGAAAATAATAAACAAATAAGGTGCTAAGCATGTGACCAAATGTAAATGTAAAGACAAATATTGGCTATAAAATAATTTATCCATTGAGAAGAAAAAACAATATGGAATTAAACTAGATGAAAGCTGGAAGGGGATGAATGGAGTTAAATTGTTCTAAAGTGTGCAACTGTTTAGGAAAACAGCAAACATACAGATTAACTTTAGATATTGACAGGTTAACAATACATATTACATTTTCCACACATGGACACATGGTGGGGAACAACACACGCTGGGCACCTGTGGTTGGAGGGAAAGCATCAGGAAGAATAGCTAATGGACACTGGGCTTAATACCTGGGTGTTGGAACGATCTGTGCAGTAAACCACCATGGCACACGTTTACCTATGTAACAAACCTGCACATCCTGCACATGTACCCCCTGAACTTAAAATAAAAGTTGAAGAAAAAAAAGAATGCATATTGTGTTTTCTAATTTTATGGTTTTGCCTTTCACATGATGGCTGTTACATTGATCTGGAAATAAGCCAGTGAATTAGCACAAAGAGCTCAGAAACAGATCTGTTGCATATAGAAACTCAATTTTGTCCTGCTTGGGCATTACAAATCAACGTGGAAAGAAATGAAGTATCCCATATTTAACAAATGGAAATTGTATTTCTGTTCTAAGGCAAAACTTACCTAAAATATATGAAAATGAATTCCAGATTCATTAAAGATAAGCATATGAAAAGTTAAAACCTATACAACAAGTATAAGAAAACAGAATAATATCTCTAGGAATTAGAGTAAAGGAGTATTTCTAACAAGACACAAAAAGTGAAAACTGTGAAGTACAAAATTGATACCGATTTAGCAATTTTTATTCATTAAAATATACCATAATTATAATGAAAAAAGTCTCAAACAGGGAGCAGATATTTAGAAATCATGTAACTGTCAAGAAATTAGTTTCCGGAATATGGAAAATCCCTACAAATCAGTAAGAAAAAGAAAAACATCCCAGTGAGAAAGTGGGCAAAATATGAATAGATTTGCAGAAACGAGGAAAGCTGAATGGCCCATTCCACATCCGCCAATTGGAAAAAGTTAAAAAGTTGGACGATAAGCCGGGCGCGGTGGCTCACGCCTGTAATCCCAGCACTTTGGGAGGCCGAGACGGGCGGATGACGAGGTCAGGAGATCGAGACCATCCTGGCTAACACGGTGAAACCCCGTCTCTACTAAAAAATACAAAAAATGAGCCGGGCGTGGTGGCGGGCGCCTACAGTCCCAGCTACTCAGGAGGCTGAGGCAGGAGAATGGCTTGAACCCGGGGAGCGGAGCTTGCAGTGAGCCGAGATCGCGCCATTGCACTCCAGCCTGGGCGACAGAGCGAGACTCTGTCTCAAAAAAAAAAAAAAAAAGTTGGATGATAGCAAGTATGACTGAGGGGAATTCCAATCCATTGATGTTAGCTGTATAAATAGGTACAATCACTTTGTAAAATAGTTTGAGATTATGTTAGAAGGCTGAATATTCACATAACCGTCACTCAGCAAACCATTCCTAGGTATTCACTTCAGAGAAACTCTTATAAGTATTGAATGATAGACATGTACAAGAATATTCACAGAACCATTGTTCATATTAATAACACACGCACGTACTAACACACACACACAAGAAACAGAAAACTGGAAACAACTCAAATGTTAATAGTAGAATGAATAAATGCATTCATACATGTTCATACAGTGGGATGCTATGCAACAGTTAAAAATGGATAAATTAGCTGGGCGTGGTGGCTCATGCCAGTAATCCCAGCAGTTTGGGAGCCTGAGTTGGGTAGATCACTTGAGGCCAGGAGTTTGAGACCAGCCTGGCCAATATGGTGAAACCCAGTCTCTACTAAAAATACAAAAATTAGCTGGGCATAGTGGTGGGCGCCTGTGATTCCAGCTATTCGGGAAGCTGAGGTAGGAGAATCACTTGAACCCAGGAGGTGCAGGTTGCAGTGAGCCAAGATCGTGCCACTGCACTCCAACCTGGGCGACAGAGCCAGGCTCTGCCTTAAAAAAAAAAAGAATTACATTATTGACATGGATAAATATTAAAAAACATAATGCTGAAAGAAGACAACAGAATCCATCCAGATTTTATTGATATATAGTATAAAAACAGGCAAAATGAAATAATGTATGCTTAAGAGATACACATATAGATAATGTAGATTGCAAATGATGGTCACAGATTCCTCCTGTCTCTGGATGCACACTCCTTTGCAAGTCCTTTCAGGGTTTGAGGGGCATCTAGACCATTTCCATCTTTTGAAGCTCCTGGTATATTAAACAATTGAAAAATATTTAAAGTCTTTATATTTCCTTTACATTGCCATTTGCAACACAAAATCTCCTAATACAATAAACCTGTATCAATAACAAGATTTATTTAAAAAATGCTAACTTATTTTAGTGTACTATAGGCTACGTGGTCTGGTGTGAGGGCATAGTTTTAACTGATGAGATGGATATCTTAATTGTGATCTTCCTGCATCGGCTTACCAAAATGTTGGGATTACAAGCATGAGCCAGTGTGCCCGGCCAAGATGGATATAATCTTTTCATCCTAGAGGGGACGTCTGAAACCAGATGGGGCTGCATTCGGATTCAACATCTTAAATCTCTGACTGGGAAACCAGGGGCTCAATGGTCCTCTTCACCCCTGTGATTGGCTCTGTATCTGTGTTATTTTGCCAATATCCCGTGTTATGCCAAGGACAAATGAGTACTTATTTTACACAAGCTTGACTAAGAGAGAGCTCAACTGAATTCTTCCCAAAACAGAGGAATAATTTGTCACCAAGACAAATTCTAGTTCCTACCCCTGGAATCATAGTAAAGAAGTTATCGACAATTTAAAAATAATATTAGCACCTGTTTCTAGCCGTCAATGTTGTTCATCAATATTGAGGTCCAGTCTCAAACACCTGCCTAAAAATGCAAATCTGATTATTTCGTTTATGTGAAAAACCAACAGTGGTATGTAGTCAAGTCCAATATACAACTCTCCAAGATCTAGCCCCTGCCTACTTTTCTAGACCCTCTGGCCATCCCTCCATGCCTCAGATGGCACAGTCCAGTAACACACACCACCGATTCCTCCATTCCATGCTTTTGTATACTCCGTCCCCTTCTTTTCTTCTGCATGTCATCTCTTCCAGGAAGCCATCCCAGTGCTCTCAAATTCCTTCCCTCCAGGATGGTCAACTGTTCTGGTTTGCCCAGGATACAGAGCTTTCTGCAATGTGAGACTTTCAGAGTTAAAACTGGGACAGTCAGTCCCAGGACAGTTGGTCACCCCGTTCATCTCTTCTGTGCACATCTCTCTCTCTTGGGTACAGTGTGTGCATGCACTTTGGCCCTGATTCCTTTGTGGAATGAGTGGGTGTGGGACATGGGGAATAGGATGAGATGAGAATGACTGGGTGGTGATAGTGGTGCCCCGTGGCAAGGGGGACACTGGGACAGGACTGGGAGATGGTTTGGGAGATGGTTTACTTAACCTAATGACCTCCAGTTCCATCCATGTTGTTGCAAATGATAGAATCTCATTGCAAAGGGGAACATGGTGTGTTTATTTGTGGAAATGCCAAGTCTGTGGCACTTGTGTCAGATTTAGGTGGAGGAGACCTGGATGAAGAGGAAGACTGTTGAGTATTCTGATTTGGAGACCAGGCTGGGGGTGCATAATAAGGTATTAGTAAGGTATATAGGAAAGGTTTTCTCCAATCTTGTTGATTTTTTTTTTTTTTTTGAGACGAATCTTGCTCCGTTGCCCAGGCCAGAGTGCAATGGTGTGATCTTGGCCCACTGCAAGCTCCACCTCCTGGGTTCAAGCGATTCTCCTGCCTCAGCCTCCTGAGTAGCTGGGATTACAGGCACCTGCCACCATGCCCTGCTAAGTTTTTTCTTTTCTTTTTTTTTTGAAATGGAGTTTCGCTCTTGTTGCCCAGGCTGGAGTGCAATGGTGCAATCTCGGCTCACTGCAACCTCTGCCTCCCAGGTTCAAGTGATTCTCCTACCTCAGCCTCCTGAGTAGCTGGGATTACAGGCGTGCACCACCACACCCGTCTAATTTTTTGTATATTTAGTAGAGACAGGGTTTCTCCATGTTGGTCGGTCTCGAACTCCTGATCTCAAGTGATCCACCCACCTCGGCCTCCCAAAGTGCTGGTATTACAGGTGTGAGCCACCGCGCCCAGCCTAATTTTTGTATTTTTTAGTAGAGACAGGGTTTCACCATGTTGGTCAGTCTCGAACTCCTGATCTCAAGTGATCCACCCACCTCGGCCTCCCAAAGTGCTGGTATTACAGGCGTGAACCACTGCGCCCCGTGCCAGTCTTGTTGATTCTTATGTTTATCCGTCATACATAAATTACCACCATGATTCTAGTTCACTCAGTCTTCCAAAACTCCAGAGTCAAATCTGCACAGACAGACCACAGGAAGCAGCATCTCCCGGGAGAGGCTGCCATCTTGCATAGCCCTTGCTGCCGCCTGGAGGCTTCTTCTCCCTGAACTGCTGCATTGTCACATCATTGAGCATTTCATTCATTGTGATAACCTAAGACTGTAGAATTTATGGTGCCTGGGTGCAATTTGTGAAAGCTCTAGAAAATATTGCCTAGCTATAGGCTATAATATTGTTAGCTAACCAAACGGTAATAACCAGTTAGCATCGAACTTTTTTAGACTATATTTTAAGGGAGAAATCATCAGTGATTTAATTTTCTGTTATGCTTTTATGTTATCTGAACAACCCAAACTTACTATTTTTGAAAACAAGTAAGCAAGTGACAAATCACTCACCATGTGTTTTTATTTCTCATGAGGCTTGTTTCTAAATACAAAGAACCATATAGGCTATCATATCTGAAAGAGCCCTTGAAAATCATGTAGGCCATCCTCACTTTACAAATGAAAAAGCTGAGGCATACCCAGGTTAATGACTTGCCTATAGCAACAGTACAAATATAGAAAGTTGAGATTAAGCTACATAATATTTGCTTTGCAAATTGATTTTTAGTCCTTTTGCATGACCCAGGAAAGCTGTCTTGCCAGCAACACCCTGACGTATAAAGAAAACTCTCATCAATGAAATTACTGCTTGAAAGGTGAATAGAAAGTCTATACTCAACACATTTTTGTGTCTACCTGGGGCTAGAGACCTCCTCTTTCAATGTGGTCCTTCCCTTGCTACTAATCACACAAAATTGAAATAGGTGCTCTAAGATATGGCAGCGATCGTTGGCTCCAGAATGCTCCTAGAGCAAGGCACGATGTATATGGATGCATCAGACTAGATGAAGAGATGTATTATTAATTAGTTTTTCAGAACACAAACAGCAGATGTGTTTACATTTCTGCTCAGTGGGGTATTTCATTGCTTTTTTATGTGCACACACTTAAGTAAAAAGGGAAAAACAAACCATACAAGGCATCAGACTGGTTAAAAGAGAAGCTCCATGTTGAAAATTTGTTGCAGCGTACAGGATGGAGCTTGAAATCGAGGAGGGATGGAAAGAGACAGGGAAAGAACGCTTTTCCCAACACTTAATTTTGCAAGGAAGAGCTGTATTAATAAACAGGTTTCAGGAAAGCTGCCTGTAAAGATCAACATCTTCTGGGCCGGGCGCGGTGGCTCACACCTGTAATCCCAGCACTTTGGGAGGCCGAAGCGAGCTGATTGCTTGAGCTCAGGAGTTCAAAACCTGGGCAGCATGGTGAAACCCCATCTTTACAAAATATACAAAATTTAGCCAGGCATGGTGGTGCACGTCTGCAGTCCCCAGCTACTCGGGAGGCTGAGGTGAGAGGATCCCTCGAACCTGGGAAATTGAGGCTGCCGTGAGCTGTGATCACGCCACTGCACTCCAGCCTGGGGCAACAGAGCAAGACACTGTCTCCAAACAAACAAACAAACAAACAAGCACAAACAAACAAACAAATGAACATCAACGTCTTCTGAGTCAGGCAGTTGGCAAAAGATGAAGTTTTGACAACTGTTTGTTAAAAACAGAAACGTATCTGGACAAATTAAACTATTTACGATTTGCTGAGTTCCTCCTGGGTGGTCAGACACTGCTCTGGAGGAGCCTGTGGTCTGGCAGAGGAAATGCTCACAAGGGCATGTATGAAAGGAGGAAGCAAGAGTCCCCAGAAAGTGCTGTGAAAAGTCAGGAGGAGGTGAGGCTGAAAGCTGAAGAAGCCAGGAAGGTTTCCTAGACGGGTGGCTTTCAGAGCAAGATGTGCAGCCTCTCTCTAGGATCTGCAGTCCTAGCGCAGGTGGGGAAGAGCAGGGCACTTACTCAGCCGCAGACCTTTCCTGGAGGTGTGATCTGGGCTTGGATGGGAAGCGCCAGCATGTGACAGGGTCCTGAGGCAGGGAAATGAGCAGAGGTGGGCTGGAAACGAACCGGTGAGTAGAGAAGAGAGGAAAGGAGGCTAAAAAGGTCCCATTCATTCCATCTCTTCGTGTCTTAACTCTGAAAGAGTCAGAGAACTCCAAAGAAAGACTGCTCACGTTTTAACACGGGTGGTAAGGAAGATGAGGGGGTGTGGGATGTGAGAGCAGAACAGTGAGAAAACATCTTGCCCTGAAAGCCACGCCTCTAGGAAGCCTTCCCTGGTTTCTTCGGCTTTCGGCCTCACTTCCTCCTGATTTTTCCCAGCACTTCCCAGGGATTCTTGCTTGCTCCTTTCATATGGGCCCTTGTTAGTATTTCTTCTGCCAGCCCCCAGGGAACTGTGAAAATAAATAACTGCAGGCTGGGTGCGGTGGCTCAAGCCTGTAAGCCGAGGTGGGAGGATCGCTTAAATCCATTTCAAGACCAGCCCTGGAAACATAGTGAGACTCCTTCTCTACAAAACATTAAAAAAAACCCCAAAAAACAAAACAAACAAAACAAAACAAAACAAAAAACAGGGTGTGGTGGCAGGTGCTTGTAGTTCCAGCTACTTAGGAGGCTGAAGTGGGAGGATTGCTTGAGCCCAGAAGGTCGAGACTGCAGTGAGTGGTGACTGTGTCACTGAACTCCAGACTGGGGAACAGAGCAAGATCCTGTCTCTAAAAAATCAACAAAAAGAATTGCATGAATCAGGTCAATCTGCAGGCTTAGGGGACCAGGTGATGTGTTAATTGCATAGTTGGACAGCAGCATGTGATGAGGTAACCAGTCCGGGGAGAGTCCAGTTTGGGGTGTCAGAGGGTCAGGAGGAACAGCTCCACCGTGAGGAACCCCATTTAACCTGATTTAGAAAAGGGAAGGCAGAGAAGCATCAACGTTGAAACAGGATTCCCTAGTGACCACAACCGTTGCAAACACTACACCTTTTTGTGGTTTAGGGTTTTATTCCTGTAATATGTTTCTTAGCCTTATAAATCCGGGGCTTTACACCTTCCTGGGGACTTACTAGGTGTCAGTGGAGATGCGGTTTATTAATTGTATTCTTTTTAAAGAATGAGTTGCTCCTATTTGGCTTTCACAATGCAACTAATATTTTTGATGCCTCAGGTTCTACGATGATTCTAGTTCTACGAAGGCCTCATTGTTGGGCGTTTTCTACTTTTTTAAGCAATGAAAAGGTAGAAAAGCCTGGAGCAATTTCTTATGTGTTTGACACATATGTTGAGGGATATTAAATAATTGCTGCCCAGAGTAAAATATAACAGGTTTTTATGGCCAACCCTTATGTTGACAGAGTGGACGGTCTGGTAGCTATGTATACTTTTTCAAAATAAATGCATCTCTGTGAAATGAGCTGTCAGGAGGACTACAGGTTCTGGAAGCATGGAGTAATTAAGGAGCAATCTATTGGTTCCAAGGAACTGACATTAATGTTGACACACGATGTTTGTAGGCAATTCGATCTATACCAGTAATTCACTTTCTTCCCTACAGCAAGACTCATTTTGTTCCTAAGTCATTGGAGGCATTATTAGAGATTTATCTGGTGGCTTTTTAAAAGCACATTATTTACTACAGTGTGTGTGGAGCCACCACTTATATTCATTGATCGTAATAAGTATGGCATTAGACCAGAATTTGGATTCAGGTTTTTAAAATCTAATTTAGATTCTTTCCCTTGATTACACTGACATAGGGCCTTAGTATTGTTAAAACTGAAAAACTATACAGCAAATTTGACTCTATATGCAATGATCTATCAATCGAAGAGTAAAAATGGAAACCAGTTACTCTGGCTGGTCACAATCTTGTATTAAAATGACTGCTTTGGGCCTGGCATGGTGGCTCACGCCTAAATCCCAGCACTTTGGGAGGCCGAGGCAGGTGAATCACCTGAGGTCAGGAGTTCAAGACCAGCCTGGCCAACATGGCGAAGCCCTGTCTCTACTAAAAATACAAAAATTAGCTGGGTGTGGTGGCGCATGCCTGTAATCCAGTTACTCAGGAGGCTGAGGCAGGAGAATTGCTTGAACTTCGGAGGCAGAGGTTGCAGTGAGCCAAGATTGTGCCAGGTCATTCCAGCCTGGACAAGAGCGAAATTCTGTCTCAAGAAAAAACAAAAACAAACAAACAAAAAACCCAAAAGAAACTGAGCTTTGTTATAATGATTATGATCATTTTGTCTTTGTCATTTTGTTTCTTAGTATCCCAGAAATTTTATCCAACCGACATTTTTGATGCGGAAATGTGAATGAAATCTCTTTTGGTAGAACTACAAGAAAGATTTTAAAGATTATGTTTTTTACAGTTTTACTGACACGAACTTAGTAAGTAGCATAACGTCATCAGACTTATCAGATTCAACTTTTATGTCACAGAGTTGTGAGTTGTTGTGAGTTGTTTTTCAGTTCATGGACCCCCCAGGTTGAAGGTCACACAACCTGAGCATGCCCAGGTGAACCAAGCGTGTAGGAACCTAAGTGCTTGGACTAAGGAGTGGGGACTGAATTAAGAAGCGAACACCCCATGGCAGGGTCCAGTCAGATCACGCCTCCCAGCATCACCTCATTGCAAGTCAGATCATCCTCATTACCCTATGGTTATAAAACCTGACCTAGCCTCAAGGTCAGGGAGACAGATTTGAGCGTTTCCTTCAGTTTCCTTGTCAGTCTACTCACAATAAACCTTTCTCGCTGCCAAAACCCAGTGCTTTGGTGCTTGACGTTCCCTTGCCTGAGGGCAAACGGACCTAGTTTGGTTTGGTGACAGTAGTTTGTGTGTTATTTTAGAACTTGGGTGTTTTAAAATTGTACTGAGATATTCATACACAGCGGTAATAATCCCTAAAGTAAAACTGTCATCATGAAAACTTTTTGGGATGGAACAGCTCTTTTTTTTTTTGAGACAGAATCTTGTTGCCCAGGGTGGAGGGGCAGTGGTGTGATCTAGGCTCACTACAACCTCCACCTCCCAAGTTCAAGCGATTCTCGTGCCTCAGCCTCCCGAGTAGCTGGAATCACAGGTGTGCACCATCATGCCCTGTTAATTTTTGTATTTTTAGTAGAGACAGGGTTTCACCATATTGGCCAGGCTGGTCTTGAACTCCTCACTTCAAGTGATCTGCCAGCCTTGGCCTCCCAAAGTGCTGGAATTACAGGCGTGAGCCACTGCACCCAGCCTGGAACAGCTCTTTGAATGAGAAAAGAATAAAGTCAATTAGAAAAAAAAAAAAAGGCTTCAAACCTGAGCCTGATTCAAGCATTTTAAATCTGTCTTTTAAAGACCATTCCAAAACTTATGCTTTTATCATAAAACAATGTATTGGTAATTTATTTTGAATTATTCTTCTGTTTTTCTCCTTGTAAGTGTATTTCCTCAATGTCTTACTCTGACATGCCCCATGTTAGTAACTGAACCGTTATTAACTATTGATCTATACCAATAATTCGTTTTGTTCCCTACTGTAGGACTCATTTTGTTTCTACATCACGTGAGGCTCCATTAAAGATGTACCTAGTGGTTTTTTAAAAGCACAGTTTTTACTACCATGTGCGTCTAGTCATGATTTATGTATGTGTATGTATGTGTGGGTGTATATTACATATATGTGGTGAGTGTATATATACATATATATGTATACATGTGTTCACAACATTCTGATATAAAGGATATGTCAGATTTATATGTTCCTTGATTTAGAGAAAAAAGGTTGATGACTTATTTTTTCTGTTTTCTAATTTATTGGGAAATACTATATATGTACATTTAACAATAGACCAAGGGAAAAAATGAAAGAATGCCTTCATCTTGGTGTGCGTATTCACACGCTATTCAAAACCACCCCACTTCCCTTTTTCCTCTTTGCTGCACTGATGGTTCTGAGCACTCTGCTAATGTTATAGATACCCAGGATTGAAAACACAGACTTTGGAGATCTGGACTTGAATCCTCTCTCTGCCACTTGCTTGGGCAAGATTCTTAGCCTCCCTGAGCCTCACTTTCCTCCTATGGAAAGTGGAAGACCGTCATAATGGCCAGCATGGTGGTGGTGTGAGGATTACATGAAATGCCATATCTGAAGTGTAGGTACAGCACCTGGTATGTAGGACGCACCCAGTGAGGTGTAGCTCTTACTAGCAGCCGTGATCATAGTTGAAGTGCTGTAATTGTAAACTTGGTGATGGTGGCAAGAAAAAGGCCACTAACATTCACCCTTCAATGTGCACTGAGCTAGTAGCATTGTGTCATGGATGCTTATTGAGCCCGTGCAGCTAATACAAGGTAAGCTGAAGGACAACCCAGAGGAAAATATAATTGAGAAAATACATGACTACTTTCTTTTTTTTTTTTTTTTTTTTTTTTTTTTTTTTTTTTGAGACGGAGTCTCGCTCTGTCGCCCAGGCTGGAGTGCAGTGGCCGGATCTCAGCTCACTGCAAGCTCCGCCTCCCGGGTTTACGCCATTCTCCTGCCTCAGCCTCCGGAGTAGCTGGGACTACAGGCGCCCACCACCGCGCCCGGCTATTTTTTTGTATTTTTAGTAGAGACGGGGTTTCACGGTGTTAGCCAGGATGGTCTCGATCTCCTGACCTCGTGATCCGCCCGTCTCGGCCTCCCAAAGTGCTGGGATTACAGGCTTGAGCCACCGCGCCCGGCCAACATGACTACTTTCAAACATTTACAGTGACCCAGAAGTATAAGTGGGAGGAGCCATGAATGATTTACATAGAGGATCTACATCTCAGATACTTATGGATTACTTAAGATAACAGACTCTGTACTGGGCATTGAGGACAGAAAGATACATAAGACAAGGTCCTGTCTTCCAGTCTTTCCCACTCCTCTGTGTGTGTGTGTGTGTGTGTGTGTGTGTGTGTATTTGCGTCTGTGTATCTGTATTGGGGTGGTGAGAGCCAGAGAAGAAAACTTGATGGATGAGACCATAACAGATGAACTCATCTCCCTGGGTGATGTCCAGGGCTGGTTCCATGCTTTCACCCCAAAGAGTTCATAATGAAATGGAGAGGATGGATAACTCAAGCTGCACCTGACCTCCTAGAAGAATGCTGTCCAACAGTGAGCCACATAGGTAATTTTAAATTTTCTACTAGCCAAATTAAAAAGTAGAAACAGGTGAAATTAATTTTAATAACATCCTTTGTTTAACCCAATATATCTAAAACATAGAATCAATATACAATTCTTAATGGGATATTTATTTTATTTTTTGAATTACATCTTTGAAAAGTGATGTGCATTTTACACTCAGATTTCATCTCTATGTAGACAAGCCACATTTCAAGGGCTCGATAGGTACCTGTGATTAGTGTCTACCTTAAGGGACAAGGTAGTTCTAGAGCTCTGCTACTCAAAGTGTGGTTCTTGGCCTCACAGCCTCACAGCGCAGATATGCCCTATGTCCTTTCCACCCCTCCTACATTGGAATTTGCATTTTAGCAAGATCCATGGTGAGCCCTCAGAGTTTGGGAGGGGCTGTCTGATGACTTGAAAATCTCATTTGAGGAAACTACACACCCTCCCTTCTAGTCATATTTGTGCAGTACATTTCCTTATCGTAGATGAGGTAAACCATCTTATCATAGTTGGACCAAAGGTAGAGTTCAGTTTAGCCCTTATTGGAACCAGTGGGATATAGTTGGGTTTTTCTTAGTCGGAAGGTTGAGCTATTTGGCAGAAAATGAAGGAAAGACAGGACAAAGAAGAGATACGAGTGTTTATTCAACCACAGAACAAATGACATCACCATTCTCATTGGAGCTCTTCTTTTCTGACATATGTTTTGAAAGGGAGAGAGGAGGGAGGAAGGGAAGAGAGTGAGAGTTTCCAAATTCATGAGGTATTCGTTATGTCAGAGTTCTTCCCCCAGGGTTAGCCTCATGAGCACATGAGCTTGGAAGGGCCTGGCACTTGGATTAATGCTCTGCTGTTGCAGTGTTGAAATTCTTGACAACTGGGTCCTGCATGTCTGCTTTATACCGAGCCCTGAAAATTATGTAGCTTGTCCTGCCTCCCCTAAATGTTCACTTACTACTATCCACCTGCAGGTGTAAGAGAGTCACACTGGATTAGGTAGGTTTTGGGAGGCGTTTTCTCTTTATGTGTGTATATGTATGTGTGGGTATATATTATATATATGTGGTGGGTGTATATATACACATATGTATGTATACATGTGTTCACAACATCATGATATAAAGGATATGTCCTGGGCCGGGTACGGTGGCTCACGCCTGTAATCCCAGCACTTTGGGAGGCTGAGGCAGGCAGATCACGAGGTCAGGAGTTCGAGATCAGCCTGGCCAGCATGGGGAAACCCCATCTCTACTAAAAATACAAAAATTAGCCGAATGTGGTAGCATGTGTCTGTAATCCCAGCTACTTGGGAGGCTGAATAGGAGAATTGCTTGAACTTGGGAGGTGGAGGTTGCGGTGAGCCGAGATCACGCCACTGCACTCCAGCTTGGGCAACAGAGAGAGACTCCGTCTCAAAAAAAAAAAAAGAAAAAAGGAAAAAAAAGGAAATGTCCTGGATCAGCTGGATCAGGTAGGTTTTGGGAGGTGTTTTCTCTTTCACTTCCCCATCACCACAATCTCTTTATAGCCAAGAAATGAAAAAGAGGTAACACAGGCCTTTGGGAGAATTGAGCTCAATAATGCATGAGATAATGGTGCTCTGAGGCAGGATTTCAATGGAAGGCTAGGTGCTGTAACTATGTAACAAAACACCAGCACAGGACAAAGAGTAGGTTTCTCAATCAACAAGGATAAACAGCCCCACCCTCCCAGCCCTGTCTCCAGGTTTACAATTATCTGCAGTGTTTGAATAGAGCTCAGGGATCTCTGGGCAGTGACAATGAGTCAGCTGGGCCCATTCGGGCTGGAAGTTTTATATGGGTGAAAGTTAAAAATGTTAACTTGTTTCTATATTGTCAAAATTGTAAACGAAGAATAAAAGGATATTCTCAAGTTGGGTCATGAGGGAAAAAAAAAAGTGTATTAGTAGTTTTAGAGCTCAGACCTGAATCAAATGCCTGAATCAGATGAACTACTCAAAGCTTTGAGACCTAAGAAAGTCACTTCCTTTCAATACTAATGGACTCGGTATCATTTGTAATGCCTGCAACTCAGTTTAGGCGGAGAGTCAGCCACATTGGCGTCACCTGGGGGCTGATTAGACCCCCCCACCCACCCCCGCCCAAGATCTTGGACCACCCCTCCCACCCATCCCCACTGCGGACCTGCTGAGTAAGGATTTGTGTTTTATCGAGATCTACAGGTGATCTGTGTGCCTGTTAGAGTTTGAGAAGTGCTGTAACGCTGTACTCAGCAGCTACTTATCTTGGCGGTGGTGGGAGGGGATGAGGGAAATCTAATCCCTTCACAGGTGCATCAACTTAGTGCCTAAGACTTCTTGAAGCATTATGGGAAAGCGAGGGTTCTCAAAGTGTGGGTTTCAGACTGGCAGCATCAGCAGCACCCGGGAGCTTGTGGCAGTGCAAATTCCCAGACTCCACCTCTGATTCTCTGGATCAGAAACTCTGGGAGTGGGGCCCCAGAGTCTGTGGCTTCATCTTAGCAAGTCTTTCCAGTGCTTCGGATGCATGGCAAAGTGGGAGAACCACGCTGTAAAGTACCAGTAGTCACAGAGCAGGAAGAGATTTCCACTGGTTGTACATTTTAGTTTGGAATGCGTGATCTTGTCACGCAGAGTCACACATGGAATTGCACGTTTCATAAGGCAGTCATTCTAACTTTGAAAGAAGTCACGATGCTCTCATTCGAAATTTATTTTTATTTCGGAGGGAGATTTGGACATGGAAAGGGATGGCAAGAAGTGAAATGACTGGACAAATAAAGAGTATGAAATGATCTGGCAATTATTAACCTGGGGAAGCGAAGAGTGAAAGAAGCCATCGAGCCACATGTTATCTCTGTAAATGGTGAAGTGACTCACCTTAGGGCTCACCGGGAACAGGAAGATGTCGTTTCTCTCTTGCCTCCAAATGGTAAGCAGGGACCGTGTGTCCTTCACTCAGAGCTGCTTGAGAATCAATTACAATAGGTGGGATGCCATGATAGACAACAGTGTTCAGAAATCATCAAGACACAGTCCATGATGCCAAGGAAGCAGCAGCCTAGTTAGAGAAGGTGACTAATCGGGAATTGTGTATAATGTTCATGAAAAGATTTGTGGATATAGAGGAAGGATCCCCGAGTAAAGCTGGGTGAGAGGGAGTCATTGAAGGTTTCTGAAGGTGCAGAGTTTGAGGGAAAGTCCTAGCTGGAAAAGCACAAGGACATGGGGGTGGCCCACTCATCCCGAAAGTGCAGCGATGAGTTGTGGTGGTGGGAGGGGATGAGGGAAACTGGCAGATAAGTTACAGCCCATACATCTCAGAATTCATCCATTCATTCCACAAATATTTACTCAGTACCTGCTGAGGGCCTGGCACTGTTCTAGGCCATGAGGATACTTCCATGAGCAAGACAAACAGAAATTCCTGCTGACAAGGCTTCATTCTAGCAGCGGGATATAAACCCCACATAGATAATATATATGTAAATTACAAGACAATGTGATGTAATCACACTGGAAAGGTAGAGAAATGGCAACCGGAGGTGTGAGATGGTGTAAGAATCCTGTAATGCCGTCTTCTACAATGGGAATTTAGGTCTTTAATGTCTTAAGTTGATAGACCAAGAAATAGCAGTGTAAGCATATTCCTTAGAGATATTCAAGTTAATACCAGAAACAAAAGCTAAAAGATTTCAGAGAAAAAGATTCAGGAGTGGGGACACCAGGGGCTGCTATTTTTTACTATGAACCTTGTATAGTATTTGATGTATTCATTCATTCACTCACACATTCATTCATGAATCCACAAGTCTGTGTAAATATCAGTGTGTGCAAGGTTCTGTTGCAGATGCTGGGGATACAGTAGTTAAAAAAACACAAATGTTTCTGCCCTGGTGGAACTTAGATTCAGGGGAGGGAGCTAGAGGTGAAGAGAGTAGGTCAGAGGAGAAAAAGGAAGGCTGGCGGGGGGCGGGGGAGGGGCGGTGCTGGGGAAGTTGCCCTTGAGTGTAGAGAGATGAGAATGGGCCTCCCTGTGAGAGTGGTATTTGAATGACAGCAGGAAGGAAAGAGCCATATGGCAGCTCAGGTGCAAAGGTCTACAGCAGTTTAGGTGTGAGTGTGGGTGGAGCAGTGGGGACGTGCAGGTGCTCAGGGATGGAAGGGAGCGTGGTGAAAAGGACCTCAGCAATTCGGAGGTGAATGGTGAGGGATGTGGACAGCATCATTTGGCAGGGACTCTGCCTTTTACTCTGTGATATGGGAAGCCACTGAATTTTGGCCATGGAGTAATTCCCTATATCTTTAAAAAGAGGCACAAAGACCACACCTCATAAATACTGACATCATATTAACAGAATAGATAATACACCGCTTTTTCAAATGTATCTTTTTTTCTTTTAATCGCTAAGAGGGAAAAGTAGTATCAGTGGCAGCATGCACACAACACACACACACACACACACACACACACACACACACACACACACACACAGAAGAAATGGAAATAAAAGCTAAAGAACAAACTACTAATGATTCAGAGTGAGACCCCTAACACCTCCTGAATGGGGGCAAGAAGCTCAGGACTCTGGTAGCTCAGGCAGAGTCTGAGTAACTGGTGTTACCTCTCTTCATGCATCTACCTGATCCACCTGTCCTACCCACTCCTCTGATCCTTAGGAATTCTGAGAGGCTGGTATCACCCAGGTACAAGATGAAGAAGTCTATTGTGCCCTGGAGGGAAATGGCGAGAGGTGCAGTTTAGGAGGATTCTCAGTCTGGGAGGAGAAGCTAGCTGAGGGCTTGCCACAGATGTAAGCAGGAACACCTGGCTGAAGTGGGAATGAGGCAGAGGCTGGAAGACACAGCAGAGTGCATTAGGACAAATATCTAATGTAGATGATGGGTTGATGGGTGCAGCAAACCACCATGGCACATCTATACCTATGTAACAAACCTGCACATTCTGCACCTGTACCCCAGAACTTAAAGTGTAATATAAAAAATAGAAAGACATTTTTCTACGGAATGTGAAGGCTACTTCAGTACCAAATAACAGTCTCTTGTGATGAGAGCACCGTGTCTGCCAGGTGGCATCTGTTGCACAGCACTCTGCTGTGCCTTCCAGCCTCTGAAGTGGGCTGAATGCCCACTTCAGCCGGGCGTTCCTGTCCCTGCAAAGGACACAAACTTGTCTTTTTTTATGGCTGCGTAGTATTCCATGGTGTATCTGTGCCACATTTTCTTTATCCAGTCTATCATTGATGGGCAACTGGGTTGGTTCCAAGTCTTTGTTATTGTGAACAGTGCCGCAATAAACATACATGTGCATGTGTCTTTATAGTAGAATGATTTATAATCCTTTGAGTATATACCTAGTAATGGGATGGCTGGGTCAAATGGTATTTCTAGTTGTAGATCTTTGAGGAATCGCCACACTGTCTTCCACAATGGTTGAACTAATTTACACTCTCACCAACAGTGTAAAAGCATTCCTAAGAAAAATGCCTTTCAATCCTTTACCCTCATTTCGCGATCACCAAACAATTTTCTGATACCTAATTCAGTGTGCAGGCACATTGATCCCAAGACAGGTGCGTGGTATAATGGCAAAACAACAAGACAACTTCCATTGTAAATGAACAGGGCCTCTTGTTCCTTGGGTTTAGCTGGCTCCCTTCCCTTAACTCCTGACCAACCTTGGTAAAATAAAATTTCTGAACCTTGAAGCTTGAGGACTGGACCTTTGCCAACAAATGTGTGTTGAAGAGTGAGCATGGGAGGGGCAGTGAGTGTAGGGGCTCAGGTGGAAATACTCCGCTTCTCCTATGCATTGCTCCAGCGTGGCGCCTGCAGCCACAGAAGGAAGCACAGCACAGGAGATCCAGCAGGGTGTCCCATGAAATGCTGCATCCGAAGGATGGGCCAAAATATCTTGGCTTCAATAAAGAGCCGTAAAGGGGTGTTAAGGGATACAGTGTCTAACATAGAAAGCACGCTGTCCATGGTTATTAAGCGAATGCATGGATGAACAGGAGGAGTCCAATTTATCTGTTTTAAAGAGGAAGACATTTCTTTGTGTTTTTAATCTTTCTTGTTTTTATGGTGTCTACTACCAATTAAAATATATCGTGCCATGTTCCTTAATTAAAATAAGAAATTTGATTCCATGTTTCTGTTGGTAAATGATCATATAAGAATCATTCATGTCAGCTTTGTTCTGGGAATGAACACAGGATATGGGGTCAAGAGACGTGGGATAACTCTGTTACCATGACCTTTAAGGAAATAGTATCATTGAAGAGAAAATGGAATATTTGGGTTCTGAAGTCATAAGATTCCAAGACTTTTAAAGTGTTTATTTAGCTCTGGTGCCCTCTGCTGGACGATTGGCTTTCTTATTTGCTCCTGTAATGGATGGATATGCTGTGTGGCTGTAGAGTTCCCTCCCTCCCTCCCTCCTTCCTTCCTCCCTCCCTCTCCCTCCCTCCTTCCTTCCTCCCTCCCTCCTTCCTTCCCCCTCCCTCCCTGCTTGCCTCTTTCTTTCTTTCTTTCTTTCTTTCTTTCTTTCTTTCTTTCTTTCTTTCTTTCTTTCTTTCTTTCTTTCTTTCTTTCTTTCTTCTTTCTTTCTTTCTTTCTTTTTCTTTCTTTCTCTTTCTTTTCTTTCTTTCTCTTTCTTTTCTTTCTTTCTCTCTCTCTCTTTTCTTTCTTTCTTTTCCTTCCTTCCTTCCTTCCTTCCTTCCTTCCCTCCCCCTCCCTCTCTGTCTCCTTTCCCTTTCCTTTTCTTTCCTTTCCTGTTTTCCTTCCTTTCATTCTTTCATTCCTTTCTTTCCATCCCCAGTTTTATATTGAATTATAATTAGATTCAAAAGAAACCTTTCAGCCAGTGATCCTCATCCTTAAACTGCATATTAGAATCTCCTGGGAGACATAATGTTGTAGGCTAAGGATATAATTCAGGCTTTTACTGAATTATAAAAGCATGCTGTGTTCATATCCTGGAGGATGGAATTGGGCCACAGTGTTTTCAAGTCTGAAAAATCAGACGCCACAGTTCTTTGTGTTTTTAATCTAGGGTCCATTGCCTTAAGTCCTCATGGGCATTTTAAGAAATAGATCAAAGTATTTGATGAGCTCAGGGTATGGGCACCCATACTTTCTCCTCGCTTTATTCTTCAAATTAGTCTACTTAGAATGTACTTTCAAAGTTCTGCCTAATTTTAAAAAGACAATTGTTGGACTGAGTTGCTGTCCTACCCTTTTTCTTTAATTGTTATTTGACTTCAGACTCTTCCTGTAACTCGTGTGTGTGGTTTTTACTCTCATAATTGACACTCCTCTGAAAAATGGGCCAACAGAAGGGCTTATTATTTGGGCCGCTGTGGTCATGAAACCCAGGTTCACATTGATATGATTGCAAAACTTAGATGCATGCACGAGTCCACACATTAATTTGCTTAGTATTCTTACCTTTTAAAATGTTTTTGCTTCTCAGGCCCTTGCGATTTCAAGTCAGAAGTCCCTGACCTCTTAATGCTTGTGTGTGTGTGTGTTTTTTTTTTTTTTTGACACAGTCTGCATCTATTCCAGCCTCAGTCCTCAACCTCCACTGCTCTGTATAGCATAATCCCCATGCAGTCCCACAGTTACAGTCAACAGGGCCTTTCCTCCATCTGTTGGCAAACATTCTGTTCTTAGAGCATCAGAGAGTGAGGCAATGACAAGATCACGATTTTAACGTTTCTACTTTCCTGGAGCTTCTTTATTGGGACACTGGTGTTAAAAAGGAAAAACAAACCAACAACAACAAAAAAAAGCTTAATTAAAAATTTTCTGTATCACGTGGAGCAGTCCTGCCTAAATGACAATAAGATACTTGAAATCACAGCCTCTATTTTCATCAGTCAGAGGAATTCAGAGGAGGCTCAGGAAAATCGTGAGGACAGAAGGCTGTGTCCTGAGTCCCTAGCCTACAATCCCTGTCTCCATCAGTTAAGGAGCGCGGCCTCTTCACAGCTGCAGTCTCTCCTATCTTTGTCAATTGTCGATGGACCAATTATATTCAGGTTGCCTTTTGTAAGGGTCAGCAGAGTAGGATCCTGGCAATTTCATATGATTAAAACTATTTTGAACAAGAACCTTGGCTAGGATCTATTTCAAACGAGGAAGAAAGTTCTTTTTTCACTGTTATAGGAATTAATGAGATGTAGAAGGCTGTAGTGTAAAAAGTTTTTTTTTAAAAATGGGGTTAGGAGGTTTAAAGGAGATAAAGGAAAACCTGATTATCTCTTGTTTTAGTAGTGGTTCTTTGCCACTGTACATGTAACACAAACTACTTAAATTTCAAGATGCTACCATCCATTGGGCATGAATTATGAATGTTTGATATTCCTTGATTCCATCACAAGACCTGTGTGGATATCGATCTTTGTCCAACCCGAACCTTGGATCAGGAAAAGGGATGAGTTCAGGTTTATGTTGCCCTAGAGCCAGCAGGGGGTGCTCGTGCCCTTCCTATTCCAAAAGGTTGCCGCAACCTCTCCTAGGCTCAGGGCGAAACTGGTTTGTAAATCACCATTACCATCCTTCTTTCTCTGTGTAAATTGGCATTTTGTCAAGAACAACATTACTTCTTAGTGAGCAACAGTTGACCAATTATCTTGAAAAATATTTGGGAAGCTATACAATTTTAAAAGTAAAAAGCGAAATATATCTTCTATTTTTAACTTTTCCTGTAAACATGAATTACCTGCGGGGAAAAGTAGATGCTTTTCAATCTTCTAAATGATTGCACCAATTCTAAACCATCCAGGTGTTTTGAAATGACCCACAGTCGTCTTTAATAGCATGAGAAGGGGCCAAGGCTCTCTCAACTTTAGATTTAATAGCCTGCCCCCTTCAATTGGCAGAGATATTGATAGAGATAGGCCAGACTGTTCTGCTGTAATGTCAACTAATTTTCTCCTGCTCTAATATCTATAGTACGGGATTGACTTTTTTTTTTTTTTTTTTTTCTGTAGAGGCCAGGTCATAAATATTTAGGCTGTGTGGGCTGGAGACACTGTTGCAACTACTCAACTCTTGTGCAAAAGCAGCTGTAGACAATATGCAAACAAACATTCATGACTGTGTCCTAATAAAACTTTATTTATAATTTGGCCATGCCCTGTCTTATTGATAGCCTTCCAAAACAGTCAATACCTTCCATATATCTGTTATTTTATGTTGTTTATAAACTCAAACTCTTTTCTGATTAAGAGGAAAATAATTGAATCTGAAAGTCCCTCAGGTTCAACTCTTTTCCCAGTGCCTGGTCCCCCTTATAACACTCTTAACAAGCATCATTGCCCACTGCTCGTAACTGTCAAGCTTTGTGTCTTCCCTGCAACACAAGCAGTGGCCCCCAAGAGCAGTCAGCGTGATCCAAATGCACAGAAGTTTTTAAGGAAATAGCACAACAATTTAGAAACTAAGGCTGCTGGAATGGTGAGCTTTTAATCTTTTCATTCATCGCAGGGTTTAATCCGTATTTGAAAAGAAAGGTGCCACGTATAAAACTGACAGGCACTGACTGGCCTGAAATATCCCAGGAAAATCTGGTTTCAGATTTTTCTAGGAGTTGATCCAAGAACATTTTTCTTTCTGCCTTTTGATCTGTTGAAAGATCCACAAGATACTTGGATGCCTTAAAGACATAAATGCCAATACGGAAATAAACTCTGACGAGTTGTCTTGTAATGGGAGCCAGCTCTTAGAGAAGGGATAATTGTAAGGGTAGGAACTGAAACTTTTTTGTCTACTACGCGACCTTCTCAAACCCTTCTTTCCTTTGTACTTTTTCTATGAACACATGGTTCTTCCAGCTTGGAGTGGGTTTAGGGGAGACTGAGAAAACAAGATGGCTGCCTGCAGTATTAGTTTTTCTTCACCCATCTTAAACCTCTTCTTCCCGTCTCCATTTTTGAGAGCGAGAGGTTACATGCTCCTTTTCTTCCTCTAGAAGAAACATTTAGCTGGGGCTGACACAAAGGCGAGGACATGAGAAACGACCATAGGAGAAGCCCTGGAGGCAGAAGTCTAGGTCTTTGCCCCTTTTACAGTGAGATAAATATCAGAGGTTACTGGAGGCACCCAAACAAAATTGAGGACAGGAAGCAAATATCTGAGAGGCTCCCAGACCTCTGTCTACTGTGGGACCCAAATGAGCACATGAATCCCTTCTAGATATCCTTTGGATCCTTTAATAATAGCACAGGCCAGGCGCGGTGTCTCACGGCTATAATCCCAACACTTTGGGAGGCCGAGGTGGGCGGATCACGGGGTCAAGAGATTGAGACTATCCTGGCCTACATGGTAAAACCCCGTCTCTACTAAAGATACAAAAATTAGCTGGGCATGGTGGCATGTGCCTGTAGTTCCAGCTGCTCGGGAGGCTGAGGCAGGAGAATTGCTTGAACCTGGGAGGCAGAGGTTGCAGCGAGCCGAAATTGTGCCACTGCACTCCAGCCTGGCGACAGAGTGAGATTCTGTCTCAAAAAAAAAAAAAAAAAAAAAAGGTAGCAGATACCACTTGAAAACTTTTATTATAAAGCATTATTGGAGTTGGCTATGAATTCTCCTCCTCACTCACGTCTGGTGGGGCAAAACGGCGAGGATCAGATACCACGAAGATACTGGAAGTAGATCAAAGCCTTGAACTCCCAGTTGCAGACTCTACCTACCATGATCCCTACCTGCAGGTGTCTGGGGTTCCTCTTGCCCAGCCTGCTCAGTCTCTGAACCTCTAGGATGGGTCTCTGGCTTGTTCAGAGGTGCCAGCTCCCAGCTCCCCTTCTCCAGTCGCTTGAGGTCTCAGGGGTGCCTCTCTGAAGAATATAGTTTTAAACTTTGTTTGCTGTAAAAACATAGCAGGCAGGTGCTTGTCACAAGGGGACTTATTTCTTCCTTCTGCTTCATGCGATGGGGAGGGGTCTGATTGTGGACATCTGCTGTGCTAAGACAGCCACAGTGTGGTCTGAGACAGAGCCTGGTCTTGGCCACTCTGACATCTGGCTGACTGAGAGACAGCGTGGGTGGGTGGAAGAGAGAAGGTTTGCGTGCTGTCATCTCCTCCTTAGGGCCCTATTGACCTTTGGTGGATCCGCACTTGAGGTGTCGACAGAGGAGAGAGACAGAGAATGCCTTGTCTCCTGTAGAAAGGCCTCTTTCGGAAACTTCCAAGCACCTAACATTGTAGGAGGAGAATAGGAGATTGAGAGAGAAATATAAAAAACCATGTTCCCACAATAAGATCTCCTACCACTGGCTCAGCCTTCTGTCCATATGGGAATGGTTAGAAATGCTACCTCCTTCCCCAGGGCTGCCAGCTACAAGTGTGCAGCCTCCCCCAACTCTTAGCACTGCAGCCAGGTGTAGTTATAAGTAAACTTTGGGGTAACTTATCCTTGTGTGATGTGTGTAAGTTAGCCCTTTCTTTGATTAACTAAAAATACATAAATTAGATATTCTCTGGTTTCCCCAAACACTGGTAGCAGTGAATTTTCTTGGAATGCCCTTCTTTGGTCTGCTGGCTGATTATTATTTTCAGACGACACTAATGACAGCCCAGATGTGATGTCTACAAAGCCCCACATTAAGGCGCTTGCGTAGCAAACCTGCCATTCAGGTAATGACGGCCGCCCTCTGGAAAAACAAGCTGAGACCACACCGGGGAAGGCCTTGGATACTTGAGAAGGGTGTGAGGCCAGTCACAGGAGTTGACTCGGTGGATCGGGGCATAAGAGTTACGGGTGGCTTTATGAAGCTTTTGTGGAGCGTGGGAGAGTGGAAAGAGCTTTACTGAAAAGACATGTTTTCTTTATTTCCCAGCTCAAATCAATTTCCTTATCATGATACAAGCAAAGGTAATAATTATTAGGATTACTTACCATGATTATGGGTGACAGGAATTGCAGTTGGGCACAGGGACTCTTTTGTATATTTTAATTTCCTTCCCTGAAGTTCTAGCTTCCTTACTTTGTCTTCCTGATAGTGACTCACATCGCAGTAGGCAGGAAGCAGGTATTTAATGACCACTTCTTCATTGGTTCTTTATTCCAACTCCATTCATTCCAATACAAATTTCTTGAAAACAAAGAATCATGACATCCATAACACAAATGAAAGCAGCCCGTCTAAGCTGATTTAATTTAGTATGGAATAGGACGCAATTTCACAGTTAGAGTTACTGTTGTTTTTTTTTTCTTAAAACTTCAGCCATCGTTTGGTTCACTGAAGAAAGAATTTAGAAAGATTTTTATAAGTGAATACTCACTTGTACGTAAATGGAAGTATACTTTTTAGTGCTAGTTAGCTAACACAATAGGTAATCCTGGACAAGTGTTTTCCATTCTCTACCGTGAATCTGATTTGTGAAGCTCTCATGGCTTGTGCTATGCATGGAGTCTAGGAAAAATTTGGGACAAAGTGATCGATCTTAACTTCTAGACTTCATTCTGTCTTCTGTTCTTGGTGAGAACCTAAGAAACATCTTCCTTCCAGGCCTGACTTAGTGCTCTTGCAGGTTTAGCTTGCTTGGAGCAAGACTGTGCTAATGGGATTCTAACGATGCCACCTTTCCTGCTGTGTTGTTTATCCTGTTCAGTCGATAGAGGACCTGTTGAGACCGGTTTATAGACACGACACTCACTGTGGGGAATGCATCGAATCGCCAATTGATCGAAATCACCCATAATCTTGTGACTCGGGGATCAGCAGCCTCAGCATCCTCTGGGAGCTTGTTAGATGTCCAGAATCTTGGGCCTCAACCCAGAACAATTAGATCAGAATCTGCATTTTAACAAGATCCCCTATGATAAGTATGCACATTAAGATTTCAGAAGTACTGACATACAAGACTTGGGACTGGGTGGTGACCTGAAACTACTGCTTCCTAGAGTGCTGGGGATGATACATGAACATTTTCACAATATGTTTTTTTTGTGATGAGTCTCTGGATAAAATATTTTCAGCTGATGACTGTTGATGGTGTTGGGTGTATCTGTGGCCTGTCCATTATTACTACCCTCTCTTTGTCTTTCTTGTCCTATCATATTCTGTGAGTGTGTGAGGAAAGAAAATTTTGATAGAAAACAGGAGTGAGTGTGGAGTCTAACTGGACAGGTTGGGGTCTGAGGTCCTCCAGGTTTGGAACTTGCTAAGCTCTCAGGGAAGCAGTCACCATCCCTGATGCTGATTGGTTCAGAACACGCCTCTGTGTGAAAGCAGTGGATGTTTGAGGTTTGATTAATGTGAAGGTAGCTTTTGGTCATAGAAACCTGTCCTCTGGTCCTAAGTGTCTATTTCTGACTCATGGATCTTGTTCTAGTACCAGGTAAATGACGTCAAACTACCCATTGCCTCCGAAAAATACGAGTTCTGATTTTCAAATACAAAATCCAGATTTCTCATCCCTGGGCTCTTACCTTAGATAAAAGTCATTGGCAAGGGCTCATCAAAATGTGTTGCCCATATTCAGATTTTACATAACTCTCTAGCAAGCATTTTTGACTTGTGTGGCACAAAGAGTAAATATACCGGGTACAAATTCTATTTCCACCATTTTATAGCTGTATGACCACAGGCAAGTTAATGCAGTCCATTTGAGCCTCAGTTTCCCCAATCGTAAAATAAAGATAACGATATGCCACAGGGTTTTGATAAATGTTAAATGAGATGGTGAATGTATAACTCAGTCAAGGATACTTGTCATTTAAAAAACTTCTGGTCCATGTGTATGTATGTCACATGCATACATGCTATGTTGCCTATGCATACCATGGAATTAGCAAAAATCAGCTTGTAGTTTCTATTAGATGACTCATAGTTTTATTAGTTGAATTCCCATTTAAATTTCAAAGAGAAGTTTGGGTGAGTAGGACAATCCATTTACTGAAATAGTTATACACACACACACACACACAAAATTTCAAGGTAAAACTTCTGAATATGATTAGATCATCAGATCGTTAGGTATCAGAAACACGGTCTTTTCCTTTTTGCATGATCTCACCTCCAGTGTATTTTAGAAACTCTCTAACCCTCTTCAGAGAGATGGTGACACGTAGATGTTGTAATAGAATAGATGAGATGGGAATGAGTCACACATGGGAATGAAAGTAGGCATGTATTCATTTGGAAAACCAATGTTGTTACCTTACGGAAATAACCAACAAAATACTTCGGGTGATATGTAAATGCCAAAAATCTGAAAAGTATTTATTGATTAAAGGCTGTATAAAAGTATAGCACTTGGAGTATAGCATTGTGAAGAATCATGGCTAGAATAAATGAATTATACTCTTAATGACTTTTAAATATTATGACTAGAAGCTACGTAATAATTATGATCACCTTAATTTGTAAATGACTTATAGTTTCTTGGTGAAGGAGAACATTGCTTACCTATGTTGAAAAGAGATCACCTTTCAGTGAAACTGTTGATTTGTGTGCTATTGTAGACATAAATATTTGCAGAGAAATTGTTAATGTCCCTGGAATGAGGAACTAAAAGAGGGAGTCAAAAGGAATTGAAACTCAAAGATAAAAAAAGAATCTCCTTGGGCATCCCAGTATGCTTCAGTGAGGAGCAGGGGATGCCCTGACTCCAGATTGGAGCTACCCTGCTTGGTCCCACTTGGGAAGGAGCAGAGAGGAGAGCTGTGACCATCATGTGCAATGGCTTTACTCTCTACCATCTCTGAAGAGGGTAGACCCTGGCTTTCCTCTTGAAAGTTTTGATGCTTCATCTATTGTTGTTAGACCAGGACTTTCATAGAAGTCCACATCAGTGTTCAAATGACTAATATGCTGATCAAAAGTTTGGTGGGATGCAAATGAACTAATTCACCTTAAATCAGCTATTGTCACTGAGCAAATAATAGAGTCTTCTGTTTAAAATACTCTGTTTCACTTGCCTATTGTGGCATGAAAAATGACCCCAAAACTTATTGGCTTAAAACAACTACCACTGTATTTGTTCACAATTATTTTGTGGGCCAGAATTTTGGATTCAGAATAGTGGGGATGGCCTGTCTCTGTTCTGTGATATCTGGGGGCAGCGGCACTGTCTTGAATGGCTGGGAACTGGCTGATTCATATGCCTGGAGCCTCAGTTAAGGCTGTTGCCTGGATTCCTCAGCTTTCCTTGGTGTGGGTTCTCCAAGAGGCTAGCTTAGACTTGCTCATAGTATGGTGTCTCAGGGTAATTGAACTTCTCACATGGTAGCTGGCTGCCCATAGGGCATTCCAAGAGGATAACCCCCAATGTGAAAGCATTTAGTAAGCCTCTGCTTGTGTCAAGCTTGTTGATGTTCCTATTGGCCAAATCAAGTCTCATTACCAAGCCCAGCATCAACGTGGGAGGCGCTAGAGAAAGGCATGACTGCTGGAGGCATGGATTCATTGGGGCCACCAATACCTACAGCGTACCCAGAAAATAAAACCATTGTTTTTTTTTTTTTTTTTTGAGACGGAGTCTCGCCCTGTCGCCCAGGCTGGAGTGCAGTGGCCAGATCTCAGCTCACTGCAAGCTCTGCCTCCCGGGTTTACGCCATTGTCCTGTCTCAGCCTCCTGAGTAGCTGGGACTACAGGTGCCCGCCACCTCGCCCGGCTAGTTTTTTGTATTTTTTAGTAGAGACGGGGTTTCACCGTGTTAGCCAGGATGGTCTCGATCTCCTGACCTAGTGATCCGCCCGTCTCAAAACCATTGTTTAAATGTGAAATTTAAATATACTTTTATAAATTTTTAAATTTACTGTTATAAATAATGGTATTATTTATCCGTTTTCTGTTGTGCAAGACCAAATAGGTACATGCGAAACTGTGGTACAAATTGCTTCATGTCCATGAAAGGTATGGTTAGAAAGATGTTATTTTATCCCAAAGAAGTGGCATGCTGTATTATTTCACACAAAGTGAACTATTCAAAATCTCTAAGCTAGGCCGAGTGTAGTGGCTCACGCCTATAATCCCACCACTTTGGGAGGCCAAGGAGGGATGGCCGTTTGAGCCCAAGAGTTCAAGGCCAGTCTAGACAACATGGCGAAACCCAGTCTCTACAAAAAAATACGAAAATTAGCTGGGCATGATGGTGTGTGTCTGTAGTCCTAGCTACTTGGGAGGGTGAGGTGGGAAGATGGCTTGAGCCTGTGAGGTTGAGGCTGCAGTGAGCTGAGATCATGTCCCTGCCCTCCAGCCTGGGTGACAGAGTGAGGGAGGCCCTGTTACAAAAAAAAAAAAAAAAAAAAGGAAAAGGTAAAGAAGAAGTCTGTAAGCACTAAATGTCTAGATGTAGTCTGTGTTAACGCACTTATAGCTATCTGTAAAGAAAAATCCAATCTTTCATACATACCTCTGGCTTACTTTTTTCTTATAATTATTGACGTTTTTTCATATTGGTTCCAGCTTAGAGAGGGCATAAGTTATTTTGGCGTTTGGTAGTTCATACATTTATAATTGCTATTTTTAATTTGCTATGAATTAAAAAATACAGTATGCTTTCTTCAATTCTGCTGTTTTCATATGTTGAAGATGCTGGAATGGATAGGAATGAGACCTGAGTCCCAGAGGGCTTGGACAACTTTTCTAATCTTTTGCTTCCTTATCTCTCAAATAAGAAGCTTCGATCAATTGATTTATATGTTTATTTTTAACGCTGATATTTTTGATTTGAAATTACATGTGATGCTTTAATTAACGATTTAGAGAAATATAAAATGTTCATTTGGGAAATACTAAAATAATCTGATATTTCTTTAAGGAAAAAAAATTGCTTCTTTGTCCTTTAAGTTAAATTTTAGTCTCTTGGCTTAGAGATGTTTGCTTCATGGGTCTCTTATTTGCATATATTACTATTTTACTTTGCTTTGACAAAAATCAAGAGGTAAAAGAAATGAGGCGGCTAAAATAACACAGCAAATTTCCATAACAGAAACTTACTGCAGGAGCCTAACACTTTGGAAAAATATTTGATTAAGTACCTGGAAGAATTTTGCTAGACTTAAGTGGAAGTTTGCTTGCAGAATTTTGTAAAATACTTTTCTGATTTTCTTTTCTTTTCTTTTTTCCAGACAGATCTTGCTCTGCTGCTCAGCTGAAGTACGGTGTTGTGATCAAACCTCAATGCAGCCTGTAACTCCTGGGCTCAAGGCATCCTCCTGTCTTGGATCCCGAGTAGCTGGGACCACAGGTGCATGCCTCTGTACTGGCTAATTTTTAAACTTTTTGTATAGACGAAGTCTCATTCTGTTGCCTAGGCTAGTCTCAAACTCCTGGCCTCAAGTGAAACTCCTGCCTCAGCCTCCCAAAGTGCTGGCACCACAGGTGCGTGCCACTGTGCCTGGCCACTAAAATACTTTTCTAAGTGAAGTATTTGTCTCAATTCTAAGTTTTAATTCAGCTGTATTTCCTGGAAGTAGTTCTCTGCAATTCTGTAAAATGAAACTCTAATCACAAGTGCTTGGGAATTACGTCCTTTTTTTTTTTTTTTTTTTCCAGTTGTCATTAATTCCTGTTGGGGGTATTGAAAAAATTAGTAATATGGGGAACATACAAACAGATTAAAAAAGCACTCACCTGAAGGTACTAAAGTAGGTTCTCAAACTTGGCTGCACATTATAATTATTTGGGACTCTTTAAAACAAACTGATCGCTGGGTCCCAACCTCCACAAGTCCTTTTTTTTGTTTTTGTTTTTGTTTTGTCTTTTAATACAGAGTCTGGCTCTGTTGTCCAAGCTGGAGTGCAGTGGCATGATCTTGCAATCTCGGCTTACTGCAACCTCTGCCTCCTAGGTTCAAGTGCATTTCGTGCCTCAGCCTCCTGAGTAGCTGGGATTACAGATGCCCGCCATCACACTGGCTAATTTGTATTTTTGGTGGAGATGGGATTTCATCATATTGGCCAGGCTGGTCTTGTGTGCTCCTGATCTCAAGTGATCCACCCACTTCGGCCTTCCAAAGTGTTGGGATTACAGGCGTGAGCCACCACGCCCAGCCAAAAGTCTTGATTTAATTATTCTAGAATGTGGCCTGGGCCTTAGAATTTTCTCACCCCCTCCAGGTGATCCTGATGTGAGCCAAGTTTGAGAAACCCTGCACTAAAGAAACGTCCTTGGGTCTCCTTCTGTTCCCCACCTTTTGCTGCCAGAATTTGAGTCCTTACTCCCTGCTCGACTTTATGACCTCTTCCCTCCACATACTGTTGCTACATTCCTTAATAATGAATTTTTATGTTTAGTTCCCGATTTACACATCAGCAGCAGGGTAGGTGTGTAAAAATAATGGTGAAGACATGAGTCTATAAAGGTGTGCATTTGATTGGATTAACAATATTAGATGGATCTATCTATCCACTCCACCATTTTATGACACTGTGGGTAAATATGCTAACATAAATCCTAAATTCCAAAGTAATACATTATACCTCTCTGGATTAGTCATCGATTTGTTTAGTTGGATTTTGGGTTATAGAACAATAATTGCTATATATTCAAAGTGTTTCTGGAATGAAAACAATAGAACATATTGCCACTCCTTTATGTGGGTTGGGTGTGTGTTGGACAAATTCAAATACAAACAAAAATTTCTTTGGTTGGTAATTCACCTGAATGCATAGGCATTAATTGGTTTGTAATGGGCATTTTGAAACATTTTTACGCTGATTTAAGTGTGGGGGAAGATTATTCTGTGTTACCTAGAGCCAAAAATCATGCAATTGTCTCTTTATTCAGGCAAATGGTTTCATTTCTCTCTTCTTTCCTCTCCTTAGTGAAACAGAGGCAATTTATTGATAGGATGATTAGCCATCCCAGTTTGCCTGGGACTAATGAGTTTCTGGGCACACTGGGATGAATTGGTCACCTTAATTGATACAGTGAAAATTAATAAGACTTTAAAGATATTTTAGGTCCTTGCATGAAAAATTATTCATGTTATGATTTACATTACCAAATCATATATTAAACTATGATTGTAAATGGAAGGTTTGTGATTGTTTTCTGGATCTGGTATTATAACTTTCTTTTCAGGTTGTCATATTATTTTTAGATATTCCTCAAAAGATTTTTCCAGCAGAATTAAAAAATTCACCTTGAGAAAAATATGTATATTTTATGCATATTTTCTAGATTTCAGGAAAGAGATAATAATAATGTCCAAAACAGCAGGATGAGTTGGTGCTAAAACAGAGAAAAAAATCATTTTTAGATCTGCTTGGAGAATACAATACCTAGCAACATAAAGAAGTTCTTTTAGTAAAATGAAGTAGAAAAAGAGAACCGAATGAAGTCTAATGTGAATCCATTCTTGACCCAAATAACATCAAAAGTCACCACATACGGCCGGGCGTGGTGGCTAATGCTGTGATCCCAGCACTTTGGGAGGCTGAGGCGGGTGGATCACCTGAGGTCAGGAGTTCAACCACCAACATGGTGAAAGCCCATCTCTACTAAAAAAGTAGCTGGGCACGGTGGCGGGCACCTATAATCCCACCTACTTGGGAGGCTGAGGCAGTAGAATGGCTTGAGCCCGGAAGGCAGAGGTTGCAGTGAGCCGAGATCACCCCATTGCACTCCAGCTTGGGCGACAGAGAAGACTCCATCTCAAAAAAAAAAAAAAAAAAAAAAAAAGTCACCACATACAAATACTGCACAAAGAAAACTTAGTGAAGATGTTTGTATACTGGTTATTTTTGAGTTTCTTTGAAATAGTAAAGATAAATTATTAATTTTACATCAGAGAGTTAAAGTATTTTAGTTAAACCAATAGTACACTTTTGCTAGGGTGTGGTTATTCTGTTTTTTTTTTCTTTTTTCTTTCTTTCTTCTTTTTTTTTTTTTTTTTGCCTAATTTCAGATCGTTAAGGGGTTGGTTTTCTATTCTTTGGCGTTAAAGATCAGAAACACCAATTGTTGCCTTAAAGAGAAGATGAATCCAATTTTAACAGATGCTCCATTCAGAAAATATCAAAAGCAACCCTTTAGAAAAGAGTATTAAGCATAGAGACAAAAAATATGCAGGGCTTTGCCAATGTATCAGATGACAATGGGACTAAATCACACCCATTTTTGGTTTAACAGCTGTTAAAGGAGTTAAGAGACCTGGATCTAGATCCAGCTGCACCGATCCAGTGAGTGTTTGGGTAAATGCCTTCACTGCTCTGGGCCTCCGTTGATTTGCCTGTAAAATGGGAGATTTTGACTATCCTGTGTCTACAGTCTCTTAAATGGTTAATATCCTATAATTCCATGTGCAGTATTCTGACGATGTCTTAGTGGATATGTGGATTTCCCCCCTTCCTTTTCTCCAGCAGTGCTCCTTTGCACCAGTCTCAGAACAGGGGCCCACACTCCTAAATCTGAGAAAATGGCATCTTCTTCAGAGGACAGAGGTTCGTAGTCTCAGTGGTTTACTCACCTGCTACAGCTCAGCATGTGATGTGGTTTTGCTGTGTCCCCACCCAATTCTCATCTTGAATTGCAGCTCCCATAATTCCTATGTGTCATGGGAGGGACCTGGCAGGAGGTAATTGAAACACGGGGGCGGGTCTTTCCCATGCGCTATTCTCCTGATAGTGAATAAGTCTCACAAGATCTGATTTTTTTTTTTTTTTTGAGACGGAGTCTCACTCTTGTTACCCAGGCTGGAGTATAGTGGTGCGATCTTGGCTCACTGCAACCTAAGCCTCCTGGGTTCAAGCAATTCCCCTGTCTCAGCCTCCTGAGTAGCTGGCATTACAGGTGCCTGCCACCATGCCCAGCTAATTTTTCTATTTTAGTAGAGACGGGATTTCACCATATTGGCCAAGCTGGTCTCGAACTCCTGACCTCAGGTGATCTGCCCACCTCGGCCTCTCAAAGTGCTGGGATTACAGGTGTGAACCACCACGCCCAGCTGAGATCTGATGGTTTTATAGAGGGGAGTTCTCCTGCACAAGCACTCTTGCCTGCTGCCATGTCAGATGTGTCTTGCTTCCCCTTTGCCCTCCATCATGATTGTGAGGCCTCCCCAGCCATGTCCACATGTGAGTCAATTAAGCCTCTTTCCTTTATAAATTACCCAGTCTCGGGTATGTCTTTATTAGCAGCATGAGAACAGACTAATATGGCATGATATTCTGGATCCTAATATTTGCAATTTGGATTTTGGATGAGTTACTTCCCCTTTTAGATCCTTAGTATCTGTCTGTAATGAGAATTTTTTTTTTTCCTTAATCTCCTTTTCTAGCTTAGAGTAGCCTAAAAGAGAGTTACTCTTTTAGGCCCTTCAGTTTTTTCCTTTTTAAAAGTGAGATAGCATACTTTTTGGTCATCTCACACTCCCAGTGAGGCTTTCTGGGCCTCCCTTTCTCTGTTTCCTCCCTTCCCTTCCTGCTGGCAGAAGTGTGGATTGTGGAGAGCCTCATGACCCATGACTCATGCCTAGGTTGCCCGGCTACAGGGTGACAATTCTGCCCAGTGTCTGGCTGCTGTGAACATGTCTGATGTCTGGAGATTTCTCTGGATCTTCCACGGAAAATGTTTTGAGAACCCCTTGTTAGGATGAAACACTGAGGTGCTGTTTTGCCTCATGATATTAAAAAAAAGACACCATGCAGCTAGTGAGGAGTTTTATTGGCTACAAAATAGACGCACAATGATGAGAATCTGAAGGCTGCCGTAGGAAAGTAGAGATTTACACCCATAAAATCACACTTTGATTCGAAAAGTGCAATATATTAAGAGCATTATGAGAAGTCTGGTGAGATTGTAGAATGTTACAGAAAAAAATAATACAAGTTTCTGAGTCTGATAACTCCAAAGATATCTTTTAGAACTCATTGGTGTCTGGGCAAGGACTTTCCTTGGGGGAAAATAGATTTTACAATAGGCAGAAACTTTCACTGGTTTCATGCGTGCTTTTGGATCTCATTCACTTGACAAAGAACTAATCTTCCGTTGACGGTCTCCTGGGTTATGGCCTTGATCTTTGGAGTTGCAGACGCTGAGAAAAAGAGCACGGAAGATGTCACTGCCATGCTTCCTCCACCATCTGAACTGTACTCATTTTCAGTTCCCTGCTGTCAGCCCCTGAAGGCTCTCAGTGCCTTCCAAAACGATCACTAAGCAATATGGCGGGCTCTGCTGCAGGCAAAAGGGATTTCCCCAAGGAGGGATTTTCTCCCTCTCTCCAGGAAATGAGGGTCTCTGAACAGTGTCACCTTCTGGAGGTGAAGCCTTCATCATAGGTGTGCCTCCTATGGAACCTAGTCTCTGACCACAAGCACTTGAGGAGTTCTTTCTCTGCCTGTGGGCTTTGTAGCGCTGCACAGATTCCTTGAGCTTACAGAGCACTTAGTGCTATTCAGGGTACCTCATTTTAAGGTCTAGAAAACATGCCACATGAGGAATGGGTGAGAAGCCAGGGATGCTTACTGTGGCAATTTTCAAATATATAACTTATTTGAATAAGTGCCTGTTGAAACATCAATAAACCAATTCTAGACCACAGGGAAGAATTGAAATCATTAATAAAATTACAAGGGAGAATTTTGTTAAATTAAAACCTCTCCAATGGGGCCATCCCATCAAGTATGGGTTCCCCATCCTAGGACACATGTGAAGAGAGGCTCAAAGACCCTTGTCTTATTTTGTAGATGGGTAGCAGACCAGCTGTTCTGTGATGATTACTCCAACTGATTCTTTGAATCTCCAGTGCCTTAGTATAGATCTATCACAAACTAATCAGAAAGTGCCACTTGTCACAGACTACAGCCTCCTGGAACTTTTCTGTGAGATATTAAAGGTAATCTGAGAAAGCATGTTTCCAGGTCAAAGGTGTTTGGGAATACAGGGTGAAACAAAGTTAAACTTTTGTCATTTCTTCCTCTTTCTTGTTCCTTTTCCCCTTCAGAGCAGCACCTGTTCCATCTTTAACATACTGAACTGCACAACAGGACTGTTCAAGAAGTGGATCATGGCACACAGTATTTCTAACCTCATCTGGCCATAGAACACAGTGTTCATAACTCACTATTCAAATCTCATGGAACACGAGTGTTCAACAGAATCATCTGAGAAATGACATGAAATCTTTGCCTCTTAATTTTCCAGGGGTTTAGTAAACTGACTAACCGATTCCATTACTTAAGAGAGACATAATACTATTAATTATCATTTTAATCTTCTTTACCGCTTGCTTTTATATATATTGAGGACAATAATGAGAGCTTACATCATTTTGTATTAGCTAATTTGTTAACTGAAAATTCCTGACCATTTGGGAGTGAAATAAATTTTGAACCCAGGACATTTGGGAGTACACTAAGGATTATGACTACTACAACATGGATAACCATGCTAATTCCTTAAAAATAGAGATTCAAACAATGAAGGAAATTTTTTTACCTTTCATGCTCGACTTGGATTCTTCCATTGTCCTATAAAAGTGATAAAGGTTAAAGCTCACTTTAGTATTAGCAACGATCATAACAACTTCTCAGGATGGACTAACTTCCTTCGCTTGCTTGTAAATCCTCAGCTCTTTAATGAGGATAATTGTCTGAGCTTAGTAGCCTCACAGTCATAGGTTCACGGGAGAGCCAGACTGGATGCAGAAGGCATTGGGTACCGCCTCCTGTTAACCCTGGAGTCAGGGGAAGTCCACAAACCATCCCCTCTTTTTAGCCAGCTGCAAGCTTGGTTTCCTCTAGGATGCCTGCCAGGGTCGGGTCTCAAGCCTGAGACCCCTGAGCTTCTCAGGCTGTTTAGAGTTTGGTCCGGTGATGTTTTATTTATGTATTTTTATAAAACTTCTATCCCTTCCTTTCAGGTCATAGAATATACATGCCCTTTATATGGCCAACTGTTGTTATTTCCTGGGGTGGCCAGAAATATCAGATTGAAAGTCTAGACATCTCTATCTCTTATGCATCTTTTTTTTTTTTTTTTTTTTTTTTTTTTTTTTGGCTAGTGGACTAACACATTCCCCCTGCCTTCTTTTTTTTGGAGCCAAAATTGGGTGCATTCCTACTGGGAAACATGATGGCCAAAACCTTTTGAATTGTTTCCTTCTAGAGACCTTAACTCTTCTGACTGCAAATCTTAGGGTCCTGTGAGTATTAGTTGATTAATTACACTTGCTGCTTAGTGAAATACAACTGACTATAGGTATCTCCTGGAGAAGCTCAACACAGCTTTTCTTTTGCTAGAGTGACTCTTGCTAACAGAACCCAAAGATGCACACATATACCCACAGGAGCTGGATGCCTCTTGCATGCTCCTGTCATGCCAGCCTTTGCCTTACCCTTCGCTCTCTCCCTCCAGGAGCCGTCGGTACGTGGTGATTTCCTTCTCCAGGTGGGTTTTGATGCCCAGCAGCACTTGGTATTCGTTGTTCTGCCGCTCCAGGTCGTGGCGTAGCTGCATCAGTTCCTCCTCGTAGTGGGAGATGATCTCTTGCATGTCCTGGAGCTTGCAGGAGTACCGAGACTGGGTCTCAGATAACAGGTTTTCCAAAGCAGATTTCTGAAAGAGGAAATGATCTTTTGTTAATTAACTGATGGCTTGATTGAGTCAATAACAGGTGACTGTTGAGTACTTAGCAGATGCCGACCAGTTGGCTAGGTGTCTTGGTAGCTGCTGAGGACACCAAGGTGAGAAGTAGGCTGACTTACAGGTTTGGGACTTGGGCAGTCAGGAGTTGAGTGACGCTGGGACTTTTGAAGTCCATTGCTTTGCTCTGAACTGTTCTTTAACTCCTTACATTTTATCTTTGACCAGATTGAAAACTCCCAAAGAGCGACAGCAACTGGGGCTGCTATCTCTTTGTATCTTTGGAGAAGGGTCTCGATTAGGGATGCCAGATAAAATAGAGAACGTCTAGTTAAATTTGAATTTCAGATGAGCAATGAGTAATTTTTTAGTGTAACTATGTCCAAAATATTGCTCCACCTGCGTATACTAAAAAAAAAAAAAATTGTTTTTTTATTTGAAATTCCAACTAAACTGAGTGTCCTATATTTTAATTTGGCAAATCTGGCAACCCTAGTCTCAAGCAATGCTTTTTGATTATGATGATGGTAAAAAAGAAATGTCATTTTTTGAGGAAATTCTAACAGCTGTCAAATGAAGTTTCTGGGCTAGAATATGGAGCACTGAGTTCAAGGCCCACTTCTATTTGCATGTAACACCTGCTTTTCTGAAGTGCATAATTTTAACCTTAAAGAGAATCTCATAACTATGCTGAATACTCTCCCTTTATCGTGGCTGCTAATTTTCAGGGGGGGCCGTTCATGCTCCCTGGTGGTTAGAGCACATTTCCCTGGTCAGCCACTCTCCTACTCTCCCAGGGGGTTATTTTGTTCCCTCTCCTCTGTCCTTCCCATCCTTCCTCTGAGTCCATGGCCTCGCTTCCTAATTTCATTGATGAAACGAAAGCAATCGGGAGAGACCGCCCACTGCTCCCGCCATTGCGCCCACGCACATGCTTGAATCCGCGTGCGGGTGCTGGCTTCCCTGTGTTCTTTTGCCTGAGCTGTCTGTGCTCCAGTCATCTCGGCAGTTGCCGGCCTCCTTGCATCATCAGTGTTCTCCTCTCTACTGGATTATTCCCACCAGCTTTCAAATAGAATAATTCCTCCTACCTTAAAATGTATCTTTCTTAAACCCGTATCTACCTTCAGCTATCGTCCAATTTCTCTGCTCTCCTTCAGCTACTTCTCCTCAAAGAGTGGTCTATACCTGCTGTTCCTCTTGAATTCCCTCCAAGGTAGCCTACAAAGCCCTGCACAGTCTGGCTCTGTTGGGATCCCATGGCCTCACCCTCTCTTCCTCCCTCTTCCCCTCCCTTCCCCTCCTGTTCTGTCCTTTCTTCTTCCCGTCGTTCATTCACTGCAGCCACATGGACTTCCGTGCTGCTCCTCCAACTCATCAGACACACTTGGGCCTTGTCGCTTTTGCACTTGCTGTTCCTTCCTCCTGGAACACATCCCATCACCACATCAAGCACCTCCGTACCTCTTTGCTCACTGCCACTCTAACAGGAAAACCTTTCCTGACCCCCTTGTTTAAGATAGCAGCTCTTCACCCTGGTGCGTCTGCCCTCCTCCTCTGCTTCATCTCTGTAGCAATTTTCTCCATCTAACATATACATTTTGATGATTTGCACATTTAGTATCTGTCACTCCTACTAGAATATAAACTCCTTCGTTAAAAGATCCTCAGTGCTAAGAATTGGTGTCAGATAGTAGAATGCATGAAAATGGGTATACATGCCTCACCTGTTTCCCAGGGCCATTGTGAAATACTGTATGTTAAAATGTTTTGAAAGCTGCAAGACACTATAATTATTTTTGTACTCATGATCTCTACAGTGCACATTTGCAGTGTCTGTTCACCATCATGGATGCTTAAAACACAGCGGTCATTTACCCAAGTGCACCTGCCACGTAAATGAACAAATCATTGCCTCTCAAGACTGAGGGTAGAATCGCACTTGGCAATTATAAGGATGAATGATTAGAAGACTCAGTAGGGTATACTGGGAATCAAATGATAGACCTTCATAAATTTTGAATGCTTATGACACATGCTAAGCATTTTTCTAAACTGTGAAGATGATAGAAATGACTTGGACACAAGAACTTAAGAGTTTTCTGGGTGATAAGACACATACCTAAATGAATAGGGCAGTGCTTTGGAGTGAGCCAGGCCTGGATCTGCCACCTACCATGTTGGCACTGGAATTTCTCTATATCAGCGTTTGAGGGGGGTAGCCTGGTTGTAAGTGGAGAGGGCACTGATAGAAATTATGGGGGTCTAGAATCCCCCCTCCTCCAAATAAATCACATGGTTTCACCACCAGTCACTTACTAGTTGTGTGACCTTGGCCAATTTATTTTACTGTTGGAGTTTTGGTTTCCTCATCTCTAAAATGGGGACACTAAGACCTATCTGGAAAAGTTGCTGTAAGGATTAATGACATTTAATATCATGAACTACTTAGCAAAACGCCCGGCACCATCTGGACACTCAATACATGGTAGCCCTTTATTATGGTTCTCATCATAAACAATTTGGATGGAAAGTGGAAAGTGAGAGGTGTCCCAAGGGAGCTGAGAGTCAGGGCCTGGGAGAGAGGTCTCAGAAGGCTTCATGGAGGAGGTAGTGTGGGACCCAGCATTTTCCCAGCCTCGACTCACCGTGCTGTACTGTGCCTGCAGGTCAATCTCCAGGGCCTGGAACGTGCGCTTCAGCTCGTGGATGTCACCTTGTCTGCTCTGCACAGCAGGTGGACTGGCTGCTTCCTGGGACATGGCTGCAGACTGTAGGACCAAGCAAGGCGAAGGCGTCAGCATTGGGACCTCATGGAAATGCAACCTTTGGGAAGTTTGTGCATCTTTCTTTTACCTGTTCTTTATACCAAGTGTCCAAGTCTCGATGCTTCTTCTTTATTATAAGCTCATATTCCTGTCTCATATCCTCCAGAACCTTAATCAGATCTTCCTTGGGACCTGTGTCCACCTTCACGTTGACACTGAAGTCACTTGGCACATGATGCTTCTCCATTTCCTGTTTAATAACAGAGAAAGGAAATGAACTGGGTTTGATAATCAGGAGGCTGGATTGCCGTGTTGATTGGCAGTGGTCAATGGATCTTTTAAACCTTCTGATTATGTGGTTGCTCCACTGTCGCTGGTTTGGTTTCTCAAATGTTACTTGTTGATGATAAAACATTGTATACTTTTATCTCTAATAATTTTATAAAATAAAGAATATCTTTGAGACCAACCTGACCAGCATGGTGAAACCCCATCTCTACTAAAAATACAAAAAATTAACTGGGTGTGCTGGTGCACGCCTGTAATCCCAGCTACTTGGGAGGCTGAGGCAGGAGAATCCCTTGAACTTGGGAGGTGGAGGCTGCAGTGAGCCGAGATCGCGCCACTGCACTCCAGCCTGGGTGACAGAGTGAGACCCTGTCTCAAAAAAAAAAAAAAAAAAAAAAAAAAATTCATAAGGCAGGTAATTAAATAGCCTCCATGATTACTGACTTGATCCGTGGTTGAAAATATTTCAGAAAGAATTACGCTTTCATAGTGTGTAAAGTCCCGTTTGGCAGATGTGGATTGGTGAAGTGACAACATAGTTAGGCAGCAGAACCTTCCAGGCTATAGGCCAAAGCTTTCGGGAAGCCGTTCAAGAGGCAAACGGCAGAAAGAAGGTGTAGAGGCTTTCAAAATCTCGTCAATGCCTTGTGACCCTGTGGGGCTGACGCCCATAGGATTTCATGAAAACCAAGCAGCCACAGGAAATATTTAATTAACAATTATTGTCTAACCAGCTATTCAGAAATTGGGCTCTTTGATGTTCAGACGCAATTTTGTTTTCCTACCATGGGAACTGTTTTTCTATCATTTTATCAGAGTCTCAAGGACTTGTGATGGATGGTAACTCTAAAAGTCAGTTAAATGCTTTTGGAAATTAGGATTCTTTAGTTTTGTCCCACATCATACTTGCCTTGGTTGGTAGCAGACTCTTTTCATTATATTGTCCCCTAATTTGCTGAACATTGGGCCAACGATGGAAGTCCAGTCTCACACATTGATTCTTATAGTAACATATTAACAAGCACATCTAGGTAAACATTGTGTGTTAACAAAACTGTTGACCAATTCATCATGAATTATGATTGCATTTTGGTTGTTGTATTTGACATGTGAGTAGCTCACCTTGAAATTAGAAACTTTAGATATTTGTATGTTTTTCTAATGACTATTTAGGGTGAAGGACAAGGGGATTGGCATCCAGGTGGTGGTTTCTTCTGTAGCTGTCGAATCAGCCTGAGATGTTCATGCTAAGACCTGTGTTCATTACCAGGAGTTCCTGGGGAGTCCTACCTGTTCATGGCGCTTCTTCATGAGAATGAGCTCCTTTCTCATTCCCTCCACCTCCTGTTCTAGGTCTGTTGTGACAATGGTCAGGTTGTCTAAGGTCCTTCGGAGGCCCTCGACTTCAATTTCCAAGTCTCTCTTAAAGGAGTGTTCATTTTCATATCTTTGGTGAGAAGGAAGAGAAGAGTGCACCCGTTTGTTGGAAGGTCATGGTTTTTGAAAGGATTCATTTTCATTTAGAGGTGAATCTTTTACTTATTAGGTTTAAAGACAGATGATGAATACATATAGGATGTCTTTTGTATGTCAGTTTCATGCTACACTTTTCCATGATGGTGACTCAATGCCAACTTTTAAATTGAGTAGGGAGAACAAGATAATAAACAGTCACATACCCATCACCTACATTTAGCAACCGTGAATGTTTTGCTGTATTTACTTTGCCTATTTCATTGCTGAAGTATTTCAAAGCAGATTATAGACATGATGACATTTTAAGACTAAATACTTCAGGATGCATCTTTTAAGAAAAATATATTTTAAAATAAACAGGCTGGGCACGGTGGCTCATGCCTGTAATCCCAGTACTTTGGGAGGCTGAGGCGGGCAGATCATGAGGCCAAGAGATTGAGACCATCCTGGCCAACATGGTGAAACGCTGTCTCTACTAAAAATATAAAAATTAGCTGGGCGTGGTGGCGCGCACCTGTAGTCCCAGCTACTTGGGAGGCTGAGGCGGGAGAATTGCTTGAACCTGAGAGGCGGAGGTTGCAGTGAGCCAAGATCGCGCCACTACACTCCAGCCTGTCTCAAAAATAAATAAATAAATAAGTAAATAAATAAAATAAACATAACACTACACCTAAACATTAATAACAACCCTTTAATATCATCTAATTCTTGATTCATATTCAAATTTCCCCATAACATGTGCTTTTATATCTGGTTTGTTTAAACTAAGGTTCATTCAAGTAACACACAGTGCATTTGCTGTTGCTATGCCTTTTCATTATAAGATTTTAATTCCAGGTAATGGCAAGACAAGTTTTCCTTTTTTTTTTTTTGAGACGGAGTCTCACTCTGTTGCCAGGCTGGAGTGCAGTGGCGCGATTTCGGCTCACTGCAACATCCATCTCCTGGGTTCAAGTGATTCTCCTGCCCTCCTGAGCAGCTGGGACTACAGGCGTGCGCCACCATGCCCAGCTAATTTTTGTATTTTTAGTAGAGATGGGGTTTCACCATGTTGGCCAGGATGGTCTCGATCTCTTAACCTCGTGATCCGTCCGCCTTGGCCTCCCAAAGTGCTGGGATTACAGGCGTGCGCCACCACGCCCGGCCAAGTTTTTCTTTTGTAAAGCAAACAAACAAAAACCCGAACAACACTGTGAAGAAGGAACTTACTTGAGGTTGAAGTCATCCACTGCCATCCTGGCATTGTCAATGAGAAGGATAATCTGAGCATTGGTCATCTTACCATCCACTATCTGTAAAACATGCACAAAAGGTTATCTTGCTTGGACACACCCACACATGACCGCTGCATGTCTGTCCTTTAGCTTCCTGAATATTTGACTTGTTAGTACAGACCACTTCTTGTTCTGGCAGTGGAACAATGAATGACTGAGTCAGTAAATGCTTAGTGAGCACATACTAGGTGCAAAGCAGAATGATTTTAAAGTAAGAATATGATCTGCAGTCAGTGTTACTGCCTTTCTTCTTTTTACATGGAGTTTTGACAGGCTTGGACTGATGCAACTGCTGAAACAATGATATAGGAAGGGGAAGGTCAGTAATTATTCAAAATGCCTTCTAACTTTTTAGGTTATGGACACATCATAGCATTTTGCTTAATTAAGCTCATCCACAGCTGAAGATGTTAAAAGGACTTTAGGTTCTGATCCTTTTCTTATTGTGTTAGGTTGGTGACAAAGTGATTTTTGCCATTACTTTTAATTAGTTCAGCCCTCCAAAAGTACAAAAATTATTATTTTAGATGAACATAATTCTTACTTGTGATAGCATTCATGTTTCTAATCAGTGTTACTGAGCAAAGCTAACACTAATATTCAATGTATTTTGTAATAGTTATCACAGAACACAATTTTTTTTTTTTGCCCGAAGTGACTATAGCCACACACATAACTTGTAGATGTGTTTATGTCATTGCAACTTACTCTGGGATGAGAATGCTCTCATTGTAGCTATTAAAATATTAACTGAAATAATTCCTTACCATCTAAGGAACATGCCTAATAAGTTTTAGTAGTGGTAAGGCCTGCAGTTAAAGACTTTCACTAGATGTTCGTATAATGTTTTTTACTTTAAAAATAAAAATATTATTGAAAGCACTTACTCGAGCAATTGTGTATACATTTATGATTTATAAACACTTGTAGATATGTTATAGTCAGAGAAATAGCTCACATTCAATGTATGTCACTGTCTTTAGGGTAGAAGACGTCTCATTGTCAAAAGTGTAATAATGCTTTTACACCAAGTGTTGTGCTAGACTAAAAACTTGGAGTTTTTTTTTGGTTTTGGCTCTGTTCTTGATCATCCAAGTGGATGCATCAGGCTGCATCACTCTATTCTCCAGGCCTCAGTTTCATCCGTTGTCAAATAAGGAGTCTGCACTAGAGACAGAGGACCTTAGAGGTCTTAGGTCTAAATTTCTGTAATTTAGTTGGAGTCAGAGAATCCTGGGTAATTCCCATTATATTTATATAGCTCATTCCTTTATTTAGAAAGCATTTTCTTAGGACAAAGTTATACTTCAATACAAAGGCACCTTTTAAAAATCTTGTCCTGTTTAAAGCTCCACTGATCCCATGGAATTTGGTATCATGAATGCACAATAGCAGGATTTAGAGATGGCACAAATGCTGGGTCTGGAACTCAAGGAGCAGGGCCTGGGATCCTGCTCCACACTTACTGGCTGGGTGAACTTCGCTGAGTCTCAGTTTCTTCATCCATAAAATAGCAATAGTAATAGTTACTTCATCAAAGAGTTATGAGAATTAGAAGAGAGTACATCAAATAATGTCAAATAGCATATTCTTGGCATATTATAGACAGTGAAAAATTGGTCGAAACTGAATTAGTTAAGAAAAAAGTAAAAAATACACTTTTCTTTTTTAAAATCTGGCACTTTTGTAGAGTCACTGACTACACTGCGAGCATCTCCAGGTTCTATATGCTGAGATGCCTGTTCAGACTTTTTCTGTTCATGGTGGGACATAGCCAGGCTGGCTGCTTCTGCCTCATTCTTTTTCCCCTTGTGGGATTCCAAGTGCTACTATGGCCTCTTCCCTTGCTATAAAAAAGGATACTTTTAGGTGTTTACTGTTCTCCTCTCCACAGTGCTGCTTAGGGGCATTCTTACCAATACTTCTCCCTCCGGACCAATTATTCTTTGCATTATGTAAGCTCATGCAAAATGAAAAGTAGCTCTATCCCAAAGAGCCTGGGGACCATTGTGGGGTAACCCTTACTTACTTGTGCACTGAGGTTTTCTACTTCTATTTGACACATACTATGAGGTGTTAACCTACATCCAGAGAATCAGAAAATCAAAAATACTGTCTATGGGCTTATTTAGCTTTTCTGAGTTAAATTGGTAATTTATCTGTTGCAAAGTCCACCTCAAGTGTCTGATTTCCCCAGCTATCATTCTCATAGCACTCAGATGTGAATTCTGAAATGTACTTGATATGGAGCACATTCCAGATTCTCCTGAAGGCCCTGAGTTAATTCTTTTAAAAGCAAGTTGGTATATTCGTGCAACATTGTTGCTTCAGGATGTTTGATCTCCTACCAGGGAGAGGAAATAGGATGTTTGACTGTAAACCAAAATGCCAAATATAGTCTGATTGAGAATCATTCAAGGTGTTTTATTTATGATACTCCTATGACTATGTCCAATTCTGGATTTCAAAAGGATTGAATTAATTTTTAAACTCAACTTCTTATCAACTTTTTGAGTGACATTTAATACACCTAAAGTGAGGGTGCGGGAGAGCTGTATCCACTCAAAGCATTTCACCAAGATCCAGGAAGCATAAGCCTCAGGTAACTGTGGGACCTCCTTGCACCTCTGTTTTCTCATCTTCAAATGAGGGAGTTTGGGGTAGATAGACAATCTCAACTTTAAAGAGTTGCTTTCTTCAAATGTAGAGAAAACAGTGTTAGACGTAAAAATCCAGAAAAGAATGAAATTCAAAGCCAAAGAAGTTTCCTATTTAATCTCAGAACCCAGAATTCCAGGTCTTCTGAAGGGTGGGCAGGTTGCTCCCCAAGCCCCCATTGCACCTACTTACTTTTCTCAGTTCTGTTCCAAAGGATTTAGACAACGATTAGGTCTCAGTCTCCTTATCTATAAATTGAGAATAAAAATACCTGCTCCACACAGTTGTGAGGATTAAATGAGATAATGTGTATGAAATATGTGTTGTGTGGTTAATGATGCAAGTATAACGCATTATCTTTATTCATCCTAAGTGTCATTTTTTGTATGAGGTGGGCTAGGCAGCACCACACTGTAGTGAAATTTATGAGACTACTGGAAACAGACCTGAGTTAGAATCCCACCTCTGCTTCTTGCTGATGGCTTTGGATGGCTATTTCACTTTTTTCCAAGCTTCCATTTCCTTACAGGGTTCTTGCAGAATCAAATAAAATAATATGGAACATTTCCATCATTGAAGAATGCTCTTGGATGGTGTTATGTGTATTAAATATTCAGCAGGATGCCTAGGTACATAATAAGTGCTCAATAAACATTTCCCTCCCTTTCCTCCCTTTTTTTTGGGTTAAATCTCTTCTGCTAGCTCCTAAATTATTTGACCGGTTCTAACCTTGTATTTCTTTTGGGAGTCATGGTCTCCCTTTGCTCTCCATTTGCAAAAATCTTCAATTCCTCCTTTCTACAACCAAAGCAACTTTACTAAACAAAAAAACATGATGAGGACTGTTGAGTCACCTTGTTTTTTTTTTCATAAAGGCAACCATGCACTATATAGTTAAGGTAATTACAGTCAGTTATTAGGTTGATTATTCAATAATTAGGGTTCATTACAAGGACAGATTTATATTATCTTGACTGGTCCTTCCTACATTCAAGCAAGGATGACTGAGCGTTGTGAAATAATATGGTATAAATATTGGACACTTGTGATGCTCTTTCTAGGGGGAGGTTAAATCATGGTCTTACAGAGAATTTTCTGGGATTGCTTTATATAAGAGGGGAGTTAGATAGCTTTAAAAAATAACCTATAAGATGATTGGATTCCTTCTACTTCTAGCCAATGTTATGAGACATCCCGGAAGGTGTGTGCTTAGTTTTTTTGGGGACTGGTTACAGAGTTAGTTTTTTTTGAAGAGGGTCTTTATAGCCATCCCAACTCTCAGGTTCTAAAAATTATGCTCGTTTTATTATTATTGTTTCTAGTGGTATGCCATTCTCAGAACCGTGAGCAACTTTATCTTCAACCAACCCACAAGCGGAAATATCTAGGGATGTCACGGTGACCTATATGCTGGGGTGGTGACAACTTTTAGGTGTAATGTTCAAAATCATCTAACAGCCTTTTGTTAACGGATAACCACATTGTTCAAAAAAATTTGAGGTGGAGCAGAACTGAGGTAATGAGAAGGTAAACACTCTCTTATCCCTGGTGCACTGAGCATGCAGCACGAATACTGGCCCTTATCATTTCTATGACATCGTTGGGTCATAAGTGACACTAAACAGCAGCTGGTTGCCTCACATTTTAAAGATGTTTTTGGTGTGTGAGAAATCAGGTAGTCTCATTTTCGAAACAGTCTGCAGCACTTCTGTCATTTTTGCTGCCTTCTTTTTCTACATTATCCAGGGACAGAGGATTAATTATACAGAACAGACGATTCCAACTCCAAATTTAAGGTATCATAAGAAAACATCCCCCAAAACCTTTGTGCACCATTACTTCAAGCGCTGTTGCCATTTTCCTGGAAATTGTCTTCTGGACTGATTCCTCCTCCCGAGGGTTCCCAGGCAAAGCAGCCCCACCTGGAGCTCCCGGGTTACCCGGTCTCTTACCTGCTCCTGCAGGTGTGTGATGCTTTCCTCATACTGGGAATAATCTTTCTTACTGCCAGGATCTCTCTGCTGGTGCCACTTCAGGATGCGGCTTTCCAGCTTCATGTTGGCCTCCTCCAGGGCGCGAACCTTCTCCAGGTAGGAGGCCAGGCGGTCGTTGAGATTCTGCAGGGTGGCCTTCCCATTTCCGCCTAGGAGGGGGCTGCTTCTTCCAGAACCCCAAGACCCTCCAGCGGGTGGGCAGCTCCGCGTGGTGAAGGACAAGGAGATGCGGGTTCCCCCTGCACCGCCGTGGACGGTGGGAGCCCTGGGGAAGCTCCTGGGCCGGCCCCAGCCATCTCCGGTGCCGTGGAAGGAGGCCGAGGGGGTCTGGCTGAAGCTGCTTCTGGAGTTCATGGTCCCATCTGTGTTTGGGATGGGGCTAGGCTCTGTTCCACTCCCTGGTACCGCAGAACTGAGCCGCCCCAGACTGCCCTGGATGGTTTTATGGCCTTTGCTGTGGGAGTTCCCTTCTCTGACAATTGTACCGACAAGATCGTATCATTGTGCAACCCGTGTTTCCTCTTGGTCAATCCCACAGTGCCCCGGGCCTTCGCACACTGTTGTTGTTTAGAGCCACATCAATGTGACAGTTTGCTTCCTCCCTTCCCCTGGTAACCGGAGGTGTGGCGCACGACATCAGGCGGGTGTTAGGCTCAGGTATCTTTCTAAGCTTGCTGGGAAGTTTTTCCATTGTTCATTTACCTGGAAAGGGTTAGGTTAAAGTACACCCAAAAGAAAGCATATTCGGTGTAGTATAGATTTCCTTAAAAAACAAACAAACAAACAAAAAACGCCAAAAAACAGACATTAAACAACAGAGACACACACACGTTTTTCCACCCCCAGTAATCTCCACCTCTAAAGGGAGGGTGAGTGAGCCTGAGAAGGGAGAGCCAGCTCAGAACAGGATCTCGGGTCCTGGAATAAAGCTCGCTGTGCTGAGGCAGTTGAGAAGATGGTGAGTATCTGATGCCTCTGTGACAGTCACTGTTTGAAGGAAAGTACTTTCAAAGGACTCGCTCTTAAGAACAAACCCTCAATTATAGATATAATTAATTAATGAATGACCGAACCTTCCACTTCCAGGGTGCCTTTCATCCCAGCACACCTCAAAACCAAACAACCCTGGCCTGCGCTCAGGACTTCCCTTGGCCCTCGGGGAGGAATGCAGCCGTTGTGAGCAGCCGGGGACCCTGGCTGAGCCTCCCACGGCTGGGTTCTGTGTGTCTGTAACCTGCAGAGGGACGATGGAAAACAGGAAACCTGCCATGGGCTGTCAAATGTGGTTGATGAATCTTATATTTCATCTGCCAAGGTAAAGGTTAGGAATGAATAAAGAAGCAGTCTGGGGGCGGGAGCCACGTGCTAGTTACTGGCAGCTAGATTTAAAGGGGACTTACAAGTAAAAATACCAGCACAGGAAGGGCTTCTAGCCTATCTGGTTCCAAGCCACTAATCAGACAGATGAGGAAAGCTGAGGCCTGTGGTGGTGGGGAGGTTAGTGGCAGAGCTGGGGCTAGATTCTTTCTCCACATAGCACTGTTATCTGGGGTTGAATCTTGACAGGTCCTGTACCACACTTCTCTTTCATAAGGATAGGACTTGCCAGTTGATGTAGCTCTTTCATATTCTTTATTGAATCCTCACAACTCTTTATGTAGCCAGGCAAGGGTTGTTGTCTTCATTTTGCAGACAAAGAATCAAGGTCTCACAGGGGTGAATGATCCGGAGATGATTTGCATGTGCAGTGTAATTGAGCACATGAATTCATAGGTGACGCTGCCCGTGTCTGCGCTGTCCTCCCTGCCTGGAAAGTCACCCACCCCACCTCCTCTATAGTTCCAGGGCTACCTCCTTCAACAATCATTTTCTGAATTCTCCTGCATGAGTTGGGTGACCCTGTAGGAGGAACTGCCTCTTCCGGATGCCGAGGTCCTCCGGAGGGGCGGACACCTTGGCATTCCACTTCATGGTGGAAGCTGGGAGCCCCCAGCCAGGCCCAGCCACCTCCTGTGCCTGGGATGAAGTCCACCCCATTCTTCCACCCCATTGTACTGCATTTGTCACACCCCTCTGAGACCGCAGGCTTCTTGAAAGCAGAGTTGATGTCTTCCATTTTTGAGCACCAAAGTCTGTCTTCTTGGTGGTATTTTGCAAATGTGCGTTAACTCAATCATAAACTTTTAGAGTCAGGGTTTTAACACAGGTCCCCTGGTGCCATCACCTTCGCTCCTTTTAGGACTGTGGGTTATAAAACTAGAAAGTCGGGAGACGCCTCTCCTGGGTATGGATTAACCACCCACGAAGGCCAATCCTTTCCGATTACAAATAAAGTCACCCAAAAGCGCACCAGCTTTGCCCCTCCCAGTCTTACAACAAACCCTTATCAGGGAAGAGGCTCTGAATATTTTTTATTTCACTGTGCACAAGCTGGAAAAATGAGCCTCCAAGCCTCAGGGAAACTTGGGGAGTGCTTAGAAACAGTGCCTGCAGTCACTTACATCTCAGATATGAGAAAAAGACAAAAGAGACACGTGATAAAAATAGAGCAAATGAGGGAACTAGAGAGACTTGTTTGGTGAGTGGTGGCAAGCAGTGTTCTGTGGATGTGGACGGTTCCTGGTCATCAAAGTTATGGTCAGCTCTGGTTCCTGTTCACCCAGACCCAGCCTTACCAAGGAAGAAAACATTTACCGTTAGCATGTGCAAGGGCCGGGCTGCACTGCCGTTCTCTAAATTCTCTCACCAGAATCTACAATGGAATGAATGCTTCTCTACTCATTTCAGGCATGTCTGAGTGGCAGTGACTTATCAACCCCATAAATTTGGCCACTGTCTCATTTTATGTCCGTGTGTGGGAGTTTTGATTTATAGGAGTTATCCTTGAGCAAAAGTTTTCTTGTATCATAGCAGGACCAGGGTGGGGAAAAACTGGTAGTGAGATCTGAGAGCACTGGGGAGAAATAGTCTCTTCCAGTACTGTTATATGATGGTTTCCCATAACTTTTTTTTTTTTTTTTTTCTCGAGATGTAGTCTTGCTTTGTTACCCAGGCTGGAGTGCAATGGCACAATCTTGGCTCACTGCAATCTCCAACTGCTGGGTTCAAGCGATTCTTCTGCCTCGGCCTCCCGAGTAGCTAGGATTACAGGTGTGCACCAACATGCCCAGTTCATTTTTTGTGTTTTTAGTAGAGATGGGGTTTCACCATGTTAGCCAGGCTGGTCTCGAACTCTTGACCTCATGATCTGCCCATCTCGGCCTCCCAAAGTGCTGTGATTACCGGCATGAGCCACCGTGCCTAGCCGATTATCCATAACTACTACTTCTTCTTCTTTTTTTTTTTGAGACGGAGTCTCGCCCTGTGGCCCAGGCTGGAATGCAGGGACACGATCCCGACTCACTGCAAGCTCCACCTCCCGGGTTCAAACAATTCTTCTGCCTCAGCCTCCCGAGTAGCTGGGACCATAGGGTGTGCCACCACGCCCAACTAATTTCTGTAGTTTTTAGTAGAGACGGAGTTTTACCACGTTGGCCAGGCTGATCTTGAACTTCTGACCTTGTTATCCACCCGCCTCGGCCTCCGAAAGTGCTGGGATTATAGGCGTGAGCCACTGCACCCAGCCCTGATTTTCCATAACTTCTGATGTGTAGAGTTCCATTGGATTTTTAAAAGAAATGATGCTTTTTTGGGGTAAAAATGATACATGCTTATTATACAAAATCAAGTGATACATGATAGTACAGGAAAAAATATTTTAAAATTCTACCACACACACACACAACCTTTGGTGACATTTGGTGGACGTCCTTTCAGATACTCTGTGTATGCATTGGAAGACGAAAGAATGGCTAGAATAATTGGAAAAATGGGCTCACATGACTTACTCCATTTTAGAAAAGCTTAAGTCCATTGACAAATTTTAATTGGCAAATAAGGAACTAAAATGAATTCACTTTAGTGACATAGTTTTTCTAGAATTTAAAAACGTTCATCACATTCTTTTAAATTTTACATTTTTAAGAAGGGTAAAATGTCCTGTAAATGCCAGTATTTGTGGAATCGCAGGACTGGAAAGAAGAGCAACACTGAGCCACTGGTTGCGGATTTTTGCTCTTAGGGAGGACAACGGCAGAGTGCTGAGGTTGTTTTTGAACTATTCTTAAAGAACTCGAGGGATGGAGCCTCCAACTGCTTCCTCAGTAAATGGCCAACGTCTGCTGATCCTTTTGGTTCGTAAGCATTTCACTTGCAATAGGTTTCATGATTTCTTTTGGTTTTCTGTAGCGTTCAATTGTTCAGAATCAAAATCATTCTCCTTTGCATAATTTTCTGGCTGAACCATTTGTAGTTTTCACGTTTGATTCATCTTTCTGGTGAACGGCATTGTGGTCTCTGAAAGGGAGTGGGTATTTTGTAAGAGCTCAGCTGGTGAATGAATGCGTGGAGTTGCATGCAAATGTGTTGGGGTCAGAAGGGAGCCCTGTCAGAAGGTAGCTGTCATTAACTGGGTACACTGTTTGTGAGCCTTTTCAAGACAACCATTTCATCAGCGAAGCATTTTATAGGCACCCGATCTTTACAGTAGAGAAGAATGGCCAAAATGACTCTCGAATACATTTTTACTACACATGACATTTCAGAACAGATGAGTAGCAGGTCTTCAGGCAAAATTGCTATGCTATTATCCTATGAGTTGGAAGGTTACATAAGAAGGTTAGACATTTATAGAAATAAAACATGCCTATTAAAAAGTGGGCAAAGGACGTGAACAGACACTATATACAGATACTATTTGCAAGCGACTCTTAAGTTGGCTGTTGTTTTCTTCCTCGTTTGAAATACTGTATTGAAGACTTCATAACTCACATCTTCTCTCTGTTGGCCCCTTTTTCCTAGACAAGTAGAAATATGAGAAAATGATCTGAGGATAGTGCTGTAACAAAGTGTTTTATATCAGCCTTACTTGACCACTCATGCTTAAGCCCTTGTAGCATCTTATTCATTGGGAAAACGTTCCCAGCTGAAAACAATCAATCCCGTGCTTCAATTGCAGCTGCAATTTTAAACATGAAATTCAATAGATAGACTTTAAGAAGTTAGTAAAATCTCTAAAGCTATATGCAAAAATTTCTCTGCAAGTTTATATGCTTACTTTTCTGAGGAAACTGTTGTTTTTAAAAATTTCAATTAGGCTGGGCGTGGTGGCTCATGCCTGTAATCCCAGCACTTTGGGAGGCCGAAGCGGGTGGATCGATCACTTGAACTCAGGGGTTCGAGACCAGCTTGGCCAACATGGTGAAACCCTATCTCTACTAAAAATACAAAAAATTAGCCGGACGTGGTGGCATGCACCTGTAATCCCAGCTACTCTGGAGGCTGAGGCAGGAGAATCACTTGAATCTAGGAGGCAGAGGTTGAAGTGAGCCGAGATTGCACCATTGCACTCCAGCCTGGGTGACAAGAGTGAATCTCCATCTCAAAAATAATTTTTTAAAATTAATTATTATTTTTTGAGACAGGGTCTCACTTTGTTGCCTGAGCTGTAGGCAGTGGTGCAATCATGGCTCACTGCAGCCTCAACCTCCTGGCTCAAGTGATCTTTCTGCCTCCACTTCCCCAGTAGCTGGGACTGTAGGCATGCACCACCACACCAGGCAAATTCTTTCTAAAAATGTTTTGTAGACACGAGGTCTTGCTACGTTGCTCAGGCTGGTCTCAAACTCCTGGGCTCAAGCAATTCTCCTATCTTGGCATCTCGAAGTGGTAAGATTAAAGGCATGAGCCACTTCACCTGGTCTCATTAACTTTTCAAAGGAGTATATAAGTTTAAAAAGTCAGGATCCAGTGATGTAAAACTTTAGTTTCCTTCCCTGTTGCCAGTGAGCTCCTTTTTCTCTGTTTCTCCTCCTCCCCTCCCTCCTTCTTCTCCTTCTTCTTCCTCTTCCTCCTCCACCTCCTCCTCTTTTTCTCCTTCTCCTTTTCCTCCTTCTCCTCTTCCTCCTCCTCCTCCTTCTTTTCTCCTCATCCTTTTCCTTCTCCTCCTCCTTTCTCTCTTCCCCCTCCTCTTTCTTTCCTCCTCCTCCTCCTCCTCCTTCTTCTTCCTTTTTTTACTTTGGCATAGAGACAATGCTTTAGGTTCACTAAAGTTTTTGCAGTTGTGGGATATTGATTAAAACACCTGCTCATTTAAGTGGTTGGCTATATTTAAAATGTTTTTATTGCTTTTTTTCTCCTACCCCCAAACTGTGCATTTCATCTCTAATTTCATTATTGGTTGAGTACCACAGCCACAAATCATTTGACTTAAAATCCTCTAACTTAGTTATTAATTTTATTGAAGATTTCCTTTAGAGGTACTCTGGTTTTATAAATAGACTAATATGACACAATTCCTACTTAAAAATTATTTAAAATTTTTATTTTAATAGTTTTTGGGAAACAGGTGGTTTTTGATTACATTAATAAGTTTTTGGTTTGCAGACGATGCAATCTTTTTTTAATTATTATTTTTTAAGTTCTGGGGTACATATGCAGGATATGCAGGTTTGTTACATAGGTAAACATGTGCCATAGTGGTTTGCTGCACCTATCAACCCATCACCTAGATATTAAGCCCAGCATGCAATAGCTCTTTTCCCTAATGCTCTCCCCACCCACCCTCCCCTAAAAGGCTTCTGTGTATGTTGTTCCCCTTCCTGTGTCCAAGCGTTCTCATTGTTCTGTTCTCACTTATAAGTGATAACATGCAGTGTTTGGTTTTCTGTTCCTGTGTTAGTTTGCTTAGGATAATGGCTTCCAGCTTCATCCATGTCCTTTCAAAGGACATGATGTTGTTCCTTTTTATGGCTGTATAGTATTCCATGATGTATATGTACCACATTTTCTTGATCCAATATATTATTGATGGGCATTTGGGTTGATTCCATGTATTTGCTATTGTGAGTAGTGCTGCAATGAACATACACGTGCATATATCTTTATAATAGAATGATTTAATATTTTTTGGCATGCCACCGGGCCTGTGGGGATGATACCCAGTAGTGGGTTTGCTGGGTCAAATGGTCTTTCCAGTTCTAAATCTTTGAGGAATTGCCACACTGTCTACCACAGTGGTTGAACTAATTTACATTCCCACCAACAATGTAAAAGCATGTCCATTTCTCCACAACCTCACCAGTATCTGTTGTTTCTTGGCTTTTTAATAATTGCCATTCTGATTGGTGTGAGATGGTATCTCATTGTGGTTTTGATTTGCATTTCCCTAATTATCAGTGATGTTAAGCCTTTTTTCATATGATAGGGTCTTTAGTGGTGATTTCTGAGATTTTGGTGCACCCATCACCCGAGCAGTGTACACTGTACCCAGTGTGCAGCCTTTTATCCCTCACCCCCTCCCACTCCTACCTTTAAGGATCCTTCAGCCAACAGTTTAGTTTTATTTTGTTTGGTCTTTCAGTATTCTGTCAAATGACACAACCTATTATGTGAGGGTCTGCTCTGTGGTGCTTAGGAGCGGTTACTGATCTTTACCCATTTTTACCTGGAATTCAGAGTTACCAGTACTCGGGAGACACAGCAATTTAGCACCATCATCAGTAAAGAAAACCTGGTTGTCAAGATCTTTTCACATGGCTGTGATGAAGTTATCATCATCTGAGTGACATACTTATTATTCAGTACCTTGGTATAAGCCTGAAAAGAATGGGTTGGCCTAGCCCATCATACTGGGAGCTGACTCTCATTTACCATTATCTCCTTCAGAGAAGGAGGGTACCTCCTCCCTCCTTCCAGCTTCCTTTTCCAGTTGACACCAAACCTTTCTGAGGAGGCAAGTGATGTGTCAGCTAGAAAACTTCTTTGAAAGGACTGCCAGAACACTCTGACTTAAGCCTGGTTTTAGAAAGATCCTTAAGTCCTTTTATACCGCCTCTGTGCAAAAGGCCTGTTGCAGTGATTTCATTCACTTAGCATAACAGCAGGAAAAACAGATCCCCACTAATGGGTGGGAAGTGCTGCTGCAAAACTGAAATGATTTCACTCTTCTTTTTCTCCTTATTATCATCTTAATCTAATGGACTTGATAGGTAATCAAATAAATCCTTTACACAAAGACCGTTGTCATTAATGATCCTGGAATTAAACTGCGTGTTAGCTTTAGTCCTCACTGGGCGTTACTTTCTTTTGCCTTAGGAGGAGATGTTTTGAGTTAACTGTGGTGTTGGTTGCTGAAACATCATCTCATGCAATTTGCTGAAGTACCATTTGCCCTTATAAGTTTTACCTTTAGCCCAGTGGGTTCATGTTGCGGTAGGGCAAGTGTATGCAAGACTGTCAGAAGGTCCTTGCTCCCAGCATTCTTCCCCACTTGACAGTTGTTGCCACCTGAAACTCAACCATGTATTTGTTTGGTTCACCCAAATATTGCTTCTCCTTCCCTCCCTCCCTCCCTCCCTCCCTCCCTCCCTCCCTCTCTCTCTCTCTCTCTTTCTTTCTTTCATTATTATTATTATTATTATTATTATTATTATTATACTTTAAGTTCTAGGGTACATGTGCATAACGTACAGGTTTGTTACATATGTATACTTGTGCCATGTTGCTGTGCTGCACCCATCAACTCGTCAGCACCCATCAACTCGTCATTTACATCAGGTATAACTCCCAATGCAATCCCTCCCCCCTCCCCCCTCCCCATGATAGGCCCCGGTGTGTGATGTTCCCCTTCCCGAGTCCAAGTGATCTCATTGTTCAGTTCCCACCTATGAGTGAGAACATGCGGTGTTTGGTTTTCTGTTCTTGTGATAGTTTGCTAAGAATGATGGTTTCCAGCTGCATCCATGTCCCTACAAAGGACACAAACTCATCCTTTTTTTATGGCTGCATAGTATTCCATGGTGTATATGTGCCACATTTTCTTAATCCAGTCTGTCACTGATGGACATTTGGGTTGATTCCAAGTCTTTGCTATTGTGAATAGTGCCGCAATAAACATACGTGTGCATGTGTCTTTATAGCAGCATGATTTATAATCCTTTGGGTATATACCCAGTAATGGGATGGCTGGGTCATATGGTACATCTAGTTCTAGATCCTTGAGGAATCGCCATACTGTTTTCCATAATGGTTGAACTAGTTTACAATCCCACCAACAGTGTAAAAGTGTTCCTATTTCTCCACATCCTCTCCAGCACCTGTTGTTTCCTGACTTTTTAATGATCGCCATTCTAACTGGTGTGAGATGGTATCTCATTGTGGTTTTGATTTGCATTTCTCTGATGGCAAGTGATGATGAGCATTTTTTCATGTGTCTGTTGGCTGTATGAATGTCTTCTTTTGAGAAATGTCTGTTCATATCCTTTGCCCACTTTTTGATGGGGCTGTTTTTCTTTCTTTCTCCCTCCCTCCTTCCTTCCTTCCTTCCTTCCTTCCTTCCTTCCTTCCTTCCTTCCTTCCTTCCTTCCTTCCTTCCTTCCTTCTTTCCTTCCTTCCTTCCTTCCTTCCTTCCTTCCTTCTTTCCTTCCTTCCTTCCTTCCTTCCTTCCTTCCTTCCTTCCTTCCTTCCTTCCTTCCTTCCTTCCTTCCTTCCTTCCTTCCTTCCTTCTCTCTCTCTCTTTTTCTTTCTTTCTTTCCAGAGTCTTGATCTGTTGCCCAGGCTGGAGTGCACTGGCATGGTCTCAGCTCACTGTAGTCTCCGCCCCCCAGGTTCAAGCCTCTCAAGTAGCTGGGATTACAGGCACCTGCCACCATGCCCTGCTATTTTGTGTATTTTTAGTCAAGATGGGGTTTCACCATGTTGGCCAGGCTGCTCTGGAACTCCTGACCTCGAATGATCTGCCTGGCTCAGCCTCTTAAAGTATTGGGATTACAGGCACGAGACACCACATCGGGCCAATAATTGCTTCTTATTCAGAAACAAACCTTAATACATTGTTCACATAAAAAACACATTGTTTGCCTTTTCATTCATTGAACAAGTATTTATTGAATGCCTACCCTGCGTGGAGCAGAGAGGGAGAGGAGGAGAGCAGGGTGAGAGGATGCTGGTGACGCACAGGACACGGGGTTGTTCTGGGCTTTCTCAGCTCTGCTGAGTATTTTGATCTTCGACACAAGAGATGTGGAAAATGAAGACTTTAAGCAGGGGAGTACTGCACTGTGATCTTCGAAAAGATCACCCTAGCTGTCTTATGGAGAATGAATGAGGGTGAGAGTGAAGGGGTGGGGATGGCTAGGAAGGGACTGCCTCTGTCCAGAAGAGAAACGATGGGGAGGTTTGCTTATTAATTTTGATTGATTTAGTAAGATATTCAGGGATATTAGAGTAAGAGCACAGCATTAACTACTTTTCTGCCATGAGAAAGAAGACATAATAAAAGTCAACTTATTATTGACTTTTATGGCACCTGTGGTGTGTATATGCTGCATTTGTTATTCGAGAGGATTGTGTAATAGACACGGTGTCTATTATGGTACCTTAAACTGTACGTGTTTGATATGTATCCTATTCAGTGTGCTTTTAGACAGGAAGTAATCATATGTTTTGCCAAAATATTTTTTGTTCAAGGCTCTCAACTTGCTTTGTGGACAAGTAACTACCATGATGGACTCTTTCTTGTGGATGTAAGAACTAAGGCAGTGACAGGAGGAAGACTTGCCTAAGGTTGTGCAGTGAGTTAATGGCAAAGATGCCCTAGAGCCCAGTCCCTACATAGCCACTGGTTCGTATTTCACCCATGTGCTTACAGAGACTTTACCCTCATGTACAGTATCTTCCCACATTTACTTCTAGGTTTCTCCCTTCTATCTGCGTGAACGCTGTTCTCATTACCTATTTTACTGCTCGTAGATTGCTAATCACGACTTGATTTTTAGTTTGCGACACAGGGTTTTCTTTCCCCTTCCCTCCTTTCTTTTGGTTTGGAATGTTTGCTTTTCAAAGCTCTATTATTCTAACTAAATCTTTTTTTTTGTTGTTGTTATGTTTTGAAGATCTTCTTGATGGTGACCTTTTCTGCATCTTTGGTGCAGTTTGGACTAGTGGGAAGGATTTTGGGCTGGGGGCTAAAGTCCATGCTCTGCTGTTAACCCACCCACCTAGCAACATTAACCCACTGGTCTCAAGGTTCTTACCATGAAAATGATTTTCCTTGTAGTTTACAGGGTTGTTGTGGGGGGCAAGTGAGTTAATGTACATACGTAAACTGTGTAATCTATATGTAGTATATATACATCAGCTACGTAATAGGTATGTACTTTACATACATGAGCCACATAATTGGTATGTAACAAATATACTTGAACTATGTAATTTGCAAGCAGTGTACACCTGATACATGTAATCTGTATGTAATATACATACAGAAGCTATGTAATAGGTCTGTAGTGTACATATACAAACTTTGTAATCTGTAGAGTGCTGTGCACAGATGAGGGCGGGGGAGGAGAGTGATTAAAAAACACCCCTATTTCACCCTGCGGTCAGGATCCCACAAGTCTGGACAGAGGGAAGACCAATGAAGTTGTCAGGAAGTCACAAGGGCTAGATGAAAAAGTCTAGCCTAAAAGCTATAGTTCTGTCTCCAGATGAACTTAAGGAGAAACAGGAACTTCAGGAGTTTACATTTTATAAACTTAGTCCATGTAAAGGTCAGTCTAGATTTATGCTGATGAATACTCTGGTTACCAGCTTTAATTTAAGTTCACATCCCAATTCTGCCATTGCTACCCAATTCTTCAGTCTTTAATTTCCACAGCTGTGAACTGAGATTAATACTCAGCCCTGATTGATGGTGTGATTGTGGAAATGAAAGCAGATAATCCATGCATTACACATTAAAAAGTGGTACTATTATGAAAATGTGTCTGTGTGTGTGTTTGTGTGTGTGTGTTAGAATACTCTATTTTAGCTAGGTGAAATAACCCTATCTCTATGTTCTGGTTTTGGATACGTTTGCTGAGAAGTCATATATATTTTTATAGAGTGTTCTAAACTTACAGAATTTATTTTAATATGCTTTGTGGCTTTTAAAATCTCACTTTTCTATATAAATTATATCCTAAACATAGTCCCTAATTTTTTGTTTTGCTATATTTTATTCTTACTGTTATCATGTTATCTGTTTAAAGTTATTTATATTTTAGGGTGGGCACTCTTTCCACCCTAGCAGTAAACTATGAGTAACAATGTAACACATGGAATGTTCGCATGATGTTATAATAACTGGGGTTTAAGGTAGAGTAGAGCAGTGAACTCATAGTTCTTCCCTAGAAAGGCTTGAGTTTCCAAATACAGGTAAAAGCCATTTCCAAATGCCTGTGGTTAGGTCCCACTCTGGTCTTTTCCTTCTATCTCCGTCAATTAGGGGATAAATTATTGCAAGGTATATATTGGTTAAAAAAAAAAAAAAGGGGGAAGAGACAGTTTTTCATGATGGTTAAAAGTGCAGGATTTGGAGTCCCATGGTCCTGGGTGTGAATCCTGGCTCTGGCACTATCTGTGTGACTCTGGCTATGAACCTCTCATGCCTCACTTTCTTCATCTGTAAAATGGGTAGTTGTATAGCAAATGCACTTAGAGAACACTTAACACTTCGGTACATTGGAAGCACTCAGTAAATGTTAATTGTTATTATTGTTGCTATAAAAAGATGACCCCACAAGGTTAAGGAATATGTTTACATCTTCAAATTATTAGTTAAGATATAGCCTTAAACATACACTCTCCTTATGTCAGAGTGTTCCCTGAGGGTTGAAGTACAACAGGAAGCTTGATTGGTTGGTAAATTTAAACACTTGTGACTTTATTGCTTACTCCAGTTTTGGTTTTGGGGTTTTAGAGAGATAATACATGGACTGTCTCTTTTCCCATCCCTCTCTCTGTTTCCTTCGGTGTAGGAGGCAGAATAATGGTCTCCTAAAGATGCCCAGGTTTTAATACCCAGAGCCTGTGAATAGCCGATGTTACTTGGCAAAAAGGTAATTAAGGTCACAAATAGAATTAAGGTTGCTAATCAACTGGCCTTAAAATTGGGAGAGTATCCTGAATTATTCAAGTGGACCCAAGATAATCATAATGTCTTTAAAAGTGTAAGAGAAGCTGGGCATGGTGGCTCACGTCTGTAATCCCAGTGCTTTAGGAGGTCGAGGCAGGTGGATCATGAGGTCAAGGGTTCGAGACCAGCCTGACCAAAATGATGAAACCCCATCTCTACTAAACAAACAAACAAACAAACCCACAAAAATTAGCTGGGCATGGTGGCACACGCCTGCATGCCTGTAATCCCAGCTACTCCGGAGGCTAAGGCAGGAGAATGGCATGAACCCGGGAAGTGGAGGTTGCAGTGAGCCAAGATCACACCACTACACTCCAGCCTGTGCGACAGAGGGAGACTCCATCTCAAAAAAAAAAAAAAAAAAAAAAAAAAAAAAAAAAAAAAAAAGTGGAAGAGGGAAGTAGAAGATGCAGTCAGTGTTGGCAAAGGAGATGTGATGAAGGCAGTTAAGGGTGACGAGGTCGCTGATGGTGAAGATGGAAGTGGTGGACAAGCCCAGGAATGTGGGCAGCCTCTGAAAGCTGGAAAAGTTTGGCAAGAAAACAAATCCCCCCAGCCGCAGGACCTCCAACACTTGGATTTTAGTACATTGAGTCCCAAGTCAGACTTCTGAAATAGAGAACAGTAAGATAGTAAATTTGTGTTATGTTGTTATTTTGAGCCATGAAATGCATGTTACTTTGTTACAGTGGCAGTAGAACATCGTAGTGCATGTGTGTTTGTGGGGGAAACATCCAATAGGAACTCTGGTGATAGATTTTTGCTGAAGATTTGCCAGGTCTATCCTGCAGACCCTGGCAGAGTGTTGAATCAAAGGAGTACTGAGACACAGGCATGCAGTGTAAGAGCAGCTAGGGGTCTGCCGGCACTTAGGGCCAAAGAAGAGAGCAGCTGTGAATAGCTGAAGCTGCTTGCTTTTATTCACTACAGACATAATGCTGAAAGCCTGGAACAAACACAATCTGCAGGTAAGTAACATTATTTTTCCCCTTTTCAGGGAACAGTCACATGCATGGATTATCAAAGGTCAGTTTCTGGACAACCTAAGTAAACAAGCCTGTTTATGATAAATTCCCCTGTACTTCCTTTTACCTACTCCTTGCCCTCTGCCTCAGGATCAGAGAACAGCTTCCTTCAACTTATTCTCTCTTGAAGCTAGGCAGAGCCTTCTGAACTTTCAGAAGGTTTGCATCCTTTCCCTATAGTTTCTCCCACCACTCTGACCAATCTCCCGCAAAGATTAAATCAAGGTGAATAGAATATCTTTTCCATGTCATTTATAAAACATATTTTCCATACACATACTTGGTCTAGATCTTTAATTATTAGCATAACAGCAAAGACAGTTATAGTTACTATATTTCATAAACCCTAAAAAGGCAAATTATAGGTGGATTTTTAAATTTGCAAATTAATATATATGATATACCTCAGAAAATTATAGAATTTAAATCACATTTAATTAAACATTTTACAAATAATTTTTATGGAGAAGTACAAAATTACATAAAAGAAAGGCTGTTCCTGAAGATCCAGGGCACGTGGGAACTATTATTAGGGCAAATGTGAATATGTGTCTTTTATTTACAATCAAAGGGTGATATCAGGTGGGAAATAGGCTTTGATGAAAGAAATAGCTCATCTTTCATCCCTAATTATTATTTACTACATAGTCTTCATGTCGTTACTACAAAGAGACGGTGCTGTAACTGGGACGCTGGACACAGTCCCTGCAATCTTAGTCCCACTGTACATTCTATTCTATCTGAGTTCCAAATGACTTCTTGGTTCTTCTTATTCTGCAGCCACAAAAGCATACCCATTTTTCTCCTTCCTCTTTCTTATTTTGTCTATTTCTCCCAGTGCCTCTCCTGAATACACCAATATAGCATCTTCTGTTTCTCTCCCAACACATTTGATTTCATTTCTGATTACTATCCCCCCAATTACAATTTGTAGCCTTTATTAAAAGGAACCCTGTGGGGTGGCGGGGGAGGGCATGGTGGCTCACACCTGTAATCCCAGCACTTTGGGAGGCCAAGGCTGGTGGATCACCTGAGGTCAGGAGTTTGAGACCAGCCTGACCAACACGGAGAAACCCTGTCTCTACTAAAAAAAAATACAAAAATTGTCCGAGCTTGGTGGTGTATGCCTGTAATCCCACTTACTTGGGAAGCTGAGGCAGGAGAATTGCTTGAACCCGGGAGGTGGAGGTTGTGGTCAGCCGACATCATGCCATTGCACTGTAGCCTGGGCAACACGAGCAAAACTCCATCTCAAAAAAAAAAAAAAAAAAAAAAAAAAAGGAATCCTAGGGGTGGACTTTGGGTAGTTCATCCTACCAGCCTTGTGTCCTGTTACTCCTGGGATCTGGGATGGGTCAAAACCAGGAAATCCTCTGCAGCTTTGGCAGCGCACAATTGCTGATGAAGCCACAAATTGTTGGAAACATGAATATCTGGCATTCATTGTTTTGAGCCTATGCTTGCCATGAATATGAACTGAGTTAGAAATGAGACCTACACTTTCCCGGTGCTTCTCCATTCAAGACCTCTTGGCTTTATATCTAGTAGAGCAGAGCTCTACTATGCCAATCTTCTAGCAATAAACTTCACACAGACCCAGCAACCTAATTGTTGTGGTTAGAATGAGAAGAGATGAAGATGCTGTTGAGTTAGGTCATCTGGTCTCCAAAGCAGAACTTCACAAGCTGATACTTTTTTGTGAAGTCACAGTGGTCTATGTCTGTTCTTAGGCTGGTGGGTTATTAGTGCACCAGAACTGAAGGGATTCTCACAAGCTGACTCACAGTAACCTGACTTTTAAGTGCCAGATGAAAGAGACAGAATGCAAACTTATTAATTTAACATTGAGAGATGATCCATTTTGCAACCACAGAGTTCCCAACTGCGAATCAATGCACCTTCTTTGTTGTATCTAAGAATTAGAGAAACCAAACTGTAATATGAAGGCTTTTGTCAAAAATGGAACTAGAAGAGGGATGTGGGGTCTTGAGGAATGAGGTTGAAGAACTGCCTCAAGTCCACACATGCTCATGTGATGGTGTTCATGAGTTCAACGTTGCTCCTTCCTGGATTGGGCTGGACACTGTTGAGTTGTGTTTTTAGGGCTCACTTTCTCTTTTTAAAACATTTTCTTCACCACTTGAACCACCAGGGATACGGCTCACCTTCTTTAGACCTCCAAGACCAGCATTATTTCTTTAATTCTTTATAGCTTTGATTAGGCTACATGTATGACATTGTCAAACTTGAGTAATCATTTAATTGATTGGGCATTAGGAAATAAAGAGGATATGGTTTTTTCAGATTTTGACTTTTAACATTTACTAGCTGTGACACTGAGCAAATTACTTAACTTCTGTAAGCCTTGGTTCCCTTGTTTAATGTGGTAATAACCATAGTATGATAGGGCCATTGTGAGAATCGAGTGAGATAATTCATGTAAAGCATATAGCACAGTGTCTAGAGGCATAATATTTAATCAGTTTTTAATTGAATAAAAGAAGCATTGCTCTTTCTACCTTTTGGCCCTAGGAGACACTGTGGCTTCTGTGCATCTGTGATTACTTTTATTATGTGTTGGTGGTGGAGAAGACTTCCAGCTGTTTTCTCCGTTGACACCAAAACCTGACTCTAGGAAACATCAGGGCCACAAGGGACAAGGGTAACAGATACTGTACTAGGAGAAGGGCCATCAGTCCTCTCTGAATTGCCCTGTCATTTCAGTTGTCCACAAACGTGATCCTGTTACAGGGATGACTTCAAACTCTTCTCCCTCCTCCTCCTGGGCTATCTTCTTCCTACTGGCCGCAAAGCTTGTGAAGGTTGATAACATGATGGAGAGGTCCTTTACGGTTGAGCTTCCTAACATTCTGGAAAACAGAAGAGTTGGACCTGTATGTGGATTTTACTTTGGGTCAGGTGTGATTCAGCTTTCTTTTAAAAAGAAAGGTTCTATCCTTAATCTAGCACTTTCTTTAGTTATCAGAATGGCCTTGCATGACTATGCCACTGTCATTTGGCTCAAGTGAAATAATTCATTAGCTCTCGTGTGATTAGTTTGCCAACTGAAGTAAGCTCACGAAGCAGTATAAGGCAATCCTACTAACAAGGTTACTGGGTGCCAGGCATGCTCCAGGAGCTTTGCATGCATTAATTAATGATGTCATTCTCTGCCCTATGAAGTAGATGCTATTAATAGCCCCATTTTAAAGATGAGGAAATAGAGAGGTTAAGTAACTTGCCCAAGATCTCATGGTACATGGCAGGGCTGGGAATCAAAGACCCAGCTGGTCTAGATTCAAGTATGTGTTCTTAATCAGTACATGATTCTGCTTTTTAAACAAAGGTGGCCAAAGTTCTCTTCTAGTTTTTTCTAATCTCTTTAAAGGGGTGCTTGTTCTGAGTTTTCATCCTAGTCTCTTTTCCCCACTGAACTTACAGAGTGCTCTTACACGGGTAGTAATTTTATTTACCTTCCATTGTGAGACTTGTCCCTGCAACCAGAGTCTCTGCTGGGAATGGGGAGGGGGGTGTTTCTTAGAAAGTGGCAGTGAAGGAAGAGAACACAGTTATTTTTTTCCAGTCAATGAACAATGAGCTGACAGACATTTATCCTGCACAGAAGTGCAGAGAGAAGACCTTTTTACCCTTACATACAGTTGATGGGTAGTTCCTTATGACCAACTACCCAGGTTTAGAGATATTCAGCCCAAAGTGTGGTCTCTCTCCAGGTCTTCTGGGTCAGCAGAGTTAGGCGGTTTCTTTAAGGGCCACAGATACCAAACGTGTGGATACAACCCTTTCCGGGAACTCTCGAGCATTAGCTGGCTCGGTGACCCTCCATAACAAGCTGTAATATCGGAAACTTTTTTTTTGTTATTGTTTTTGGAGAAGGAAAAAGAGAAGGGAGTCCCAAACCTGCTGTCCTCCTAAAAAGAGTAAGAGAACTTACTGTCTGAGATGTTTTATCCAGGTACAACTAGTATGTCCGCCTTGACTGTTGTATTGTTCCAGAGAGAGAGAAAGGAAGGGAGTTGGGGGAGGAGAGAGAGAGAGAGAGAGAGAGAGAGAGAAAGTGAGAGAGAGAGAGAGAGAGAGGATCAAGAAAACATATTCAGAAATTTTGCTATTGGGATGCCTTCTTAAGATGTTTAGAAACATTGATATACATATTTTCCCCATGTGCATGTAAGTGGTAGCCTATGGCTTAAAAGCATCACCTAGGAAAGCTCTCCAAATATGATGCTCAACCTGAAAGGATAATTACAGCAAACCTTTCTTTGCTGCCAGACAGGGTTGCTCCCATTTGAACTGGGTGCGTGGGTTGTTCCCATGAAGCTTATGAATCATGCATGAACACACTGACCAGATACTTCTAGCCAGCCCAATACCCAGAGGATTCATTTCCTATAAAAGACATTTGATCACAGTGTTGAAACAATGTATTCAAGGTTTGCTTGCCCTGAGACTAACCCAAGGCTGTGTCACGGATGCTGATTGCCTCAGCCTAGAAATTCTTCCTAACCTAACATGAACCTATTCTCTTCTCTTTGGGGACACTTTCCTTTTCTCTTGAATTTTAATCTTTCCCCCCTTCTCTCATTTAAAGTGGATGTTTGCTTTTAAAATGGGTTTTCATTATAGGAACTTTAATTTCAAATCAAAATGGACAGAAATAGGATAAACTTACTCAGGCGAGGGGTCCGTTTCTGTCTGGAGTAAGATACTTTTCTTCATTGTTTGAAAAAATGGAAATGATGGGAATGAATAACAACATACAGTCATTATCTTCTAAAGAACATGAAGATCTCACTGATACCATCTAATTGCCTTTAAAAGACACTGGCAAGGGGGGGTGGGGGCAGGTTGGAAGACTTTTTTTTTTGGTGTCAGTTCTTATTTACAGAGGTAGAAAACTAGACATGGTAAGTAATGTCAGAGCTTGTAAGAGAAACTAAGGACATAAGCTTTGAAGAGTCCATGGTGAGTGCCCAGAGTCTAAGCACAGAGAAGCCAAATGGTACTTCTGTATTTTGGAAGAGTTTAAACTAGCTATGACATGAAGTGGAGTCAACAAGAAGAAAGGAAAAAAATCCAGAAAAAATATATCTAAAATATCTCCCTTTTTAAGGAATAGAACTATAGACCCTCAGAGGGAGAAGCAGAGAGAGAGGATTTGACCTCAGGCTCTGGAGACCATGCTGTGTATCCTGATTCATGGTTGTCTTTCGAATTGTGCTAAAATTACAGTTTCCCTCCCCATGAGCCCCTTTTCTGCTCCAGCTGCTGACTTATGCTGAACTGTCATAAAACCTTAAATTTCCTCCTGTGGCTGTGTAGGATACTTATTTAGCCTCCCAGTAAAAATCCAGACTTCTTATTTCCTTTAAAAGGTTTGACCACACGCGTACAACCAGCAAGTGGTTTTACATTCTTTTATCTGAAGAAGATACTTAAAAAAAAAAAAAAGCTGCAAGCCTTCGAGTGGCTAACTCCCCTCTTTACTGTGCAACTTATAATCATGTATTTTTTTAAACCGTGAATGGCATGGGGGGATATTTTGCACTCCATAAGAGAAAGGCATCCTACTTCTAGGATAAACTGAAAATGGCACTGCTGCACCAGCTCAAGGTTAGCTTGAGTCCAGTGAGATTCCTCAACCCTAATTTTGTAGCTCGGAGCAGATTTTAGTGTGGATGATAAATATCAAGGTCCACCTGGGCCCAGCACTGAACCAGAAAGAAAGGAAGAAGGTGTTGATGGAAACGACATGTGTCTAGTTTTCAATGTAGGGAATAGGAATGCCCTTCTGCAAAGCACCTTACAGTTTACAAGACCCTTTCACCATCGTTATTCCATTTTATCCTTATAGCCCTGTGGTAGGCAGGGCTTATATTGTTATACCCTATTTACTCGAGGTCATACATGCACAGGCTGGATTGAGACTCCGTCCCAAGGTTTCTGAATCCCAGTTCCATGCTCTTTCCACATTTTCATCCTGCAGCCTGAGATAATACGCAGTTAACTGCTGACCGGAGTTACTCTGCCCACTCAGATGAGAGAGAACTTATTGATTAAAAAGAGGTCATTCTGGGAGTTCTGCATTCCACTTGCCTAGTGTAAGTTGCTACTTGTCTGGAGGAAGTAAATCATTGAACTGTAAGTTACACAATGCATGTGTCTTTGATGTGGGCATCAGGCATTGACTCACTGATATGTGATACATACCCTAAGAATTGAAAAATGCTTTATTGAGAAGAATTGTGGGCCTGATCACAGGAAATCGTGTTTTTTTTTCCTCCCAAAAGTTAAACACTATTAAAACTCCAGAATCATGACTGGATAACTAAATTCATGAAGAAAGAATTTTAAAATGAGCTAATTACAAAAATAGGTCTAGGGCTGTAGCTAAAAGCAAAACTTACATAAAAATCACATTGGGTGGTGCTTTTCAGCATTCAAAGAAGTGTCACATAAACAATTTCATTTGATCTTCACAACAACCCTGTGAAGTAGGCATGATCCTCATTTAAGAAACACAGAAATTAAATTTGATGAAGTCTAAATGTTTTCCCCAAGGTCACAGCTGGGAAATGCAGGTGTAGAACTTTGGGCCTTTTGACTTTCCATCTGTGTTTGATTTTGAATTATTTCTTAAAACCTCTGGCAATGTCCATGATTATTGTCGGGAATGACTTACATATTCTGTGACTATCCTGCCAGAAGCTGTGATGATGGCTGGTATGTAACTGATGCCTTCTCACATTGGGACTGCCTTGCGCTTACAAGCAGCAACTATTCACTATTGCTTTTCTGCAAAATGTGTGGATATTATGTCCATTTACTCTGATGGATAGATTGAAGCAGGAATCTAAGCTATGTTTTTCTTTGTCACTCTTCACAGGGAGGGGAAGAAGGGTTATTTCTTGAGAGTTCCAGCTAAATGTTCCTTGTCAGACAATCAGAACAAACTCCCATTCCCTAAAGAATAGAAAGAGAAATAGCAAATGTTTAATGAAAAGACCCATGCTATTTCTTCAAAGTGCTCTAGATTCACTCCCCGCAACTTATCTGACTCTCAAATAAAATATTTGGAAAGCCTAATAGGTCACAAAGCTTCGGAGACCATGGACATTTAAAAACTATCTTTGGAAAGGTCAAGTATGTTAGTGTAGATAAATCATAATTAAGACAGCAGGGTTTAATAGGATCCATACTCGTGACTATCTACACAAGGGAATTAAATATTAAAGATCTTTTCCCCTATTTATACTGTTCCCATGTATGTTTCTTTCTGTATCCAAAGAAATTTAGAAGGGAAGGTTGTAACTTTTCACCTTCAGGTGCCAGTGGCCAAAAACAACTCTAAACTTGTCTGACTGGCTCTAAGGAGGAATGTCAGTAAACAAGGCCTGAGTAAACAAGAGAGAGGCCTGCCCATCAATCACCTGTGAAGTCAAGCAATGTAGGCCATCTTCCTGGGTGCTTACAAATCAGTTCCCAGCCCTCAGATAAATGCAAAATGTCCTTCCAAAGAAATGTAATTTATTATCATGTTAGCAGTGGTGAGCTAGGGAAGGAGCAGAATAAAAGATATTCTACTTAGCAATGGGGACCCGCTATAGTAGTAAGAAACTAAGTACCTTAAGGGACTGGGGAGTTTTCTTAAACCTCTCTGGCAGGAGCATGTATTGGCCTCTCTTTCATAAATGTGGGTCATTTTCATCACCTTGGGATGTTAGACTTTGGCAGGTCTGATGATGAAACAAGGCTGCACATGCTCGTAAGAAGAAATGACCTTCCCATCCTTAATCTCCTTGGTGATGGTGCAAATTTTAACCAGTATCCGGGACAGGGGTCCACAGGCACTGCAGTGCTCCTTTAAGCCACAGGGGGCTGAGGATGTGCAAGCTGGGGCCGTGCATTCCATGGCTCCGGACTTATAAGATGTCCAGGGGGAAGGCTCACATTTGGTGGTACACGGGTAACAAGGACGCCTAAAGAAAAAACAGAATTTTAGCTGTGATTGAGGGAAGGCGATGATGGTCATGGAGAAAAATGGTCGTGGCTAATTTTTTTTAACACTTGTTGCTCAAGACAAGTACATACTTCCAAATGCTTATTCATTCATTTTGTACTGTAGTTGGTGGAAGAAAAAGAATCGGATCAAATCCATTGGAAATCAGCATCCTGGGTTTAGAAGTATTCGATTATGTAAGTTTCTGTTAGTCAATACCATCGCATTGTAGAAAGAATACCGCACTAGCAGTCAAAGACTGGGGCAGACAACAGCTCTGTCCTTTACCAGCTGGTGACCTTAGCTAAGTCATTTAACTCTCTCAAGCTTTAGTTGTTCATCTGCAGAATGGATATAATGGAAACTAAACCTACAGGATCAACAGTGATAAGGAACAAGTTGAGGGGATTATTATCTGAGGAATGGAAGTTAACCAGATATTTTTCTCATTGCGGAGTTAGTCATACTAATAGTGGTGGCCTAACTCCAGCTATGAAAGAGTCCTCACTGTGTCATCAGGAAGCTTCAAAATGCCTTCTAGCCGTCTGTACATAGTTTTTAGAGAATTGGAGTAAAAAGCAGTTCATAGTAAACACTCTTTTGATAAACATAATCTTTCTTTGATGATTCAAGGTATTTTGGTATATGATCACGGCTCCTAAAGGTGACGGCATTGATGACCATTGTGCTCATATAATGTGGTCACGCCAATTAAAAGAATGCTGTGAAGAGTTCACTGATTATTTTGGGGAAGTAGGTCTCCTTTACAATTGTACCTAAGTCTCTCAGGTGTTAGTTTGGACTGAGTTACTTCAAAGAACTCATCCTCCAGGTATGTTTACTTATGGGTTGGTTAGCTTTTTATTGTTTACAAAAATTATAACTTTTGTTTTTTAAAAAAGATGCTAAAACATACATGTGTACGTGCCTCTGTTGGCCTCAAGGACTGGTGGCTAGATAGGGTTAGGGGTTTCAGCCTGAGCAGAATGTTCCTCCAAAGGAGCCTGGGTTGTTTTGTACAAGCTCATGAAAATCAAATGTTCATCTCAGTGGGGAAACATCTGGAATGGTCACCGGGAATATTCATCTAAGGGGAAATCATTTTTTCTCTAGTAATTTTTAAAACTCGAAGAAGGTAAGCAACCTATAAGAAATTAACCTGGCGCATGGGCTCCTCAGAACAGCCAACGCCTCAAATTTGGATGAGGTTACAATTGCAAGTCTTCCTCATGGCACAGCTTGAGAGGGTGTGTGGATGCCTCTGTCCAAGCTCCCCATCACTGGCAAGAAGGTCAAACAAAGCACTTGTCCCCTATTGCCAGTGGCAGTACATATATGGTTCATTTGCACTTCTTTGTCATAGAAGTTGTTGTTATTTTACGTACTTGCCATCCAAGCTCTCCAGAAGGCTGCGGTATGTGGTAATCTCACACTCCAGCCGGGACTTGACGTCCAGCAGGATCTCGTATTCTTGGTTCTGTCTTTCCAGGGCACACCGAATCTCTGCCAGCTGAGCCTCCAGGTTATCGATCAGACTCTGGATCTGGGTCAGCAGGGCTGTGTAGCGAGCCTCCGTCTCCGTCAGGATGCACTCTTGGGAATCTCTCTAGCATGGAGAAGGATAGTAGGGTTTATAATGATGACTCCTTTAAGCCCAGGTCACCTGTAACCTGTATCATTTAAAAAAAATGGTTTCTTTTTTTATTTTTTTGAGATGGAGTCTCGCTCTGTTGCCCAGGTTGGAGTGCGGTGGCACGATCTCAGCTCACTGCAAGCTCTGCCTCCCGGGTTCATGCCATTCTCCTGCCTCAGCCTCCCAAGTACCTGGGACCACAGGTGCCCACCACCATGCCTGGCTAATTTTTTTGTATTTTTGATAGAGATGGGGTTTCACCGTGTTAGCCAGGATGGTCTCGATATCCTGACCCCGTGATCTGCCCACTTTGGCCTCCCGAAGTGCTGGGATTGCAGGCGTGAGCCACTGTGCCCGGCAAAAAAAAAAAATGGTTTCTTTGTGACACTACTGATAGATCTCCAAGCACTTTATTTATTGTTTCCTAAGCAAATAAATCCAAAACCCAAATGATCAACTATGCTAAAATCTGCTTTCCTTTATCTCCTCCCTCTTTCTCTCTTTCTCTTTTTTTGCCTCTTTTTAAGTATTTATTTCACTTTCTTGACCACCTGATAATCTTGCACCACACTTTCCTACTTAGGAGAGAAAAAGAAATAACTTATTGCACACCCAGGCATTAAAAATGCATCACTGGCTGGGCATGGTGGCTCACGCCTGTAATCCCAGCACTTTGGGAGGCAGAGGTGGGTGGATCACAAGGTCCAGAGTTCAAGACCAGCCTGGTCAAGATAGTGAAACCCCATCTCTACTAAAAATACAAAAAAAAATTAGCTAGGTGTGGTCGTGGGCACCTGTAATCCCAGCTACTTGGGAGGCTGAGGCAGAGAATTGCTTGAACCCAGGAAGTAGAGGTTGCAATGACCTGAGATCAAGCCACTGCTCTCCAGTCTGGGCAACAGAGTGAGACTCCATTTCAAAAACAAAACAAAACAAAACAAAACAAAAAAACAAAACCCATTACCATGGCACTTCATTCAGTGAGTGTTTGTATCATCGAAAAGGAAGCAAGAAATGTTTAACCATATACAATTTATCCACCAGAACAATTCCTTTATATGTAAAATATGAATGTTGAAACTGATGAGTAAATTTCATTCCTGTTCTATCATTCTGTAAGTCTATGGATAATGATGGGATTTTAGGTTTTAATAGCTATTATTTGTGTGATTACCCCAATTTTTATAGATGAGAAACCTGAGGTTCAAGTGGTTCAATATGTTGTCCAAGGTCACATGACTAACCGGTGACAAAACCAGTGTGGGGCAAGGTCTTCCTAAAATGCTTCACATCAGAGCATGTAAGCAATTCTCTGCTTCAGAGAGGCATTATCATGAGACAGAATGGTACTGGCTTTGGAATCTAAACTCTGGCTCAGACTCTTATTTCTTTTGTGACTTTGGACAAGTTTCTCAACATCTCAGGATCTCAGTGTCTCTATTTATAAAATAGGTGGGCTGAAACTTACCTTGGATTTGCTTGGGAAAATCACCTTAGCTCTTGGAGCCTCGTCTGTAACATGCGTTAATAATTATGCCACCCCCCTTTTAGGATTACTTTATAAATTTCACGTGATAGCTTGTAAAAATGCTTTGCATATAATAAAATGCTCTCCCAGTGTTTCCCAAAGTGTACTTCATGAATCATTAATACCATGAGATGCTCTAAAAAAAGTGGGCAGGGGGGCAGGGGATCCACAGTCAAATAAGTTTTGGAATGCTGAATACCATATATCCCCTTCTTGGAGATTCATGGTGTATATTAACTTATTAATGGCTCACAGGAAGGCACCCTGTTTAACCTTGGTTTAGTCCAGCATTTCCCAGACTTATTTGGCCACAAAGTCCTTTTTCAGCCATAGACCCTTTAACAAAAGAGGAACTGTTGTTCTGAGAGACACAGTTTGGGAAATACTGCAACACACAGGTGTCAGGGACTGTTGCCATCTGTGCTGAGCACGGCTTGGTCAGCTTGCTCGGTACCATTCGATGCTGGGCCTGCAGTTCAACCTCCAGAGTGTTCACAGTGCGTCTCAGTTCTATGATCTCCTTTTGGCAGCATTGCTGCTGTTGAGAGCTGGTCACCACTTGTTGATTCAGCTCCTCTATCTGAAACACACAGCCAGAGACTGAGAATATTATGGGAGGAAAACATGACTTTGATTAAAGGGCCCTAGAAATGCAGCATCAGCTTATTCTTTTTGACTTTTCTATTTCCCCACCTGTGTGTTGAACCATTGTTCCACATCTTTGCGGTTTGTCTCCATGATGGACTCATATTGACATCTCATTTCTTGTAGAACCTGGTTTAGGTCAACAGAAGGGGCAGCAGTCACTTCAATGTGAAGTCTCTCCCCAAGCTGACACTGTAAAGAATTGATTTCCTGTGAAAAGAAGAAGAATGTGAAGTCACTTGGTGAACAGATGACCCCCTTGTGTTCTTGTTTCACTCTAATTGCTACGATTTAGCTTAATTATGTCTAAAATATAGCCCACAACAAAGGAATACATGATTTACAGGTGTTATTGATGCTATAAAATGATTTAAGACTATTTCAAGTAGGACTGTGTGTTTAAATATGTGCAAAATTAAAAAAAAAAATGAGTAGCAAGACCAGAGTTCCAAAAAATTTAGATCATTTCCAGGGCTGGATAATGGGTGAAACAGGATAAAGGTGGAATTGATCATGAGAGATTATAGTCTTTATGGTACAAATATGGGATTGTGCCAATATTGACTTGCAGCAATATTGACTTGTACCAATGGGAGGTGGCAGAAGTCTGTGTAGGGATGCCTACAAACACGGGAAGACTGTAAGGACAGAAAAATTGGGATCCTTCTTGTGGAAAAGCTGGAGGGGATGATGGAGGCCTTTCTTCCCCTTATGGCTCCAGATATTGTGTTGGAGCCAGCGGATTTGAAATACTACATTGAACCAGTGCTAGTAGCAGTAGGTATTTTCAGGGCTAAACCAGAGTAGTATGTAGCAGTGATATGGTTTGGCTCTGTGTCCCCACCCAAATCTCATCTCGAATTGTAATTCCCATAATTCCTACCTGTCAAGGGAAGGACCTAGTGGGAGGTGATTGGATCATGGGGGTGGTGTCCCCCATGCTGTTCTCAGGATAGTGAATGAGTTCTCACAAGATCTGATGGTTTTACAAAGGGCTCTTCCCCCTTTGGTCTCTCTCTCTCCTGCTGCCAAGTGAGATGTGTCTGCTTCCCCTTAAGCCATGATTGTAAGTTTCCTGAGGCCTCCCCAGCTATGTGGAACTGTCACTCAATTACACCTCTTTCCTTTATAAATTACCTACTCTCAGGTATTTCTTTATAGCAGTGTGAGAACGAACTAATACAAGCGGGGACACCCTTTATCAGGTGCAACTCAAAGGAACTGATGCTACTTTTAGGGGCTTAGCTTGTGATTACTTTCCTGGTCTTTCTCTCACCTCTTTATGGTTGTTCTTGAGGCAAAGGAGCTCCTCTTTCAGAGACTGGACTTGTGTCTCCAGGTCGGCCTTGCCCAGGGTCAGCACATTCAGGATCTGCTTGAGGCCATTGGCATCTGCCTCTACCAGCTGGCGGAGAGACACCTCAGCTTCATACCTTAAAAAACCAGATGGGAAAACAGAGACATCTGAAAGGAGATGATGCAAACCAAGCCAAGCAGAACTCCCATCTGCATTTTTCTCTGGGCACCTCACTTAGTGTATTTCTATTAAAAGTTTTATTCTCTTTAGAGGTGAAACCATTTGATATAGATCATAACTTAATTATTATTCCCAAATTAGTTTGCTAGGGGGATCTACATTGCTGTCCTTTGAGATATGGGAATGTATTGTCCTTCCTCTGCCCCTAGTGGCAATGCAGTGTAAGTGAAGAAAGCACTGGATTAGGGCTCAGAAAACGTGGGTCCAAGTTTTGGCTCTGACTTGTGCTAGTTATGCTTACCTTTGGGTGAGTAACTTAGCCTCACTAAGCCACAGATTTCTCACCTTAAAGAGGGTAACAATATATTAGCCCTACCTATTTTACTGAACTGTTGTGTAGGTAATCAGATGGGTTCACAAGTTCAAAACTATAGGTACTGTATACATGTGAGCAGTTATTAATCTTAGTCATTCATTGTATTTGAAAGTCTTTTCTGGGCTTGTGCCAACATGGTCTGGGGCAAGAGGGTTAGTAGACATGGGGACAATTTTGTTGAGGGCACCTCGGTCAGACTCAAGGTGAGCTCTGTCATCGATGATGGTGTTGTGTGGGCTTACTTGGCTCTCAAGTCATCTGCAGTCAGTTTGGTGTTGTCAATTTGCGAGACCAGTCTGGAATTCTCAGCCTTGGTACACAAGATCTAGAATTAAGAGATTGTACACACAAATGAAGCAAACACCAAGATTTCCTTCTTTAAGAACCAAGGGGCTTGTGTGTGTGTCAAGTAACAGGAAAAGGCTAAATAGACTAAAAGTAATCTTCATAGCTATGCTCATGAAGCTTGGAAAACTTCAGAAAGTCAGATTTCCTGTTATTTTCCTAAAAGATCAGCAAAAAGTACTTACCTAGAAACTTTTAAGTATTTTTGTTGTTGTTGTTGTTGTTAAAATATAAAATCCAGGCCGAGCACAGTGGCTCACCCCTGTAATATCAGCACTTGGGAGGCTGAGGCGGGCAGATCATGAGGTCAAGAGATCGAGACCATCCTGGTCAACATGGTGAAACTCTATCTCTACTAAAAAATACAAAAATTATCTGGGTGTGGTGGTGCGTGCCTGTAGACCCAGCTACTTGAGAGGCTGAGGAGGGAGAATCACTTGAACCTGGGAGCTGGAGGTTGCAGTGAGCAGAGATTGCACCATTGCACTCTAGCCTGGTGACAGAGTGAGACTCCATCTCAATAAATAAATGAATAAATAAATAAATAAATAAAAATAAAAAAATCCATTTATAGGAATGGATTTATATGAATACCATGATCCACTAGAATGTCAACTCCATGAGGGCAGGGACTTTTTAAAGGTCACCAATATTTTCCCAGAATCTAGAATAATGTTTGGCTCAATATTGTTACTGCTCAGTAAACATCTGTTGAATGAATAAAACTGAATAAATCCAGATGTGTAGTAGCAGAATATGTCTGTGCATAACAAACTTAGGTTTGGTGTAGAAACAAACCAATCAATGTGGAGATGATAACATAAACATAAAAGGAGAAAAAGGTGGTGATGGTTGCAAAATGGATAAAAACTAAACTGTTCAGAAACTCATTAAAACAAAATTTATTTTCTCTGATCTCTGTTTCCCTATTTTTATTTTAAAAATGGCAACAACTTGCTGTTAACATCTTTTGGTCATGAGTTATCTAGTTATAATGGTAGAGTGTATTTCTGGAGAAAGGAAACATCATGAGACTCTTCTTTTTGTTTTTGATATTTAAAGACAGAGTCTCACTTTTGCCTGGGTTGGAGTGCAGTGGCAGCATCTCAGCTCATAGCAGCCTCGACCTCTTGGGCTCAAGTGATCCTCCCACCTCAGCCTCCCAAGTAGCTGGGACCACAGGCATGTGCCACCATGCCCATCTAATGTGTGTGTGTGTGTGTGTGTGTGTGTTTGTAGAAATGGACTTTCATCATGTTGCCAGGCTGGTCTAGAACTCCTGGGCTCAAGTGATCTGTCTACCTCAGCCTCTCAAAGTGTTAGGATTACAGGTGTGCATCACTGCGCCTGGTCAGAAATACTAGCAGACTCTGAATGCTGCCTCAAGATGACAATTTCGCTCAAGAGATTTTTCTATTCTTCAAAAAATGTTTCAGCATCAACTGAACAAAAAATATTAAAGCTTAGCAAATAACTGTTGCTTGGAAACCATCAATTCGCAACACGATTAAACAGGTTCCTAGGAATCTTACCTTCTGCTGGAGTTCCTCAATGGTAGTGTAATAAGACAGGTAATCAGGACATAGAACAGGGAGCTCTTTGTTATTCTCTTCCTGGATTTTAGATTCCAGTTCAGCATTCTCTCGTTCTAGCATTCGCACCTTTTCCAGGTAGTTAGCAAGACGCTCGTTCAAGATTTGCATGGTCTCCTTCTCATTACTGTTGATGCCTTCACCATACCAGCTGCAGTCATCCAGAGAGGAATGCAAGATGAAGTTGTTTATTAGGTAGATGGGCTTGCGACAAAAGCAAGGAGTGGGTTGGCAGCCCTGGTCCCGGGTAGTTCTGAGAGTGTGGCCAGCTGGTTGACAGTTCTTGACTTTAAGGCCACCAGAATGGCAGCAGTTGTTAGAAGAGATGGTACTAACATTTGTAATCCTAGAGCAGTTTTGACATGGGGTTGAAGGAGAATTGGTTGTTGTGCAGCCCTTGGTATCCATAGTATGTGTCCGGCTTTAGTTGGTTTCCAAGACTGTGGTCACCAGGATGAAAAGCTCAAGCCACCTCCACGGAGTCTGAATTCCAAGACTCTTGGTGTTTTCCTCTTTGAAGTGCTTATATAGCCTCTCTTCTATGTGGTGTCACACAGGTGGGATGTTTTCCTTTCTCAGGTTTATGTCAAATCCTGTAGGAACATCTTATTAGTCTGCTTTTTACTTGCTTAAGAAGAGTTATTTGTCTCATAAAAATGTGCATTTAGGCTGTTACTAAGTTATTACCCATCATAAATACTACTTGTCTATTGGACCCAGAGCTTCAAATTATGTCTTCAAAAGGAACTGTCCTAACAGCATCCATTATTAAGCAGGTGTGAGTATATTAAGTTCATTACGTTCTTCTTGACCTCTCCACTTGGCACTGAGCTTAACCAGGAATGAGTTCGTCCTTCTTTTCCTTTCTTCTCTAGGAAAGGGAAACTATTAATGTCTAATAATTATTGGTAAACTTAGAAATCAGTCAATATTTTAGTTTGTTCTACCCAGATGATTTCCCCATTTTCAGTGTCAGGACAAAGTGAGTATGAATTAAAATGTCAGTGTTTTAAAAGACTTGTTTTAAAGATAATTGCTAGATTTATGCTTTAGCTTTCCATAAAATGTAATAACATAAAATAAAATATAAATAAAATATGAAATAAAATAAAAGCCATGGGGAAAAGGTAGGGTTTGATTGCTAATAAGAAATTTCTTGGAAAAGAAACTGGCTATCTTTTGGTTTTCCGAAGTCCACGTTTTGTAACATTTTTAGTGCTAATGTTTGCTTGTGGCATTACATTAGATAAAAATTTATCACAGTGTTGGTTTATACTGGATATTTAAATAGGATCCATTGAAAGGGGTGTGTTTTCTTTCTGAGGAATAGTCACTCAGCATTTTCTTAAGAAAGTTACTTGTTCCTAGTCCTTTATGGAGGCTCTAGGGGAACATCATTTTCTTGCCTTTTCCAGCTTCTAGAGGCTGTCCACATCCTCAGCTAGTGGCCCCTTTTCATCTATTTTTTTTTCTTGAATTATGAGATTTTTTGTACTTTAAGTTCTTGGATACATGTGCAGAACGTGCAGGTTTGCAACATAGGTATACACGTGCTATGGTGGTTTGCTGCACCCATCAACCTGTCGTCTACATTAGGTATTTCTCCTAATGCTATCCCTCCCCTAGCCCCTCACTCCCTCACAGGCCCTGGTGTGATGTTCCCTTCCCTGTGTCCATGAGTGCTCATTGTTCAACTCCCACTTATGGGTGAGAATATGCAGTGTTTGGTTTTCTGTTCCTGTGTGAGTTTGCTGAGAATGATGGTTTCCAGCTTCATCCATGTCCCTGCAAAGGACATGAACTAATCCTTTTTTATGGCTACATAGTATTCCACAGTATGTATGTGCCACATTTTCTTTATCCAGTCTATCATTGATGGGCATTTGGGTTGGGTCCAAGTCTTTGCTATTGCAAGTAGTGCTACAATAAACATACATGTGCATGTGTCCTTTTAGTAGAATGATTTTTATAATCCTTTGGGTATGTACCAAGTAATAGGATTGCTGGGTATTTATGGTTCTAGATCCTTGAGGAATCACCACACTGTCTTCCACAATGGCTGAACTAATTTACACTCCCACCAACTGTGTAAAAGTGTTCCTATTTCTCTACATCCTCTCTAGCATCTGTTGTTTCCTGACTTTTTAATGATCGCCATTCTAACTGGTGTGAGATGGTATCTCATTGTGGTTTGATTTGTGTTTCTCTAATGACCGGTGATGATGAGCTTTTTTCATATGTTTGTTGGCCACATAAACGTCTTCTTTTGAGAAGTGTCTTTTTATATCCTTAGCCCATTTTTTGATGGGGTTGTTTTTTCTTGTAAATTTGTTTAAGTTCCTTGTAGATTCTGTATATTAGTGCTTTCTCAGATGGATAGATTGCAAAAATTTTCTCCCATTCTGCAGGAGGCTGAGGCAGAAGAATTACTTGAACCCAGTAGTTCAAGTTCAGTGTAGGCAACACAGTGAGATTTCATTTTTAACAAAGTAAAATAAAATATAAAATAAAAGCCATGGGGAAAAGGTAAACCATTATATGTACTTTGGGGACAATTCTATATTCCCTTTGGTGTGGGGGCAGGGAATGTTGAAACCATACTTCATTCTTTACAGTGAGACAAATTACAAGTAGATCAAAGATTCAGATATGAAAAATAAATAATAAATATGCCCCAAAGGATAATTATTTTATAAATTTGGAGTCAGAAGACTTTTCCAATGATGACTCAAAATTAAGAAGCCATAAAAAACTGTTAGATTTGACTCCATAAAATAACAGTGTTTGAACTTGTGCTTGGATGAAAAATACAACCTGTAAAACCAGAAGACAAGATGACAAACTGGGAAACAATATTACAATTACACTCCAGACAGTGACCAAAAGGAAAATACAAAAGGCACTTAAAATAAGAAAAAATGCTCAATGTCACTCATGAAAAGAAAAATGTAAATTTAAATCATACTGAGATACTTTAGTTTTCCACCTATCAAACTGAAAAAAAATCAAAGTTTGATAACAGATACATTCACTGCCTATAGGACTCTCATTGCTTGTGGCAATGAAATGTAAATTCATGCAAGTTACTATAATGCTACTATAATTAAAACAGTGTGATTTTGGCCTAGGGGTTGGACAGTAGATCAATGAGAAAGAATATAGAGTTTAGAAATAGACTCACATATATGTGATCAATTGATTTCTGACAAAGATCCAAAAGCAAGTCAATGAGAAAAGGAAAGCTTTTTCAATACTGTTTTTCAATACTGTTCAATACTTGTTGCTGAATCGATTGGATACTTGTATAGCAAAAATGAATACTTCTTGATCCCTACCTCACACTATGTATAAACATTAATTCAGGTTGGATTAAACACTTAAATGTGAAGATTTCAAGTCTAAAGTTTTTAGAAGAAAACTCAGAAGATTATATTCATAACCTTGTGCCATGTGAAAACTTCTTAGCTCATGGAGGACACCATAATAAATAGATTAGACTTAAATCAAAATGAAAACTTTTGCTGATCAAATAAATAGCTAAGAAAGTGAAAAGGTAAGCCACAGCCTGGGTGAAAATATTCTCTCTCTCTCTCCATACGCCCACCACCCCCCCCCCACCCCACATACATTAGAACACATATATACACAACATCATATCTTTTGTAACAGTGGGAATATATTCTGTGAAATTCACCTTTAGTGATTTTGTTGTTGTGTAAACATCACAGTGGACTTGATGAACTTGGATGGTATAGCTTATAACACACTTATAGTCTATTGCTTGTAGGCTATAAACCTGCACAGCATGTTACTGTGCTGAATACAGTAGGCAACTGTAACACAATGGTAAGTATTAGTTATCTGGAAACACATTTAAGCATAGAAAAGGTACAATAAAAATATGACATTATAGTTTTCTGGGACAACTTTTGTACGTGTGTGTTCCATCATTGTTGACTGAAATGTCATTATGTGGTGCATGACTCTATAAATAAATATGAGTATAAAAATAAATAAACACATATTTATACAGTAATGTACTATATCTATGTCTGTCTGTCTGTCTGTCTATCTATCTATCTATCTATCTATCTATCTATCTATCTATCTATCTAACAAAGGACCTCCCCCCAGGACCCAGCAATTTCATGGTTAGGTGTATGTCCAAGAGAGATGAATGTATATGTTTTATACTCACAACAATATTTGCACAAGAATGCTTATATCAGTTATATTCTTAATAGCACTAAAATAAAAATAACTCAACTGCTCATAAACAGGAGAATGGATCAACAAACTGTGACATGTTTATGTAATGGAGTAGTATGCAACAACAGTAAAGAATAAACTGCTGGTACTCACGACACCATGGAAAAAATCTCAAAAACATATTGAGCTGAAGAAGTCAGGCACAAAACAGTACAAACAGTATGACTACATTTACATTAACTTCAAGAATAAGAAAAACTCATCTTTGATATAGTTAGAGATAAGAATAGTGGTTGTCTCTGTGGGAGAGATGTGTCGGCTGGAAAGCAGTAAGAAAGAATTTCTAAGGTTGATGTTCTACATGTTGAAATGCTATTCTGTATCTTGATCTGGGTGTTGATTACACAAGTTCATGTGCTTTCAAACTCCATGAAGCTGCCTACTTTTATTTTTATTTTTAGACACAGGGTCTCACTTTGTTGCCCAGGCTGGAGTTTAGTAGCATGATCATAGCTCACTGCAGCCTTGAATTACTGGGCTCAAGTGGTCTTCCCACCTCAGTTTCCCAAGTAGCTGGGACTACAGGCACATGCCACCATGCCTGGCTAATTAAAAAAAATTTTTTTAGAGATGGGGCCTCATTGTGTTGCCCAGCCTGGCATAAACTCCTGACCTCAACTGATCCTCCCACCTTGACCTCCCAAAGTGCTTGGGATTACAAGCGTGAGCCACTGTGCCCAGCCTGACCTGCACACTTTCAATTGATGCATTTTATTGTCTGAAAATTATATCTGAATAACGTGGAATTAACATGAAAAGTTAATATTTGATACAACTGTGTAGCTGCATGAATGTTCACTGCTTTATCTATATACTTAAATTACAAATGGATCAAAGATTCAAATGTGAAAAGTGAAAATCATAAATGTACTAAAAGAAAATGCAGGAGAATACTTTTACAAATTCAGATGAGGAAGTCCTTTGTAACAGTGACTTGAAATTAAGAACCCACAAAAAATTCGATAAATTCGACTCCATAAAATAGCAATGTTTGAAATAGTCCATTAGTCTGAAAATGTATTAAAAAGACTGAAAGTAAATACATCAAGAGGTTAGCAGTGAAATTCTTTGCATTTTGTAGTTATTGATGAATCTTATTTTCTTATGTTTTTATATGCATTCCACAAATTGAATGTATCCCTTTTAGAATCATTACAAAAATTGTCCGAAAAACTGTTTCTGCTTCGTTAGTTTCTTAGACCTTTTTTCTGCTTCCACACCTTTCTAATAATTTTTATTCTGTTCCTCTTGTGTCTCACATGCAGAGTTGTTCCTTCCTTCCATGGCTGATTCCCTTTTGATTTCTTCAGGACCACATTTCATCCATTATGCTCCCCCTTTTCTTGCCTCTTTCATGTCTTCTTTACTACTGGATGATTTTTTCTTGCCCTATAAGCACGGCTGTTAACTGATCCTACAGTATGTCTGACCCATAGCCATGAGGCACTCCTTCCATGAAGGTGGCTTCTGCCTTCTTTTCATTACCAAACCTTTTGACAGAATAGTGGGTATTTGTCAATCTTTATTTTTCTACCACCAAGTCATTTGTTAACTTTTGTCAATCTGGCTAGCCTGTAAATTACTATACTGCATACTCCACCTCGGAGATCTTCTTTATCTACCTTCATACAGCTCCATTGCCGGTGCAGAAATGTTCATCCTTCCTATGGACAGAGCAAGGCTCAAATTCTTATTTGCCTGGCAGCCAAGACCCTCAACAATCTTGACCCAGCTGACTTTACCTCATATGCCAGGACCCCCGACCCACTCTATACATTCTAGCCCAACTGCATCCTTTGCCATCCCCCAAGCTCTTCCTGCTCTGTCCCTCCACTGCACATTTGTTGTTGGAGTTCCCTCTACCTTTCCTCATCTGTGTGTTTCAAGGGTGTTCTGGAAGAGACTCTAGGGCTTACCGTCATATCTGGTTTCTCCTCTCCTTTTGGGCACATGGGAGGCTTTACCGCTCTCTTGCCCCCTTTGCAATTAGGCAGGGTTTTTACCAAGACTTTGTTTTCTGGTTCAAAATCTTTGGGCTGTCTCTTCCCTGCCCCAGGAACTGACAAGGCAGCTGTTCTAGAGAAATGCTTCTCTCTTTTCTCCTCTCTTCTCTTCTCTTCTCTTCTCTTCTCTTCTTTTCTTTTTGTGAGTGTCATTTTGGAGAATCTCAGCTGTCAAAATTGAAGTCCACACTGTCCTGGAAGATCGAATCTGGAAGTGATAGAAGAGTTCTCTTGACAGCTTTGTGCCCTGTCTTTCTGAGAAAGGATTGTGCACAATATAGGAAGAATGGGGCACTGGGGCCAGCCTGAGACTGGTAGCTGAGGGATAAGAAGGCCTCATCTGCCTCTGTAGAGCCAGTGAGGAATCCATGAATTGTAAATATTAAATTTACATAGATTAAATATTTAAAATATTAAATTCAATATTGTAAATATTAGATTCCTGAATCATGTGTGCGTCGTCTTCTTCTTCTTTTTTTTTTTTTTTTTTGAGACGAATTCTCGCTCTGTTGCCAGGCTGGAGTGCAGTGGTGCGATCTTGGCTCACTGCAAGCTCTGCCTCCTGGGTTCAAGCGATTCTCCTGCCTCAGCCTCCTGAGTAGCTGAGTACACCACTATGCCTGGCTAATTTTTGTATTTTTAGTAGAGACGGGGGTTTCACCATGTGGGCCAGGCTGGTCTCGAACTCCTGACCTCATGATCCGCCTGCCTCAACCTCCCAAAGTGCTGGGGTCAGAGGTGCGAGCCACCGCACCTGGCCATATATATATTTTCTTCACATGGGTGGTGCAATCAAACTATGGAACTATTCAATCACCACAGAGCTTTCCTTTGTCCTATGCCTAATTTGTTCTCCATTTCTATAATTGTGTCATTTCAAGAACGTTATATACATAGAATTATCAAATATATGGCCCTTTGAATTGCCCATTTTCACTCGCATTGCTGGCCTTGAGATCTTTAGGACATTTCTGTGATCTCTATTTTTTGGCTATTATAAACAAAACTGCTATGAACAATTGTGCATCTCTTCCATCATTTTACTTTCGACCTACCTGTATCGTTATATGTGAAGTGAGCTTTTTGCAGAATGTATCATATAGTTGGGTCATGCTTTTTTATCCACTTTGCCAAGATCTGTCTTTTTTTGATGTCTTTAGACTCTTCCATTTGCTGTAATTTTCGATATTTAGCCGTATTTTATTTACTGTATTTTGTTTGTTCCTTCTGTTTTTTGTTTCTTTCTCTGTATTCTTTTTCCTGCCTTTCTGTGGGTTACTTGAATATGCTTTAGAGTTCCATTTTGATTTATCTGTTATGTTTTGAGTACACCTATTGGCATAGCTTTTAAAATAGTTGCTCTAGGTGTTTCATGCTGTATGAATAACTTACCATAGTCTACTAGTGTTAACGTTTTATCAGTTTAAGTGAAGTGTGGAAAACTTGCCTTTGTTTATATTCCATTACTCGCCTCCATTTTGATATAATTGTTTCTACACATATATTGAGAACCACATCAGACAGTGTTATACTTCTTGCCTCAACCACGAAACATAATTTAGAAAACTCAGGAAGAGAAAGAAATTTATTTAAATTAATCATATATTAATTTTTATTATATTTTTTCCTGTCTGATCTTCCACATTTCCTTATTTTATAGTTTCGTTTCGTTTGTGTTTAGAGAACTTTCTTTAGTCATCATTTAGGTTGGGTTTGCTGGTGACATCTTTTCTTTCTTCGTCTGAGAATGTCTTGAATTTCTCTTTGATCTTCTGAATGATATTTTCCAAGGGTATATAAATTTGGGTTGACAGTTTCTTTCTCCTCCCTCCCTATCCTTCTTCCTTCCTTCCTTCCTTCCTTCCTTCCTTCCTTCCTTCCTTCCTTCCTTCCTTCCTTCTTCTTCCTTCCTTCTTCCTTCCTTCTTTCCTCCCTCCCTCCCTCCTTTCTTTCTCTTTCTTTCTTTCTTTCTTCTTTCTTTCTTTTCTTTCTTTCTTCTTTCTTTCTTTCTTTCTTTCTTTCTTTCTTTCTCTTTTCTTTCTTCTTTCCTCCTCCCTCCCTCCCTTCCTTCCTTCCTCTCTTCTTTTCTTTCTTTCTTCCTCCTCCCTCCCTCCCTTTCCTTCCTTCCTCTCTCTTTTCTTTCTTTCTTTCCTTCTTTCTTTGTTCATTCATTCGTTCTTTCTTTTCCTTCCTTCCTCCCTCCCTCCCTCCCTTCCTTCTTTCCTTTTTCTTTCTTTCCGTCCTTCCTTCCTTCTTCTCTTCTTTTTTCTTTCTTTCCCTCCCTCCCCTCCCTCCCTCCCTCTCTCTCTCTTTCTTTTCTTTCTTTCTTTCTTCTTTCTTTCTTTCTTTCTTTCTTTCTTTCTTTCTTCTTTCTTTCTTTCTTTCTTTCTTTCTTTCTTTCTTTCTTCCTCTTTCCCTCCCTCCTTTCCCTCCCCTCCCTCCACCCTCCCTCCCTCCTTTCTTTCTTTCTTTCTTTCTTTCTTTCTTTCCTTCCTTCCTTCCTTCCTTCCTTCCTTCCTTCCTTCCTTCCTTCCTTCCTTCCTTCCTTCCTTCTTTCTTTCTTCTTTCTTTCTTTCTTTCTTTCCTTTCCTTCCTTCCTTCCTTCCTTCCTTCCTTCCTTCCTCCTTCCTTCCTTCCTTCTTTCTTTCTTTCTTTCTTTCTTTCTTTCTTTCTTTCTTTCTTTCTTTCCTTCCTTCCTTCCTTCCTTCCTTCCTTCCTTCCTTCCTTCCTTCCTTCCTTCCTTTCCTTCCTTCCTTCTTCTTTCCTCTCCTTCTTTCCCTCCCTCCTTCCCTTCCTTCCTTCCTTCTTGCCTTCCTTTTTTTCTGTCTTGCTCTGTCACCCAGGCTGGAGTGCAGAAGGCATGATCTCTGCTCACTGCAACCTCCGCCTCCTGGGTTCGAGCGATTCTCCTGCCTCAGCCTCCCGAGTAGCTGGGATTACAGGTGCCCCGCCATCATGCCCAGCTATTTTTTGTATTTTTGGTAGAGACAGGGTTTTCACCATGTTGGCCAGGATGGTCTCGATCTCTTGACCTTTGATCCATCTTCCTTGGCCTCCCAAAGTGCTGGGATTACAGGTGTCAGTCACTGCGCCTGGCCGACAGTTTTTTTTTTTTTCTTTTAGCATTTGAAAACTGTCGTCCTACTTCATATTGGCTTCCATGGTTTATGGTGACAGACCTGCCATCAATTAAATTGTTTTCTTCTATTGGTAAGGTGTCATTTCTGTCTCACTGCTTCATAATTTGTTTTGTCTTTAGTATTCAAAAGTTTGAATATGATATTTCCTGGTGTAGATTTCTTTGGGTTTATAATTTTTGGGGTTTGCTTGGTTTCTGGAATCTGTAGGTTTTTGTCTTTTGCCATATTTGTAAAATTTTCAGTGTTTATTCCTTCAAATGTTTTTGGCCTCACTTTTTCTCCTCCCTTACAGAACTCCCGTTGACATGAATGTTAGATCGTTTGATATAGCCATAAAGTTCCCTGAGACTCTATCTTTTTTTTTTTTTTTTTTTTTTTGAGACGGAGTCTCGCTCTGTCTCCCCGGCTGGAGTGCAGTGCCGGATCTCAGCTCACTGCAAGCTCCGCCTACTGGGTTCACGCCATTCTCCTGCCTCAGCCTCCCGAGTAGCTGGGACTACAGGCACCCCGCCACCTCGCCCGGCTAGTTTTTTGTATTTTTTAGTAGAGATGGGGTTTCACCGTGTTAGCCAGGATGGTCTCGATCTCCTGACCTCGTGATCTGCCCACCTCGGCTCCCAAAGTGCTGGGATTACAGGCGTGAGCCACCGCGCCCGGCCGACTCTATCTTTTTAACACTATTTTTTTTCCTGTTTTTCAGGTCAGATGATGTCTATTATTGTATCATCAAATTCCCTGATGTTTTCCTGTCCTGGCCTGTCTGTTCTGCTGTTAAGCCCATCTGCACTGAGGTTTCTATTTTGGTTCTATGGTATGTTTCAGTTCTGAAATTTCCACTGGAGTCTTTCCATCTTCTTCTTCACTGAGACTTTTCTGTTTTTGCATTTGTTATAAGAGTTTATTGAAGCATTGCTTATTGAAGCATTTTTGTGATGACTGTTTAAAAATGCTTGTCAATAAGTAAAAGAGTATAACTGGATGTTTGGTAACACCAAAGATGCATGCTTGAGGGGATGGACACCCCATTCTTCATGATGTGATTATTACGCATTGCATGCCTGTATCAAATCATCTCATGTACCCCATAAATATATACATCTATGTACCCAGAAAAATAAAAAATAAAAAGTTAAAAACCCTTGTCCGTTCATTCTAACATCTTTTTTCCTCTTGATGTTGGAATTTGTTGATCATCTTTTTTCATGTAAGTTGAGATTTTATGATCCTTGGTATGAAGAGTAATTGTTGATTGAAACCTGGACATTGGGGCATTATGTTATGAGATTCAGGATATTATTTAATCTTCTGTTCTGGCAGGTCTCCTCTGACACTGTTTTGGTAGGGGAAGGGGGACACTGCTTCATTCCTACCAGGTGGATTAGAAATAGAGGTTCTCTCCACTTTGCCCCTATTGACACCCAAGGGGAGAGCCCCCTCATCACGGCCTGGGAAGGAGGATTTTAGACTCCTTATCTGGCCTCTGCTGATACCACCCGGGCCAGGAGGGGCAAGAATATCTTGTTATTGCTCCCATGCAGCTGACACTGCATGGGGGGTGGCCTTGGTACTGCTGGAGGAGGGAGAGAGTCCTGACTGTCCAGTAGGCCTCCTGTGACACTAAACCCCAGAGGAGAAAAGAAGAGCCTCACTGCAGCCTGTAGAGTTAAGTCCAGGCCTTCCCGTGTGGTCTCCACTGACACCATGGTGGTGGGGCGGGGGTGCTTCCATGTCTCTTAGCAGGAATGGAAGTCCTGGATCTCTCACTTACCTTTCCCTGACTCCACCCCAGTGGGAAGTTTGAGTGCCTTGTTACAGCCTGCGAAGGATAGAAGACTGGACTCCCTCCCTGGCCTTTTCTGGTGTGGATATGGGTGGGCAAAATGATATTTTCGGTGGTGTTTGGCTGAGTTGAGTGGTTGTTGTCTAAAGGTTTTCTGCCTTTCTAGGCTGCCTCTTTTTTGGTTCTTTAAGCAGAGCAAGCTCTTCTGGTTTGTTTGTTTTGTCTGCACCTATTGGTGTTTCTGGTTGTTGGTTTGTCCAGCTCCCACTCTGGGATTTATGAGATAAAGAGTTAATCCAGGGAGCCCACCACAGTGTCACTCCTGGGGTCTCAATATCTTTAGGTGGTTTGGCTTCTTCTTCTACCTTTCAGAGTCTTCTTATGTTTATTCGATATGTAATTTCCAGGGTTTTTAGGAGGAGGAATATGGAAATAGAATCATTCTGGAAGTTCTCTACCTTGTCTCTTAAATGTATGAGAATAATTATTCTTATAACCTAAATGTCCAATAACAGATCAATGCACCTTATGGTACATTATGCAACCATTAAAATGATGGCTACAGGCTGGGTGCGGTGGCTCATGCCTGTAATCCCAGCACTTTGGGAGGCTGAGGTGGGCGGATCACAAGGTCAGGAGATCGAGACCATCCTGGCTAACATGGTGATACCCTGTCTCTACTAAAAAAAAAAAAAAAAAAACAAAAAATTAGCCTGGCGTGGTGGCATGCACCTGCAGTCCCAGCTACTCGGGAGGCTGAGGCAGGAGAACCGCTTGAACCTGGGAGGTGGAGGTTGCAGTGAGCCGAGATAGCGCGACTGCACTCCAGCCTGGGCGACACAGGGAGACTTTGTCTCAAATTAAAAAACAAAACAAACAAACAAAAAAAACAATGGCTACAATACAATCTTATGTTTTGATTAGAATTAAAAATGCTTAGATGACATAAATGAAAGAAAGATTACACAAGTGTGTGCATATGTTAGTATGATTAGAGCTGTGTGGAAAAATCTATCATAAGAAAGAAAACCAGAAGAAAGTACCCCAAAATATTGACTATGGCTGTTTGCAAGATGAAATCATAAGTGACCTTTTCCCTTTTAATGAGCCAAATTACAGAAAAGAGAATCTAGTACTTTTATAATCAAAAAATACATTTTATTTATAACCTAAATGTCCAATAACAGATCAATGTGGATTGATCCTAATTTTTTTCTCAGAAAGATACACACAACTGTTTTCTAAGATATATGACATTTTGCATGGGTTCATTAATGTGTTTGTATTTGAGGAGTTAAAAAATATTTTCAACCTGGGTTTTTGTATGTTGAAACTATGGTTATGGGTTTAGATGATTCTCTTGCCATAAAATGAATATTCTATCAACACTAATCAGCCATAGAGCTATATTTACCATGTGAAAGGAGTAAAACATGTTTTATTTGGAGATGAGCAAGAACGCTTTATGGGCTCCCAGCATACCACAAATAAGCCGGAAGGAGAGGAAATAGTAAAGCAGAAAGACTGAGGATACCTGGAGGGCAATTCCAGGATATGAGCGTCCCCTGGATTTGTGATTCCTGTTTGGATGCCCCTGGTTGAAGCCCCATCTCCTTTCTAGGATGCTGCTGGCTTTGATTCCTCTACCTGCTGTCCTTAACATTCACAAACAGCAGTTTTCAACCGTGCAGATGACATAGGCTGAGCATGGCTTACAAGTGTTGCTCGAGGTGCATGTGGTCGAACATGGGTTACAGGAAAGCCTGGGGAAAAATTGATATTAAACCAAGCTTAGCAAGGGAATCTTGATAAAATGGAAACTCAGACAAACCATGTCAAAGTTTGTCCACAAATTATGTTCTGAAAAAAACTCTGCACAATAGCATTGACTGAAGCCTGTTTCTTCTCTGCACCCAGAATTGCCACTTCATGTTCACTGTAGCAGTGGCAGTTGAATAGAATTTTATATTTTTTCTTGATTTTGCAAATGTTATCTCAGGCCTATTCCTGATTTTCCTTTAGTGGAAAACAGGAACAAAGGGAGATGCCAGTATGAAATGTTACACTAATAATTAATCTGCCTTTATAATATTTTTAAAATATCTCTAGTGTCATGTGCTTAACCTCAGCCACTGTTCAGCCCTCTTTTAAGAAGATCCCTGAGCACATTGGGGAGGTTTGAACTTGTCCAGACCTTGGGGAAACAGGATTCTTTTACATCAGCCTCTTTGTGACTCTGGGGGATATCATGAGTAACTGTGGAACTTGCCTGCTGTCCTCACTGTCCAGCAGGCCCCGATACGTGTTGATCTCGCCCTCCAGCCGGGCCTTCACGTCCAGGAGCACCTGGTACTCCTGGTTCTGTCGCTCCAGGTCGCAGCGGATCTCGGCCAGCTGGTTCTCCACGTTATCGATCAGGCACTGAATCTGGGCCAGCTGGGAGCTGTACTGGGCCTCGGTTTCTGCCACGGTGCATTCCAGAGATTCTGTCTGCAGGAGGAAACATTGTCCAAAGGACCATGAAGTGCAGTCTCTTGGGCCAGAGTGCCTACTTTCAAATCCTTGCTTACCCTTTTCTAGCTATGTGACCACTGGCAAATTATTTAGCTTCTGTGAGTCTCAGTTTTATTCTCTATATGCAAAGTATTTGTCTCATTAGAGGGTTGTGAAGATTAAGAGTTAATATGTGTAAAGCATTTAGAACAGTGCCAGCCGTACTGCCACTGTTTTACATGTCAGCTATCACTACCACCACTATGACTACAGCAATACATGACTTATTTGTGAAGCTTAAGGACTATCAACAGCATATGAGAGGAAAGATTGAGTTTGGGCTCTTGGCAGGGAGGGGTAGTATAGTGCTGTTAGGAGAAGAGGCTCTGGATACCAGAGGCTGGGAAGGGCATGTGTGTGGTAAGGGGATGAAGAGAGGTTGGTTAATGGGTGCAAACATACAGCTAGACAGAAGGAATACGTTTTCATGTTGGACAGCAGAGAAGGGTGACTACAGTTAACAACAATACACTGTGCATTTCAAAATAGCTAGAAGAGTGGGCTTGAAATGCTCCCAACACGTAGAAATGATAAATACTTGAGGTGATGGATGCTGTAAATATCCTGACTTGATCGTTACACATTCTATGCATGTTACAAAATAGCACATCTACTCCATAAATATTTACAAATATTGTATATCAATAAAAATAAATTTAAAAAGAGAGAGAGAAGAGGCTCTGGGATTCAACTGGCTGAACTCGGCTTCCAAGTTTGCCTCTTAGAATCGCATCCTTTGCAGGTTACTTAATCTGAGTCTCAGTTTTCCTTATCTGTGTCATGGGATAAAGGTATCTATCCCGTGAAGTTACTGTGAGGCTTAAATGAGCATAGTGCCTCTCACTGGATGAATGCTCAGCTATTGTTCTCCTAGGTATTCTCCGCAGGACCTAATGACATGCACACAGTGGTGCTTGACCAGAACTGGTTCATGTCATCTTGGACGCATGGTGTTCTTGTTGCTTGAGTGGGGTGGGGTACAGTGAAGGATCAGGTTGAAGTGTAGATCCTGTAGGGAAACTGTAGGATGAAATGTTTGAAAATGATTCTTTGTTTTAGATATAACAATGAGCCTGGAAAACTGGCCTGAATCAAATGAGAATTAAAACCTGCTGGAATGCTTAAGTGACCATGGCCTGGAGGTTTCTCTCGCTCTGCTTCTCCCTCCCTGTCTCTGGAGGCTGCTGCAGCATCAGACTCAAGCCCAGGAGTGAAGGTAAGGCATCTTAGAGGGACAACACAAGCTGTGGACCTGTCACTTCTGCTTCTATTAATACTGGGTAAACGGCAGTACTTGGGAAAGGCAAGGAAATGTGATCCCTGGATATGGAAGAGGGCTTAACATCTCAGAGCCTGACTTATCAGTGACATAACGGACACTGCCTTTGCCTCACGCACCAGGCTTTGCTGTGCTTGGAGCTCAATTTCCAGAGCATTGGCTGTGCGTTTCAGTTCCAAGATCTCCGTCTGGCAGCCCTGCAGCTGCTCCGCACTGGACAGTTGCTGCTGATTCAGCTCTTCTGTCTGAAACACAGGCACCATTAGAGAATTCACAAAAGGCGAAAGTCTGTAACCTTGCCATTTTTTCGATCTGGGTGCTGACCTGAACAGCGAACCATTCTTCGGCTTCTCTGCGATTGTTGGCAAGCACCGTTTCATACTGACAGCGCATCTCATCCAGGACCCTGTTGAGGTCAAGGGTGGGGGCAGTGTCCAGCTCCACACTGAGGCGGTCGCCAAGCTGTCCACGAAGCAAGTTGACTTCCTGAAAGTGGGATGGCATAAAGATGTCACAGAATGATGGGGAAAAATCCATTTGACATCCAATGGCATTCTACTTCTGTTTTGTGGAGTAGTAGGTAAAAGTGTGGGATTTTGATTCAGGTTGTCTGGGCTGAATCTCTTTTCACCACTTAGAAGGGCCTCAATTTCTTCGTCTGTAAAATGGACATAATAATCGGACATTTTTCCAGAAGGTTATTGTGAGATCTAGAAGAGTTAATCTACACATAATTAACTTATAAAAGTTAATTATGACACATAGTAAGGTGTCAATAAATGTTAGCTATGATTGTCATCAACAAATATTCAAAGAGCAAACGTACTTTGTTACATCATTCAGCTTTTCATTTTCTAGCTTTATCACTGTATTAATCACTTTATATTTTATGACTTTTAAAAGTTTATAAATGCGGAATATTTAAAAACACTGGTCCAGATAGTGCATGAGTCCTTATCCCTTTTTTGAAACGGACTTCATAGTCTGTTTCTCAGACTGATTTTCATACCCTGTGGATTGGAGCTAGGGGTGGCATAAAGCCTCCAAAGAAAGCCATTTGTGAAGTTACTCACCTCCTCCACAAAGGCAAGGGCAGGAGAAGAGTTTGGTTCCTTTGTCTGGCACTGTCTAGGGGCTATTTCACATGTTAATTCAGAGACACGCTGGAATGATCAGGTTGAATAGTAATAATGCCTCGAGTAGTTTTTCCGCTTTTTTGTTTGTTTGTTTTTTGAGATGGAGTCTTGCTCTGTTGCCCAGGTTGGAGTGCAGTGGTGAGATCTCGGCTCACTGCAACCTCCGCCTCCTGGGTTCAAGCTATTCTCCTGCCTCAGCCTCCCGAGTAGCTGAGACTACAGGTACCCGCCACCATGCCCAGCTAATTTTTGTATTTTTAGTAGAGATGGGGTTTCATCATATTGGCCAGGCTGGTCTCGAACTCCTGACCTTGTGATCTACCTGCCTCGGCCTCCCAAAGTGCTCGGATTACAGGCATGAGCCACCGCGCTTGGCCCTGCCTGGAGTAGTTTTATTCCAGCTTAAGCAACATCCGCCCAAATTTGATTTACAAACATCAACAGATCATCTGTCAGTGTTAAGTACGTTACTCTCGGAGTCCTTCAGTGGCGTTGCCGCTTTCCTTACCTCTTCATGGTTTTTCTTAAGGCAAAGGAGATCTTCCTTCAGAGACTCCACATGGGCCTCCAGATCAGATTTGCACAGGGTCAGCTCATCCAGGATCCCATGCAGGCCACTGATGTCTGCCTCTAATAGCTGGCGAAAGGACAGTTCACTCTCGTACCTTTCACGGCAAAAGAGAAATCCAATGCTTACTTTGCTGAACGCTGTGCAAAGTGTGGGGATACGTGGAGGATCGACACATGGACTTCAGGAAGCCACATGCATAATTTCTCTTAATTCCTAAGTAATGATAAATTCAAGCTTTTAAAACATTCTTGACTTTAAAATATTATATAGAGAATATTTGTGTGTGTGTGTGTGTGTGAGAGAGAGAGAGATTAAGAGAGAGAGAGAGAGAGAGCCATAAATTATTTTCAAATTAAAATTAAGGTGGGGTGTGGTGGCTCATGCCTGTAATCCCAGCACTTTGGGAGGCCGAGGCAGGTGGATCACCTGAGGTCAGGAGTTCAAGACCAGCCTGGTCCACATGGTGAAACCCCATCTCTACTGAAAATACGAAAATTAGCTGGGTGTGGGTGGCGGCGCACGCCTGCCTGTAATCCCGGCTACTCAGGAGGCTGAGGCAGGAGAATCGCTTGAACCCAGGAAGCAGAGGTTGCAGTGAGCCGAGATAGCGCCATTGCACTCTAGCCTGGGCGACAAGAGTGAAACTCCTCAAAATAAGTAAATTAAATTAAATTAAATTAAATTAAATTAAATTAAACTTACTTTGACTTAAAGTCATCAGTGGCCAGTTTGCAGTTGTCAAGCTGTACAGCAAGTCTAGAATTCTCTGCTTTCGTGCATAAGATCTGGGAAGCAAGCCATTATGTGACAAATGATTCTTTGAGAGAAACCTAAATAAACTTCTATCCAACAGCTATGCCATTAGTTATCTTTTGAAAGTCTTTATAAGAAAGTATAAAATCACCCTCAGCCTGCTTTTCTTATTGACCTTGTCGCTTCATGAAGAAAAAAGCAGTGCCAATTTAGAAGCAAAATAGAGAAATAAAAAGGTTTAGTTTTTTAATAACATAAGACACTTTGCAACATCCCTAGGCAGTTGAACACCATTAATGTTTTCTCCATCAGTAGTTTGTATTATGACTCTATCCTCTCCCATAATAATAGAAATTCATCAAGGAGACAAGCAAATGATTACTAGGTGGTTAAAAAGATGGCATTTGACGATTTGTGTTCAGATAATATAAATGTTCAGTGTCAAATACAAAAGCGATTTTGGATGTAATACAGTTTTTCTGCATTCTATAGATGATGAAGGAAAAGCCTAAGGGCGAGTTACTTTATTATAGTCACTCAGTTATCAGGGGTAGTTCTGGCGCTGGTGCTGAGGTTTTCTGACTTTCAGTCCAGTGGTCTCCCCTATGTACCATTAACTCCTGGAATTCCCCTTTCCCTTGGTTGCCTTCTGTAAAACCGTCCCTTCTGGTAGAAAGATAAAGCAAGTCATAGATCCGGAAGGTGGAGCACTAGGGCAACAGGACACACACCTTTTGTTGGAGATCTTCAATGGTGTTGAAGTAACACTGATAATCCGGGCACACCATTGGGATATCCTGTTCACATTGTTCTTGGATCCTGGATTCCAGCTCTGCGTTGGTCTCCTCCAGGCTGCGCACCTTCTCCAGATAGTTGGCAAGTCTGTCATTCAGGAACTGCATCGTCTCCTTTTCATTGCTAGTGAACACTCCATCCTCACACCAGGCACAGTTCCCCACCAAGCAGGGACTGTTACAATTCCCAGTAAAGTAGCATGGCAGGAGGCAACCGGTCAGCCCGCGAGACCTGGATAGGAAGCTTGGAGTCTGACATCGGGATGTAGCACAAGCACCGGGGAGACAAGCTGTTTCTATGGAACAGCTTGAGGCAGGTGCACAACCGGAGGCCGTGGTACAGGATTCAGGAGAGCAGTGCGTCGAGGAGCAGTCAGAAGTCATCCTTCCAGAAGCAAAGACAGAGGCTGTCTGCAAAACTTCAGTTGCCTTGACTCCAAAACTCTCCTTGCCTCCTGAGAGTTTTATAACACCCCAAAATGGGTGTTTACAGACTGCACCGGATGTTTTCTTTATCACTGATGGTGCCAGTTTTCATACAAACATCTCATTAGAGTTGTTTATTTACTGAGGAAGAGTTTTATGCCTCATAAAAGAGGGATAACTTTAGGTTACCGAAGCAGGACCTACACCATTTCCATGTGCCAGACAAAACACTTATTTCAGAAAATTGTCATAGGAAACATTGTCCTTTTGACAGAATAAGAAAAGAAAGAGAAAATTTGGCCAATCAATAATTATAGATACAACTCATTACAAATCAGGAAAATAATATGTCCACAGATTTTGATTCTGTGCATTGATTGCTTGGGTCCCCTTTTAAAATTAGTATTACAGCTCATAAAATGACATTTATTTGTTTGTGCCACCACCATAAAAATGGTCAGTGTGATTAGCAATCTTTCAATGCTTTTTGTGTTCTCAGAGTATGTGCTGACAAGACTGGAGGAGTGAGCTATATATTGGGCTTAATGTGTGCGTGTATGTTTGTGTGTGTGTATACAAACATGTCTACCTTTGTACAAATGGAAAAGTCACTTTACATAACTGATAGGAATAACTTGTTTTTCTGCAGGCTAAAATGTAAATTGATTAGATCTGGAATTATGATCTTTGATTTTCTGAAACTTGCCTTTTCCCCATTTCTCATTTCTTGTTGTTAGATAAGTTGTACTATTTTACCTGTATTTCTAATGAGAGTGAAATATAAATTGTAAGTTATAACCTTTTAGTCCCTTGGGAATTCCTCAATGATTATACTTCAGAGTAGGGACAAGGAACCCACAGAAGTCTTTTCTTCTGAGATGTAGAGCCTGTTTTCTCCTGTTTATTTATTTACGAAGGCCTGAATTTCATGAAAATTAAAAATGCTGGAACTTGGGAAATAAAATTTTATTTAGGTTCCAAATCAGTTATTCCACTGGATGAAATCTCTGGTGCCAAATCTGACAGATAGGAACTTGAGATGTGTAACTTTTTTGGATTCTGTCTTGGATTTCAGCTCCATTATGAAGCATAATCTGTTTCACTTTGCTTGGTTTTAGTCGTTATGTTTATTTCATTTTCAAAGGTGCATAGAGAAAATTGCCTGTAGAATTTTTGAGAACATTATAGGAAAAGAAAACACAGTAATCTGAAAAAGTTAAAAATTTTTTGATCCAGAATAAACTTATTTTTTCCCCTAATCCTGAGGGCTACTTCCTAGGTAGCTGATAATAGAAACCAAACCAGAAGAACATATGTAAGTGAGTTAAAATAGTCTCTGAGGATTTATTACTCCCTGGGCAGAGTTAGGTTTGAATTTAGTGATTCTCTTTACACATCAACACTTATGCAAAAAGTTCTTAGAGTGTCTCATGGTATATTGACGCTGCTCTGCAACGAATATGAGTTCAAGGATTCAAAAACACTTCTGAAAAATTACAAATCTCTGAAAGAAAATTATCTTTTCACAGTAACCTAATGAGTCAAAAGAAAAGTATCTTTGAAGAAAACCCATGTTTTGGTTGTCCATCACAGGTTCCAGTTAGCTAAAGTGCAGTCATGTAACTGCAGGTAAAATAAGAAATATTTCCTTTTGTCTGGAACTAATTTCTAATTGTAAAGTATTGGTTACTAGTTAGTGTCCTGCAGGGTAGGACTATTTGTTTTGTTCTTGATTAATTAGGTAGTGTTGTATAATAATGATCTATAGCTATAGTCTCCATCGTAGAATATGGAAATCACCCAGAATTCATTTCTGTGGAGTCCTCCTTAGGGAAGAGAAGTCAGGCTGGCAGGATCAGAGGAAAGCAAAAAAAAAAAAAAAAAAAAAAAAAAAAAAAAAAAAAAAGAAAGCAGATACGCTATAAGATTCATCTTCTTCATCATGGTCCAGGACACATAGCCCTCCTGCACAATATTTCTGCACCCATCTATCACCAGACTTTCAGCTGATAGAAAAATGCAACTTAGCTCACTGCAACCTTTGTGTTATCAGTACTGCACAAACCCTCTTCAGCACACAGCACAAGCACCATGCTGTAAAATCTCCAGCACACCTTTTTCTCCTTGCAGACAGCCCCTTCTCTGCTGTGCTGCCCATTGCTTCCTTGCAACGTATTTTCATACTTTCTCTAATAAATCTGCCTTTCTTTACCTACAACTATGTTGATAAATTCTTTTTACCCCCATGCCACCAGCCCCAGATAGTCGCTAATCACCCGTGACAATTTCTGTGGTGCACCATCATCAGAAGAAAGGAACATTGGGAATACAGAAAAAGAAATAGATGTCATGAAAGGCCATGATAAAAAAAAAAAAACAAAAAAACAGAAAACAACAACAAAAACAAACAAAAACACTGTAGTTTATTTTGTATAATACTCTGTATTATTTATTTTGTATAATACTTACAACATCCACCTAGGCTGCCAGAATCATTTCCCTAAAATACACACCTGCTTTTCGTCGCCCTCCACTTATGGAGTGCAAGCTTTCTACCTTGGCAAATATGACCTTCTCTAACCTAGTGCCCATTTACCTTTCTGGGCTCACTTCATGATGTTCTCTTTCACAAACCCTAAGCTCCAGCCATCCTTCAAGCTTTGTAGGTACTGTTTTCTTGGTCAAATGCTCTTCTGCCATTCCTTTCCTGGATGAACTCACATGTCAAGACTTAGCTGAAACATCATTCAGCTGCCTCGTGTGGAGGTGGGGCTCCTCCCAGAGCACTTCGCATGCATTTCTGCTATAGCAGTTGTCTTGTGGCTTTTAACATTTGTGCATCAGGTTATAAGAGTTTACATGCGGCTTTAAGAAATTTGGCTCAGGGCCAAGGCTAGTATATACACGCAGTAACAAGGTTGATTTTCACTGTTTTGGGCAACAACCTAAGTAACTTTAACAGTGCCTGGGAATGTTCAAGGCCCGGCTCGGGTTCAAGCTGCAAGGGGAACACACAGCTGGCTGGGCCACGGGATGATCAAGGCACTCTGTTTCCCAAGGCAAAGAAGGAAGTGGGGGCTGATCTGGGGGACCCTACAGTACGATCAATCATCTTGAATGACTTGGTCACTCTACATTATCTTTTACATAAATTGCTTTATTCAATTAGTTGACAGGATTAGCAAATGGATTTTTCCCCCATCTATGTTGATGAGAAATATTGCCCGTAATTTTCCTTTCTTCTAATGACCTAGCTAGGTTTTGGTATCAAGTTGTATACTGGGTTCACGATATGGCTTGGCTTTGTGTCCCACCCAAACTTCATCTTGAATTGTAATCCCCAAATCCCCATGTGTTAGGTGAGGGACCTGGTGGGAGGTGATTGGATCATAGGGGCAGTTTCCTCTATGCTGTTCTTGTGATAGTGAGTGAGTTCTCAGGAAATCTAATGGTTTTGTAAGTGTGTGACAGTTCCTCCTTCACCCGCTGTCTCTCACTGGCCCCCATGTAAGAAGTGCCTGCTTCCCCTTGCACCATTATTGTAAGTTTCCTGAGGCCTCCCTAGCCATGTGGAACTGGGACTCAATTACACCTCCTTCCTTTATAAATTATCCAGTCTCAGATATTTCTTTATAACAGTGTGAGAATGGAGTAATACTGTTTATAAATTAAATTGAGAAATGTTTCCTCTTTATTTCATGAGATTCTATTAGATTAGTGTTATTTCTTCCTTAAATGTTTGATGGAGTCCAGTGAGGCCATCTCTTCCAGGAGTCTCCCATGTGAAAAAGTTGTGTTTTGTTTTTAACTAGGAAAAAAAAGTCTGGGCATGGTGGCTCAAGCCTGTAATCCCAGCATTTTGGGGGGCCAGGCAGGCAGATATCACTTAAGGGCAGAGTTCGAGACCAGCCTGGCTAATATGCTGAAGCCTTGTCTCCACTAAAAATACAAAAAATAGCTGGGCATAGTGGCAAACACGTGTAGTCCTAGCTTTTCGGGAGGCTGAGGCATGAAAATTGGTGAAACCTGGTAGGTGGAGGTTGCAGTGAGTCGAGATCACACCATTGCACTCTAGCTTGGATGAGAGTGAGACTCCGTTTCAAACACACATACACATACACACATGCCCACACACACAAATATATATATATTTGCTTACCTCTACATCAAATATTAAAAAATATCAAATTGCTTACCTCTACATATAGAAACCCCACAAAGCTATTCAGTTGTTCTATTTCATTTTGTGTGAAAGTTGCATTTTTCAAGGAGTTTGTTCACTTCACCTAAGTTGCAAAAATACTGAAATAAAGTGGTTCGTAATAATCCTTATCATGAATTTTAGTATCTGTAGTGTCTATATATTCTCACTATTTAATTCCAGATGTTGGTAATTTGTGTTTTATTTCATGCTTCCCCCATCAATCTGGCTTGATGTTCATCAGATTAATACTAATGTATTGTATATTTCAAAGTTGCTGAAAGAGTAGATTTTTTTATGTTCTCACCATAAAACAATGATAAGGTGTTAGGTGATGGATATGTTAATTGGCTTGATTTACTGTTTCCACAATGCATAAATCAAAACACCACATTGCATCCCACAAACATACATATACACAATTATTATTTGCCAACTAAAAAATAACTAAATAGAAGTACTTCATGAATCCTTTCAAAGAATCATATTTTAGCTTCATTAATTTCCTCATTGCTTTCTATTTCATTGACTTCTGATATTATGTTTATTATTTCTTTCTTTCTACTTACTTTGAATTTTAATTGTTCTTTTTCTATTTAGTTGAAATGAAAACTTAAGTGATTAAAGAAGATATAAATGAAGGTGATAAAGATGTAAATCTTATTTTCTAATATAATCATTTGCTATATATTTTCTACTAATCCAATGCTGTATGTATCTTATTAATTTTTAAAATCTTGTGTTTCCATTATCATTCAGCTCATAATATTTCTTAAGCTGTATTGGTATTTATTATTTGATCCATAGGTTATTAGAACTGTGTTGTTTGATTTTCAAGTATTTGGTGATTTTTCTAAATATCTTATTGATTTCTCATTTAATTCTGTTGTGGTCAGATAACATATTTTCTTAGATTTTGGAATTTATGGAGACAAATTTAATGGCCCAGAATATAGTCTACTTTGGTGAGAGTTCCTTGTGCATTTGAAAAGAATGTATATTCTGTAATTGTAAGGGGTAACATTCTGTGAATGTAACTGGGTAAAATTGCTTGATACTATTATTCAAATCTTCTTTATCCTTGGTAATTTTCTTGTCTGTTCTCTCAGATACTGACAGGGGATATTAAAATCATGAAATGTGATTTTGGATTTATCTGTTTCTCTCTTGACTTCTGGGATTTTTTTGCCTTATTTATTTTGAAGCTCTGTTATTGGGTCATATTTTTATGGATTATGGGACCACCTGATGAATTTTCCCTTTTTCATTATGAAATATCACCTTAAAAATTATCTAATATTTAAATGACCAAACTTCTTTCTTATCATTACTATTTGCATGGTATATCTTTTTTTCAGGCTATAGCATTAAATTTTCTTGTGCTTTTATATTTAAAGCAAATCTCTTTTAAACAGCATAGTGTTGGGTTTTCTTTTTAAATCCAATCTGACATCCTCTGACTTTTTTTGGAGTGCTTACTTTATAATTAATGTAATTATTGATACGGTTGGTTTAAAATCTACCATCTTGCTATCTGTTTTTTATTTCCATGTCTTTTTGCTTCCTTTCCCCTTTGTTTCTCATCTAATTTTGGGCCAATCAAACATTCTACTTTATTTTCTATGCTAGCTTTATAAGTATATATCTTTTAATGGCTTTTCTAAAGGGTGGGATAGTTCTCCCAGGATTATGATATGCATCTTTACATTATTACAGTCCACTTGGAATTAATAATGTAGCACTTTATGTAAAATATGAGAACCTTACCACAGTAGAGTTCTTTTTGCTCCTTTCTGTTCTTTGTGCTATTATTGTCAATTTGCTTACTTTTGCATGTAGAAACCCCACGATGCCATTGCTTTTGCTTTAAATAATTGTCTTTTAGAATATTGAGAAAACAAAAAAGAGAAAGTCTCATATTTTATCCATGTATTTACCATTTTCAGTGATTTTTTTTCCTTCCTGAAGGTCTGAGACTTCATTTTGTATCATTACTCTTAAAATGTTTTTTATTGTGGCAAAATACAAGTAACATAAAATTTACTATCTTAACTGTTTTAAAGTGTACAACCCAGTGGTATTAAGTACATTCAAATGTTGTGTGGGCATCACCACCATCCTTCTCCATAACTCTCTTCACCTTTTAAAACTGAAACTCTGTTTCCTTTAAACAACTGTCCATTAACCCCACCCTTGTGTCCTGGCAAGAACTGTTCTACTTTTCATCTCTGATTTTTTTACTACATTTAACTACCTCATATAAGTGAAAGCATATAAGTGAATAGTATCTTTTTGTGACTGGCTTACTTCACTTAGCACAATGTCTTCAAGGTTAATTCATGTGGCATGTGTCAGAAAGTCCTTCCCTTTTAGGGCTGAATAATATTCCATTGTATGGATGTACCACATTTTGATTATCCATCCATCTATCAATGAATGCTTGTTGGTTTTCATATTTTAGCTATTGCGATTATTGCTGCTATGAACACAAGTATACAAATGTCTTTTAGAGCCCCTGCTTTCAATTCTTTTGGGCATATACCCAGAAGTGGAAGTGCAGGATCATAAGGCAATTCTACATTTAATTTTTTGAGGAACTGCTATATTGTTTTTCATAGTCACTGTACGATTTTACCTTCCTACCAGCAATGCTTGAGGGTTCCAGTTTCTCTCTCTCTCTCTCTCTCTATATATATATAATATATATAGGTATATATATTTTTTTTGTGTTTTTTTTTTTTTTTGACCGAGTCTTGCTCTGTCACCCAGGCTGGAGTGCAGTGGCACCATCTTGGCTCAGTGCAACCTCTGCCTCCCAGGTTCAAGTGATTCTCTTTCTTCAGCCTCCGAAGTAGCTGGGATTACAGGAGCCCACCACCATGCCTGGCTAATTTTTGTATTTTTAGTAGAGATGGGATTTCCCCATGTTGGCCGGGCTGATCTCAAACTCCTGACCTCAAGTGATCTGCGTGCCTTGGCCTCCCAAAGTGCTGGGATTATAGGCATGAGCCACCACACCTGGCCGTTTTGTTTTTTGTATTTTATTTATTTTATGGTAGCCATCCTAATGGGTGGGAGGTGATGTCTCATTGTAGTTTTGATTTGCACTTTGCTAATGATTAGTGATGTGATGCTGAGTAGCTTTGCCTGTGCTTATTGGCTATTTGTATATCTTTTTTGAAGAAATGTCTATTCAAGTTCTCTGTCCTTTTCTGAACTGGTTTGTTTGTTTTTTGTCGTTGAGGTAAAATTACTCTTAAACCACAAGGACTTCCTTAGTGTTTCTTATAGTATAGATTTTCAGGCACTTAAAAAAGAAGTCAGCTTTATTCACCTAGAAGTGTTTTTATTTTTTCTTTAATATTGAAGGTTGTTTTTGCAGACTGTAGTGTTCACAGTTTTTTTCCTTTAGGACCTTATAAATGAGGTTTGATTTTCCTCTGACACTCATTTTATCTAAAGAGAAGTCAGACATTCATTTTTTCTTTGCTGCCTTCTATTTGATTTGTTTTTTTTTTCTTAACTGTTATTCAGCAGTTTGACTATGATATGTGTAGGTGGTGTGTGTGTGTGTGTGTGTGTGTGTATTGCAATTATCCTGCTAAGAGTTTGTTGAGATTCTTGAATATGTGGGTTAATAAAATATGTCATCAAATTTTGAAAATTTTTGCTTTCATTCCCTCCCAAATTTTTATTTCCTATTCTTTAACTCCTGTCAATTCTGAGACTCCAATTTCATCCTTGTTTCACCACTTGATACTTTCCCACAGGCTTCTTAGCTTCTTCAATTGTTTTTCAATCCTTTTTTCTACTCTGGTAGGCTGGAACCTCAAAGTCTGTTAATAGTGAATGACCTCTGGTATCTCCATTCAGCTTCTAACCACCCAGCAGCCACTCTTTGCTGTGCCTGATGGAATTTCAGCCAGCGTATATGCAACTGCACCTTCTGTAAGTACTTGAGAACTTTTACACAGTCTTCTTCACTTACCTACATATATCTTCTTCCTCTCCAGAATAGCTTTCCAAACTCCATTTAGATACAGCTACTCGTGTTGCAAATGTGACATGTCTAGAGCAAGAAGAACAGAGTATTTCCATCTTGAATTCTCTCCTCCTTCTCTCCTTCTAGGTTGCAGTCAATTCCTCTTTGACCATGTCTTTCCCATTTTACCCCCATGACAACAGTCTTCATTGTTCTCAATTTTATGATCCCACAGCACTTTACTAATACTCCTGGTAGAACACATCATTTTTTTTATTGTAACACAGCAATTGACATTTGACAAATAATTATTAACTGTAGGAAGAAACAAATGGATGTTGTGTTTGTATTTGTTTCACCTGCCAGATGGTTAGCTTATTTTCAGCAAGGATAATAAAACACCCGACACACCATGGGCATTTAATAAATCTTAGTTGAATAAATAATGACATTATTATAATTTTTTCATAAATAGCTCATGTCATATGGATTAGTTTATGTATTTTGTCATATTTGGTGTTTGGGTAATGTTCAATATTTCTCAACCTGTCTGAAACCATTTTTTTTTTGGAGGACAAGTCAGGAAAAGTCTACTTTCAAATATGCCGATGTACTAGACCATCTTATATGCAAGGACGTTTAATTTTCTTAAAACAGCAAGAACAGCAAAATTAAATTTTTGTCCATACTGCCACCATTTTTAGTTTCACTAAGGTTCCCAGTTTTTCTTAAAATGCCAATGTTCAGAGTTAAGAAACACATTTAATGAATGAACAGAAATAAACAGAAGTAATTGTAGACATTTGTGCTATGCCAGAGATGTAAAGTTTATTAGGATAATCATGAAGAACTTCCTTAATTTCCAGAAAGATAGCACCCAAGACTGGAAACAGAATTCCCAAAGCACCCACAGAAAGAGACACTTTAATATGAAGGAATCGAACAGCTTCGGGAAGCTGTAGGCATCCACCAATTCAGACTGCAGTTGGTTATAGCTGAATGGTCATTGAAAGTTTCTTGGTCTCTTTTTATTTGCAAGGGGTGATTGTGATAGCAACATCCTTGTTCCAATTTCTAAAACAGAGCACATTAGTTGTAGGTACTGAGATACGTGAACGCTAAAGCTTCTATGCTGACTCTTTCAACCTCAGGCACTGAGCAAAGTAGCCATCCATCAGCAGCTTCTTGGGAGGCAGGGCTCACAGCAGGGCTGAGTGAAGGTGGTGAGGTTGAGGGTCTCCAGGCCTGGAGTTGGCTGGCAGGAATTGAGCAGGAAGCAGGTGGGCACGCAGGGCTGAGGAATGTAGCAGGGTGGGGGACAGTTGTCACAGCAGGTGGGCTCCAGTAACCAAACCGTGTGTGGGCAGGTGCTGGGCAGGCAGACTCCGCAGCGGCAGGATTTGTCGAAGGTGCAGATGGTGGTGGCGGGCCCGGTGGGGACACTGCAGCTGCGAGAGGCACAGCAATCCATGGCAATCAGTGTCTGTGGTATTTATGGGTTTGATTGAAAAGAAGGACAAGTCTTCTGAGGTGTGAATATCTCTCCTTTCTCTGGGGCTCTTATATATCCTCTCCACTGGGAGTTGGTCCAGCCAAGAGGCTTCTTTCCTGGTTCTTGTTTATGTTAGTGTACCCATTATTCTTTAATTTGTTTGACATTTAGACACTGTAAAGAGTCCCCATTTTCCTAATTAACTTTTATTTGAGTTCATTGCTAAATCTGAACTGATTACCCTTGCTATTTGTCACTGGAACACAAGCTTTATGAGGTATCACCAAAGCCTTCTGTTATTATATTTTCAACACCAGCCCTGCTGGGGAATACTGCATGACAGTGAGTCTGTACAATATGTGGGCCTGCTCTCCAGTGCTGCTTTATTTTTAATCTGTCACTTTATCTATACCAATTTGTCTGATAAAGTATCCTTGTTTTAAAGAGTTGAACTTAATTTTACTTTCTTTTAGCTTTGAGGATTTGAAGATCAAAATTACATTAATATGGAGAAATATGCTGTTGAGAAATATGGAAAAACTTTATAAAACACTTATTATTGTAGTTTTTTACTACAAATATTTTGTATACATTTGTTTAGTATTACATTACATTACTGGAGGAATCACATTGTGCATAGGTTCTGAAACTTGCCTTTGTGTATATCTATGTATCTGTATATAATTATATTTTAAAAGATATTTGATAGTGTTACTTTTAATATTTTAGTATTTATTATATAATTGCACTTCTATGTTACTTTAAAAATGTATATTACTGTGCATTGAGGTTATTTTCAACTTTTCTCTACAATAGTTGTGGCAATAGAGCACCTCTGTATATAAATCTTTGTGCATATTTTTGATTATTTCAGAAACAGAATTAATTATTTGGTAGAATTATAGGGGCAAATGTTAATTTCTAGTAGTTTTAAGGCCTTTCATATCATTGCCATACTGCTCTTCAGAATGGTTCTATTTACCTGTTTTTTTTTTTTTCAAATTACCTATTTCTACCAGGTGTGTTTGATTAAGAATTCCCATTTCCTATACCGTTGACAGATACTTTATTTTAAAGGTGTGTTCCAGTTTCTTGGGTGAAAAACACAATTTTATGATTATTGTGTTTGTATTTCTTTTATAACCAGCTAGGTTGAAATATTCTTTCATATGCATATTGGCCATCTGTCTTCTATTGAGAGCTGGTTTGCTTTCTTTCCTTCACTGCTAATTGTAGGCAAATTGAATTTTTAGCTTCTGTCTATATAGACTAAATAAAATAATAAGAATACAAAACTAAAATTCAAGTAAAATTATCACCAAAGGAAACGTATGAGCCTGAGCTAAATTAATCTGTTAACACTTGATTTCATTCTCTCTTTTTTTCTTTCCCTTTTTTTTTTTTTTACAAAGTATTGCATTTTTTCCTGAAATCAAATGTAGCTGTGGTAGGAAAGACCTGGATTCTAGTATCAGTACGCTGTTTAGACTGCAGGCATAGTTCAGTGTTTAAGAGGGAGCACAAGGTGGGCTTGTGGCCAATATCATTTAGAAACCTCAAACCATTTCCGCTCAGCTTGGTCTCATGCATCCTGCAAGCCATGGTTCTTCTCACATTCCTCCCACCTCCTCCTTTAGGCACACCTGTAGAGTGGTACATGGTGGGGTGCATGTCTGTATGTTTTGGGAATGGGGATGTGTATTTAAGAGGACCACATTAGGAGTCAGAAGAGCTCTTGACTGTTCCCGGTGCTGCTGGTTACCTTCCTTGTTATGGTAAGTAATTCACTTTTAGGAGCTTCATCTTTTTTCTCTGCAAAATTAGGGTAATAACATACATATTCCTCCACTCAGGAGATTACTGTGAGGTTCACATGTGATAAAAAGGGTGAAAGCTCATGGACAACCATATAGTGCTATGCAAAAATAAATTATTATCATGATTAAAGCAAATTACAGATCAAATTCAAGGCAAGGTAAAGATAAAAGAAACAGTCAAAAGAAGAAAAGAAAAAGAGATGAAGGTAAGCAAGAGAGCAACCTTACAGGAAAGAGCAAACATTTATATTAGAAGTTTATACAAATAAATAAATAAATAATCACATCTACTATTAGAGAAAGTGCTTGGCATATAAATTAACAAACTTAAAAATTTGAAAATCTCTCTATGGCTCTGCTTGAAAGACAGAATTCATGATATCTGCTGGTTCCTGGACTTTCACCAGATTTATTTTTGTATGAATACCTGCCAAAGTATGCATCCTTTTACTTAGGACTGATTATTATTTCACTTATTATTTAAAAAATAATTCAACAGATATTTACTGAGCAGTTACTATGTGCTAGTCACTGTAATAAATGTTGGATATATAGCAATAAACAAAATAGGCACCATCCTTGCCCTCATGAAGTTTATAGTTTGGGGGAAGAATTTTTCATACACATAACATATTATTATAAGTTGCTGCTATTATACATTATAATAGGAAGGAAAAAGATTGGATTCTAAGGGCAAAAGACAATAAATAAAAGAAAAAAAATTATTTTGAGGGAAACATTACAAAGCAAACATGGCTTGCAGACCCTCAGGGTTAGAATTTCATGGCAGAAAGCTATCAGCTTCTTACCTGGGATACAATATTACTTTAAGTTCACCGTAAAAGCTTAGAGAAACTGTTACTGTTTATGCAGAACATTGTGTTTCTCTAATCATAAATAAGACAAGGTTACAGATTACAAACAGTTGTAATGCAACAAGTTTATTATAATAAGCTCTTCTCTTTTATTAACAAGATGTGCAGCACTTTATTAAAATGTATTTTCTCTGCAGTGGTCTAAGAGACCTGGGAATTACTCTCCTTTGTTTATAAATGATGATAGTGATTCATAGAGAGGTAAGATGATTTAGATGGTTTGGGAGCCAGTGTGTTAAAAACTAAATATAGGACCTATTGGGATAGAGCTACCTTTTATGTGGTTAGAAATGGAAGTTTAAACTATGTGTCAGAGATACTAAGCGTTTTATTTTTAAAAACAAAGGGTATCTTTTTTCTTTAAGCAATTGTAGGAAAAGCATGGTGATTCTTGATGAGATGGTAGATTTTCGGAGTGCTAAAAATCTAGACACACACATACACGCACACGCACAAGCACACATCCAAGAAGTCCAGTTTTAATTGTATCTTTCTACAGTCAATGGAGGGATCCAGGACAGTGAAGACGTAAATCCAAGATTAATAATGAAAAGAGACAGTTAGAAGCAAAACATGATTATATTGGTCTCTTGCTTGAAATCTTTCATTGCTTCAAAGTTTCAGTCCAAACCCCTTTGCTTTGGGGAGTCCCTTGTGTCTGGGTCTTTGTATTTCTGTCTTCTCTGCCTCACCCTCTTCAATGCATTGTTCATCCGGTCATTCCCAACTACCTCCTGTGGCTTAAAAACCCCAACCTCTTTGCTGCCTCCATGATTTATTAAGCTGTTGTTCTGTCTGGAACAACTGTTTCCTACCTCTCCTGCTGCCTATTCATCTTTTAAAGCTTAGGCTGGGTAACTCAGAGGCTTTCCATAACTATTTCTCACCTCTGACACTGAATCACCAAATCTGGGTTTTAGTTATTCTTTCTGTATGCTTGCATGCCATGCTGTTCACCTCCCAGTCACAGCAGAATCCCTCAGCATTGCAATTATTGTGATTATAACTTGTCTTTCTCCTTCATCAGATTTGGGAGAGACTTGAGGGCACTAGAGACTTGAGGCAATAGCATTTCTTTTATCTTTCTACTCCTGGCGTTAATGTGATGCCTGACACAGGATAAGCACTCAGGAGATATGGACAAATGAATGAGTGAATGGACTGAATCTCTTGTTGACAGTATCCTCTGTTGTGTCCCATAGACTCCATGGCTGCTAAGTTCTGTTCATTTAAGGTTGAGCTGTAAAAAGCCTATGGAATCCCCTGAGAAATTTCTTTCTGAAGGGACTAACAGGTACATTGAGGACATTTTAAAACAAGCATGCTTAAAAGCATTTTCTTCTCCCCTTCCTTGTCCTACTCTTTTCCTTGCATGTATTCTTGTGGTTTTATTTCAAGGCATTTTCAGATTTTGACTTGTGTCTTTATATATGTATTGTGTATAGATATGCATGCACACATATATTTATATGTGTTACATAAATGTATTGGATGTATTATATATATAGTATATATACATATATGTACTTGTTCTCTCTAGGCTTGGAAAAGAAAAATCTTTGTGAGATAAAATTAAGTAGGCTGATAAAATTCAGTAATGAATTAAAGCATATTTAATCAGAGTTTTAGCTCTTAACCTGAGACACCTGAAAAGTATTAGCATTCTATTGATTACTGTGGTAGAACATCTGTGCAGAGTACGGTGGCAAATAGAGGTATATTCCTGGTGCCTTGTGACTAGAGTTGACCACTTTGAGTTCTCTCTAAGAGAAGATGAAGTTGAAATAGGGACACCTCCAAAATACCCAGATTTTAGAATTGAATACTTGCCAATTTTAATCTATGAACCAATGTACTCTTTTTCTATTATAATACAATGTGGATTTTGTTAAAGAATCTTACATGTTTTATTTCTCTTGCGTATTTTGGGTTTATTTCATAACTGTGCTCATTAAGCTTCCGGCTTCATTAGTATTGAAGGTAGTATTGTGGTAGGAAAAATTGGGCTTTAGAGTCAGACATACAAGAGGCTGAATTCTGATTTTCTAAGTAAGTAACTTTATGACTTTGAGAATGTTGAATAACTCTTAAAACTTCATTTATTCTTGTCCATTAGTGCTGTTTCAAGGACTAAATGAATGATTTACTAGTGAAGAGTAGACAAATAAATGTTGGTTCACACCAAAATTACATTTGTCTGAGGAGGAAGAGAGAAGAGAAGGCAAATATAAAAGAGAACCTGTTAAAAGTTAGCAAGCCATTTTAGTAGTATCCAGAATGTTAGTCATTCTGCCAATAGATTCTTTTTTAAAAAATTAAAATAATCATCTTTTTTTACCTTTTAAAAATGGAAGAAATATACCCAAAACTAACATAAACAAAGGACACATCTTGCCAGAGAAGTATAGTTTATTGGAAAAACCACCAAGAAATTTTCTTCTATGGAAATACCCAATACAAGAAACAAGAGCCAGGAAGCAGTATGATCAAGAACATGTAATCTGAGGTCTTACAGATTGAAACAGTAGTTTGCTAATAAAACACATTCACCTGCCCACAGGAACCAAATGGTTATTCAGCTAAATAACCATGAAAAATACTTTTCTTTTTTCCCCCCATTAAAACCAAAGGTAAATTCTTCCTATCTGGGCCATCTGATCTGCCTTAACATCTGGTAAACTACTGAGGCAAGTGACTACTGACGAGACAGCTTCTGGATTCCTCGTTGTCGGGCACTGAGCAAAGTAGCCATCCATCAGCAGCTTCTTGGGAGGCAGGGCTCACAGCAGGGCTGAGTGAAGGTGGTGAGGTTGAGGGTCTCCAGGCCTGGGGTTGGCTGGCAGGAATTGAGCAGGAAGCAGGTAGGCACGCAGGGCTGAGGAATGTAGCAGGGTGGGGGACAGTTGTCACAGCAGGTGGGCTCCAGTAACCAAACCGTGTGTGGGCAGGTGCTGGGCAGGCAGACTCCACAGCGGCAGGATTTGTCGAAGGTGCAGATGGTGGTGGCGGGCCCGGTGGGGACACTGCAGCTGCGAGAGGCACAGCAATCCATGGCAATCGGTGTCTAGTTAGCTTTCAGTTTCTTAGACAGATGAGGTTGGTGAGGTACAAATGTCTCCTCTCTTGTTAGGGCTCTTATATACCCTCCCAAGTGGGCATTGGTCCAGCTGGAAGGCTTCCTGTTTTGTTTATGGCACCCTTTTTCACTGAGATTCTCTAATCTGTTTGGCATTTACATGTCCATTAAGAGTTCCCGCTCTTGTTAAGTTAATCATATTTTTGAGTCATTGACTTGTCATTTTTGTCACAAGATCATCACATTTTGTCTTCACAGGGTTCTGGCATGCCAAACCTTACATGACTTTTATGGGTAATCAATCCAAGTGACAATTCAGCTGTAATTTTGGAGGCCAAACTCTTCTTGTTTTCCCTCTTAATTTAAAATACTGTGGATCACATAATGTGATTTCTAATGACTAATTTCAGAATGAGTAACTCAAATGATGAATTGGACTATTTTCAACTCAATAAAGTCAACAAGAATATGGCTATTTACAGATGAATGTTTCATGTGACTACAGGCATCTCAGATACGTTGTCATTATTTAGTGATATTATAATTCAGGTTCTATTGAGCAAGCAAAGAGGCAGAGTGGTACAGGATGAAATTCCTTCTTATTATTTTTAATAAATTCGTAGTGAATTTCTCAAAGTTGTATTATTCTATGGATTGTTTTTTTTCTAAAAGAGTCCCAAAGTTATGCCAATCTTGTGGTGAATCAAAGTATAAATTCATTGGAAGGAAGGAAGGATCCACACAGTGACAATTCTTTGTTGAATGTACCCTTAAAAGAAAACCACCTCAGCCTTGATTCATTTTCATCAAATAAGATGAAATAGGAATTAAAAGGAGAAACCTTAAGAGTCACAGAACAACAGTGGATTTTGGCAGGAAATCTGACCCAATGCAATTTAGAACTATGGCATTCATAAAAATCACTTTTTCACTGACCTACTCCCTACTTTGCTTGTTTATTTGTTTTCGTATCTTGGATCTTGAACTAGATTGAAATTCCTCTGAGGTATGCCGTAAACAACATCTTTTACTTCAGTCAGCCAGAAATTGAACCAGATAATCTCAAAAGTGTAATAGTCTAGATTCCAACATCTTCCTACACCTGTCCATGATCAGCACAAATCCTTTCAGATAATATTGTATAATTTAAGTTACATACTCATTGTGTGGCAATTTGTTGAATAAACAGAAAGCAAAGATTCTTGGTAGGTTGTTTCTGAGGTCACATTACCAAAAACCAGTAAGATCTATTTAAAAGAGAAGAAAGCTGACTAAAATCAGTGGAAAATATCAAATGTCATTCATAGGTAAGCCTTATATGTTATATGTTAAAACAACCAGTTTATCTTTTATTCTTTTTAACAACAAAAATAAGTGACACATGTATGCCAATGAATACTATGCAGCCATAAAAAATAAGGAGATCCCATCCTTTGAAGAAACACGGATGGAGCTGGAGGCTATTATCATTAGTAAACTAATGCAGAAACAGAAAACCAAATACTGCGTGTTCTCACTTATAAGTGGTAGCTAAATGATGAGAACACATGGACACATAGAAGGGAATAACAGACGCTGGAAGCTATCAGAGAGTGGAAGGTGGGAGGAGGGACAGGATCAGGAAAAATAACTCATGGGCACTAGGCTTAATACCTGGGTGATGAAATAATCTGTACAACAAACCCCCATGACACAAGTTTACCTATGTAACAAACCTGCACGTGTACCCCTGAACTTAAAAGTTAAAAACAAAAAAACAGAAAACAACTTTCAAATCATTTTTATTAGCAGGAATTTACAACAAATGCCAAGGGTGTTGAACATCATACTGTTACCAGATGGTGCCATGGGCTTTTGGTGTCCCAAACAAAGAATTGGACGAGACACACACAGCAAAACAAAGCAGCAAAAGTGTATTAAGCACAGTATTACACTCTAAGAGGGGGAGAGCAAACCGACCTCTATGAGATGAGATCAGCCCCCAGCTTGGTGCAGTTTGGGTCTTTTTGTGTGTGTGTGTGTGTGTGTGTGTGTGTGTGTGTGTGTGTGTGTGTCTTCCCAAGACTGCCTAATCTCTAGCCAGTGTCTGCCTCTTTGATGGACAGGTGTGTTGCTTAGTTACTTTGGTCCCTGTGTGCTTGGACACCACCTCCAGCCCATAATTCTAAGTACATACGTGATATGCGGTCCATATGCATAAGCCTGAATGAGCTGATTTTCATACAAGGTGATGTTAAGGATACTTTTTCTCTTTAACGCACATGCTTATCCATGAAGAGTTGCCCCTTACTGGTTTGGTCCTTATCCTGCTCTGGCAATGGGGGACTTGCTTTCTTCTCTTATCTTACTTCTTGTTTTGGCTAGAGTACAGTGGCATTCTCTGCTCACTGCAGCCTCCACCTCCTGGGTTCGAGTGATTCTCCTACCTCAGACTCCCAAGTAGCTGGGATTACAGGTGCCCATCACCACACCCAGATAAGTTTTGTACTTTTTGTAGAGCGGGGGGTTTCACCATGTTGGCCAGGCTGGTCTTGAACTCCTGACTTCAAGCGATCCACCTGCTTTGGCCTCCCAAAGTGCCAGGATTACAGGATGAGCCACCGCACCTAGTCTAACTTCTGCTTCTTGTTTCTTGCTTACCTGCCCCTTCACCTTGCTTCTGGTCCCTGCTTTTATTCACTCCGCTCTTTATCCAAGTTTTAATTCCCTTTGCTATTCTCCTGCCTCAATACCTACACTTTACCACCGAAGAACAGAGAAGCAAATTCAAGTGGCCTTCCGAGTATATTATAAAATTCAAAGTTAATGAACTAGTATTGAAACCGTCAAGGAAATGTTTAATGTTTACTTACTCTTGACTTACCAGTCTCTCTCATATAGAAGCCAGTGGCTTGGCAAGTAGAATATATGAAGAAGACCCTCTCCCATTCTCTGTGTTCTCTCTGACTTCTCTTTTAAAATTTATCTTGAAATATTATATAGATTCAGGAGATCTACTCTACAACATGGTGACTATAGTGAATAACCATATATATACTGCAATGAAAAATGCTGAGAGAATGGATTAAGTGTTCTCACCACAAAAATGATAGCTATGTGAATCATGCATATGTTAATCATACAGCACATCACATAAAGTGAAGGCGGGAGTCTCCTAGGTACTTTACCCTCTGTGACCTCGTTCATACTGTTTCTTTAACTTAAACTGACCTTTCCCAGTTCTCTACTTTCCAAATCCTGTTGATCCCTCAAGATTCAGCCAAACATCCCCTTCATAAAGAAACTTGAGGTGATTCTTCTAGATGTTTGCATCCTTTTCTCTGCTCTCACAAAATGGGCTGCCTATTCTTCCCTTTCAACCTCATTTCTTTCTGCTGTATTTTATAGTTTGTCACTTAAATTTGTTTTCCTCACTCCAGTGCAAGGTTTTGGAAGTGGTAATCGTATGTTAGCCTTATTTGTCTTTTTCAAGCACTTAGGACAATGCCTGAAACAGGGTAGGCATTTGATAAATATTTGTTGCATTGGATTACATTTCAAATTAGAATTAAAAAGGTATTTATTTATTTTTGTAATGGCCTTTTATAACAGTAACGCTTTATATAAGCAGAGTGATTCATTTTTTGTGTGAATTGCTTTACAGTTGTCAAAACTTTTTTTTTTTTTTTTTGAGATGGAGTTTCGCTCTTGTTGCCCAGAGTGCAATGGCGTGATCTCTGCTCACAGCAACCTCTGCCTCCTGGGTTCAAGCCATTCTCCTGCCTCAGCCTCCGGAGTAGATGGGACTACAGGCGTGCACCACCACACCTGGCTAATTTTGTATTTTTAGCAGAGACGGGCTCCATGTTGGTCAGGCTGGTCTCGAACTCCAGACCTCAGGTGATCCGCCGGCCTCGGCCTCCCAAAGTGCTGGGATTACAGGCATGACCCACCGCGCCCAACCAACATTTTTAAATTCGAAGATTTACTTAAATGAGATGGTGAAAAAAATAGGGGTTAGCTCAATCTTTGAGGTCTTTTCTGTGAGCATGTTGATCTCAAATTGCCAGCTTCACTCCTTCTTTAGGGACACATGTGAGTTTATTTAGAGGCAGGGAAAAAACAAAAATTAAAGTTAGATGCTGACCTTGGCATTTAAAACGACTCTAAGCTTAGAGCCTAATGCATTTCACTATCCTCACAGTTTTCTTCAGGTATCTGTGTATGCCTGTGAGGCCTCTTTTTGGCTATGAAATTTATGTTGATGTCATCAGAAAGTGTAATTCTGCTGGATATATTTATAAGTTCATGATGCATGTGTCAAGAGTTGTTGGGTAATTATAGCATTAAATGTTGAGACAGTATGTGGTTTGGGGAGTTGTGGTGTTTATTTAGTTTTGAAGTAAGGAGATCCACGATAGCATTTTTTTTTTTCCCATTTCTCATTTGAAATCATTGTTCGAAACAGGAAAAGAAAACTTCTGTAAAACTGAAGGCACAGTGCTATAATATTTTCTTCCAAATGGCCTAATTAAAGGCCATTTGCTGAGCAGCCCTTAATGACTACTGAAGGTCCTCAGGGCAATGTGGGCAAAGCTCTTTGGCTAGCAGCAAAGAGCTAGCCAAGTGGTTCACACTCACAAGGCTGGACGCAGGTGGTGACAGAGAGCCTACTCAGGGTTGGAGCTGGGTGGCATTTGTTGGGCAGGCAACAGGATGGCACATAGGAGTCAGGCACGCAGCAGGGCAGGGAGCAGGTTTCACAGCAGGTGGGCTGAAGGAGGCTGATCTCATGAGGGCAGATGCTGGGCAGGCAGGCTTCACATTGACAGCTTATGTCAGAGGGACAGATGGTGGTGGCCAGGCCAGTGGGGACACTGCAGCATCCTTGGAGCTAGGAATCACAGCAAGACATGGTGACAGTGGACCAGGAAAATGTTTTGTTGCAAAGAAAGGCTTTCTTCTACAAAGCTGTCCTCTATGGGTCTTTTATATCCACCTATCTCAGGGAACATGGCTTCTGTCCATCAGAATGTTGGACGGAACATCCTTGTTGCTGTTTACATAATCCTGTAAAAATAACTCCCTAACTTCTTGTGTATCAGACACGGGATGAGCTCTCCTTGAGTTTCATTTAGTTGTGTTGCTACATTCAAACTTGCTTCCTGTTGTAGTTTCAAAATGGTGTCAGTGTAGTTTTCCACTTACTCACATGTAGACACTTCCATATTGTATTAGTCAGTTCTCACGCTGCTATAGGGACATACCCGAGATTGGGTAATTTATAAAGGAAAGAAGTTTAACAGACTCACAGTAGACCCACCTTGGCCTCCCAAAGTGCTGGGATTACAGGCATGAGCCACTGCGCCCAGCCTCAAGATCAATTTGAAGGAAAAATGAAATACCATTTTTTAAATTATTATATTATCAAGGATAAACAATTATTAACGTTAAGGGCAGTTGTTTTACCTTGATTATTGATGCTCATCAGAAAACTGAAAATGTGTTTGAGTTGCCAAACATTCTGCATTTCAATTCAAAGTTAATGATCCAGCCAGTATTTCTTCTCCGCTGACACTGCTAATCAGTGAAGTCTGACTTTTTAAAAAAGGTTTGTTCTTACCTTGGAAACATGAATACCTTTTTAAATACTCATCGTATACCCTCATTTTATTTTAGACTGTAATCGCCACAGAGAAAGCAGAGCTGCTGTGTACAACAAAACATACAATTGACAGGGATAGTAGAGAATATATTGTCAAGTGTCATGTACTTTCTCCTGAATAAAGACAGCCACCTATAATCACATTTCTCTTTGACATATTGCTGTCTGTGGAGAAGGCGAGTGCTTTGGTGTAGTGGAAAGAGAAGGGACTTGGGACTTAGTTTGGGGTTTAATTCCTTCTCTCTCACGATTTACGTAACTTTTGCAAGTACTTTAGTCTTTCTCAGCCTGAGTTTCTGCACCTGTTAGTGGCCTTTCTTCACTTGTTAGTGATGCAGGGCAGGGGAGCCCCAAAGTGGGGCTTAGCCTGCAAGGGTTCTTGGCTTTGCCCAGGGAAGAATTCAAGGGCAAGCCAGAGGTAGAAAACAGCTTTATTGAAGCAGCAGTGTTATAGCTCCATGACTGCTCCTGCAGACAGGGCTACCTCTGCAGGCCGAGAGTAGCAGCTCAGGGCAGTTTTACATATTTACACCTACTTTTAATTAGATGTAGATTAAAGAGTAGTTTGTGCAGAAATTTCTAGGGAAGGAGTAGAAACTTTTAGGTCATTGGGTCTTTGCCTTGGAAAGGGGTGGTAACTGAGGTGTTGCCATGGCAACGGTTAATTGACAGGGCATGCTGGTGGGCATGTCTGATTGGAAAGCTGTTTCTGTCCCCATCCTGTTTTAGCTAGCCCTCAATTTGGTCTGGTATCTGAGCCCCACCTCTGGAGTAGAGTCCCACCTTCTACCTCATTAGTATGCCCAGTAGGTATTCACTCAATGTGAGCTATTCCCAATGAAAGCAGTAAAAGTAATGAGGTAGAATGGGCTTGGTTAGTTGCACGGGGTACTTGTTACTTAGAATGCTTCTGGATGATCTAGAATCATAGAATGTTAAAACGAAAAGCAACCTTAGAGATGGTCTGATTAACCAACCCATTTTACTGCTTTAACACCTGAGACCCCAAGAACTTAATTGACTTGTTTAGGGCCACAGAAGCAGCTCAAGGCAGAGCCAGGGCTAAAACAACACATCTTCTGGTTTCCAGTTGGGGATTTATAACTAGGCCAGGGCCCGTGAATGCTAAAGACCCATGGTAGTAGTAGTAGGAACTTCGAGTTATTTTCAGTATTAAAAACAAACTCTAAATTTTTATCCCTTACTAGCATGTATGAAAACATGAAACTTCTTTGTTTTTGACTAGGAAAAAGGTAACTTGGCATGGTAACAAAGGTTATTCTATAATAATCCTAAACATTTCATTGATATTTATAAACGTATTTATGAACAAAAATGAAGGAATTATTAAACTTTTTTAAGAAAGCCATTTGGGAAAAATACGTATTTTAAGAAATAAAAAGATGCCCAGCCTAAGTATCCATCATCCCATGAGTAGATAGAGAAACTGTGGTGTATATATATATGCCGTGGAATACTACTACTCAGCTGTTAGAATGAAACAATGTCTTTTGCTGCAATTTGGTTGGAGCTAGAGGCCATTATTCTGAGTGAAATGGAGTGGGAAATCACAGGAACCAAAAACAAAAAACCATGTTTTCACTTATAAGTGGAAGCTAAACTAAGTATGCAGATGCATATGGAGTGATATAATGGACTTTAGAGACTCAAAAGGTGGAGGGTGGGAAGCAGGCCAGGAACAAAACACCACTCATTAGGTACGATGTATACTCCTCGGGTACGGGTGTACCAAAATCTCAGAATTCACCATCACTGTGTAATTCATCCATGTAACCAAAACCACTTGTACCCCAAAAGCTACTGAAATAAACAAATAAATAAACAAACAAATAAATATTTTTAAAAGCTGCTTTTTGGTGAGAAAGTTGGGAACTGCCATGTGGCAGTAATGGTGGGAGTCTCTCATGTGTAACAGGTTGATGCTGTGGACATGGTGGTTTCCACACTTGAGGACGTCTGGTCCTCACAATAATCCTGAGACAAAAGCAAGGCAGAAAGTAATAACAAGCTAACTGAGACTGTAGGAAACCAAACTATAGGTGGGAAACCACTTTAGTAACAGGGAAATTGAGACTGAGAGGGAAGCAATTGGCCCCCAAAGGCAAGTCTAAAAGTATATATATATATATATATATATGTGTATGTGTGTGTGTGTGTGTGTATCTATCTCACCATACCTTTATTTTCCGCAAAGACCTAATCGCACTTAGATTTTTCTAAGATAAATAAGGACATGAATTAGGAATTAGTGGTTATCGTAGAAGTTTTGTTCTAATAGAAACTGTGTGTTTTTGTTCTCAGAATTGTGTGACTATTTCTGGTGTATAGAAAATACTACACTGTGGTCTGATATTTTAAGTATATTTCATTGTCATGATATTATATGTCACTTAGACTAGCAAACTTCTAATCATGGTCATGACTAATGTAAACCAATGTAAGCCCCATTTGAGGGCACAATGAATACTCAATAAATGCTGATATTAATTCAAAATGGATTTTTTTGGAAGGCAGCATATAGGAAGAAATGGGTATATATGCTTCTCAAAATTGCTTTGCATTTTGAGCTCAGAATTTCAGATGACTGTGACTAGGATGATCAAATTATTTATACACACCAGCACAGTGATCAATTCATTTAGTCAATTAAGGAAGAAAGAAAAATCAAAGTCAGAATCAATGGAAACTAAAATCCAGTATTTTAAAAACATTCTATTAATCTCTAGACTCTAGCGTAGTGCTTGCACAGTGGATGTCTTCCAATAATATCTATTAAATAAATATATGTTAAATAAAAAGATTCCATAAATGAACTACCACATTTTTTACTTTTTAACCTATCACAAATAACCAGTATCTATTTTTTCGATAAATTCCACTATGAGAGCTTATTCTGTTGGGGTAAATCTTGGATAGTGTGTTAACTTGCTGTTCAGGTTTAGGTAGGCATTCCACTTTCCCTAATGGGAAACATGAAAATAAATCATCACAAGGTCATATTTGCTAAGCCAGAATAAAGTTTATTAACAAATAGTCAAAATGGTTATTTCTCAAGAGTGATGAAATAGCCTAAAAGACAGAAAGGAGGTCTCCAACTGTACCGAAAGGAGCAAAGAATTAAGAAGATTCATCAAGACCTGGCCCCGGGGATTGGGATGGCCTTAGCCTTGATGTAGGCAGTAGTGAGTGCCGAAGCCGGGGTGGTGCAGAGGACATTGGGCAGCCACCTCACAGAATGTGTGCAGACTTGGCTGGTTAACAGCGGGGCTCGCAGGGACTCTCACAGCCAGGCTGAACATAGGTGGTCAGGTTGATCCCACTCAGGCCGGGAGTCGGGTGACAGTTGTTGAGCAGCCAGCAAGTTGGCACATAGGTATCAGGCTTGCAGCAGGGTGGGGGGCACGTGTCACAGCAGATGGGCTGAAGGAGGCTGATCTCATGTGGGCAGGTGCTGGGTAGACAGACTCCACAGCGGCAGCTTTTATCAAAGGAGCAGAAGGTGGTGGCAGGGCCAGTGGGGACGCTGCAGGAGCGGAGAGCACAGCAATCCATAGCAATGGGAGGCGGGTTTTTGTTGAGTCGAGAGAAGTCCTTTGGTGTCTCGATGCTCCTCTCTTCTACCCTGGCTCTTATATACCCATCTCCCTGGGCGTCAGCCTATTACTGAGGGTTTTTTCCCCATGTTTCACTTTATAGCTATCTCCATAAAAACCGTCTAATTACTTAAGTGTTTATTACCTAAGATACACTGCTCACCTCATAAAAGAGATTTAGGTTGTTTTGTTGTCAAATTAGGACTCTTCACATTGCCAGTGTGTCACTGCACAGAAAGCTTCATTCCAGTCTTCAAAGGTACCGGGCCATTATCTTCTAATCGTTATACCCTCACTAATAATGGCTTGGTATGCCAGGCATCTGCAAACCTTTCCCACTTCTTTTGTTTACTTTTCAGATGAAGAGGACAAGTAAGCTTTTTGTTTGTTGTTCTACCAGTGACCAAAGGTTCTATGTGATCCTTTAGGCCCTCTGGCTGAAAAAGTGATATCACATTTTAGATTTATTATTTGTGACTCCAAGAAATGAATGAAGATGAATGGATAGAATCTATAGAGAAATAGATTTTGGTTTTGTGTAAAGAGGCACTTTTTACAGAGCTGTAACAAATCATTTGTTCTCCATTCCTTTCAAATATGCTGCGAACGATAACTTGGTAAGAACCTGCAGCTGGGAATGAAGACCTGCATGGGTGACAAAGATGGGTGTCCTTTAAGCTCCATCCAACTGTGTTATAAATGAAGATTATTTATGACCAAAAATCTAGTTGTATTGGGCCATTCAGAAGCTAAATGGTGCAGTATTTCCCAGACTGAGTTCCGTGAACACCGGTTCCAAGGGACTTGAAAGGGTTCTCTGGTAAATAAGTTTGGGAAAGGCTGAGTTCTTCATGGTTGGGCCTCTCGGAGCCTTTAATGTGCAGGTGCTCTACGACTTTTCAATACAAAGATAGAGCATATATTTTTCTCCAAACTTACTTGACCGTGGACTGCTTTTTGTTTGTTTTCAGAGATTAGCTTTAAAGGTCAGTGCTTTATGGAACATACTTGGGGAGATTTAGCAACAGCTTACAGCAAGCTTGTCCAACCTGCGGCATAGGTCACATGTGGCCCAGAATGGCCTTGAATGTAGCACAGCACAAATTTGTAAACTTTCTTAAAACATTAGGAGATTTTTTGTGATTTTTTTTTTCTTTTTTTTGCTCATCAGCTGTCATTAGTGTTAGTGTTTTTTACGTGTGGCCCAAGACAATTCTTCTTCTTTCAAAGTGGTCCAGGGAAGCCAAAACATCGAACACCCCCGTCTTATTTCCAGGCTCTGTGGTCCAGAATAGAGACATTTCCAAGTTTCATCTAAACCACTAAAACTCTAAAAATAAAGTTTTAAAAGTAGATGAAGGTAGAAAATTTAGTATGATTTAGAATTACTTTAGAATAGGAAAAATATTGAACTGGTAAAACCTTTAGAAATAGCTTACTTAGAAAGGTTTAAAAACATGTATATATTTTCTTGACCCATTTTTTCAGATAAGATGGCTCAAGTTCTAAAGACAAGTAGAAAATTGTACAATGCAGAGGAATCAAAAGCCAAATGAGATGCAAATCAACAAGATGATGGATTAAAAAAAATGCTTAGCATGAAACTGCTTTCATTTTAGCCATTTTCTTATTGGAATGATTTTGCAGTTTTGGATTCCTATGCTAGAATTTACATCTCTCTTAGATATTTACATATTAAAATTAGAATTTAAATATCAAATGCTCATTGATTGAACACCTGCTGTACGTTGGGCATCATGCAAAAAGTTGCAATAGGCTCCTGCCCTTACAGGGGTCATAGAAAAGAAGAGAGACACAGAGAAGTAAACCAGCAAACAATAACAAAGGATGGTACATTTAGATTTTCCAGGTTATGATATGAGAGTTTAGAGATAGAAGCTATAGACTTTACCTGGAAAACTTAGGAAGCCCTTCACAGAAAGAGAGCATTTGTTTGGATCTTGAAGGGTGAAAAGGAGCTTAGCAGATAGAGATAAATAGGAAGGGGATTTCAGCCATTAAAACAAAATGCCACGGGGCACTCATGGGAGGACAAAAAGTGTTGCCTGGTTGAAGCATAGGTTCTGAATCTGTTGGAATGGAGGTGGAAAGATGGGTTAGTGCCATAGCATGAAGAATTTGTACTGTGCTTAGTATCCTACACTTAGGATTTTGAACTTTATCTTGTAGGCAATGGTCATTATCTAAGGGTTGCTGAACAGGTATGTGACATGACTAGATTTTGGAAATACACTGTAGTTTTTGAGGGGAGGTTCATCATGGTTATCATTGTCACTTACTAAGTATTAGGTAATGTGCTGAGTGCTTTGCATGCATTGTCTCATACAGTTCTTACAACAACCTTATGATGATGTATGCAATAATATTATCCTTGCCCTTTGACAGACAAGGAACCTGAGGCACAGAGGGGCTAAGTAGCTAGTGAGTGAGTAGCTGGCATTTGAAGCCAAGTAGTGTGTCTTCAGATTTCATGGCCTTAATCACTGTGCCAGATTCCCTCTTGCTTTAGGGGTATTGTCTGACTACAGTGCAGAGGACCCTCAAGATTGGTTGAGTGTAAGATTGGTAGGAAGGATGGGGCCAGGTCATTGAAGGTCTTGGGACCACAAGGGGAGTTGGGTTTAGATCTATTTTCGTAATCAAAAGACTATGCTGTAGAAAGGAGGTAATTTGAAGACAGAGACAATAATTAGGAAGCTATTTGGGTGTTCTAGGGGAGTGAGGAGTATCTTAGAAGATATCATAGTTTTGTGGAAATAGAGAAGAGGGACTTATCAGAGATTTCTTACCACATCATTCAGTTTTTAGGGACCACCATCTGGGTAGTACATCAGTTTCCACAATAGAATTAATATTTTTGTTTTTAAGGTAATGGGAACACTAATCCTCTGCTAACACTTTGCACGTATTGGATGTATACCATATGTCAGGCATGGTGCTAAGTATTATTGTGTATCTTCTTCCTTATATCTTACAGCCCTTTAAGATCACTATGGGGTACACAGTTACTGCACCCATTTCACAGATGATGAAACCAAGAGTAAGGATATTAAGTAATAATGTTAAAGTCACACCGAATGATGGCTCACCTGATAGCAATCGCTTGCACAAAATCAATACTTTTGTGGAATTAAATTTTATATAACTGTAGATTATGCTCATGTACTTTTTATATTTATTAATGTCTTCAACAAAATGTCTAAGACTATGCTAAGTGCTAAGCATAGAGCAATAAACAGGTCAGATAAGGTCCTTGTTGTCAAGGTGTTAATTCCAGTGGGAGAAACAGACAATAAAAAAACTAAGAAATGAATAGATAAGAACTCCAGAGAAGTGCCGGGGAGTGTACCTACCTTAATTAGAGTGGTCAGAGTGGCTGGACTACAGTGAAGAGAAGGAATGTAATAGGAAATGAGGTTACAGAAGGTGGCAGGTGGCAAGCCGTGTAGGACTTTTTAGTTGTTCTACACAGTTTAGATTTTACTCTAAGGGTGTTGAAATCCACTGGATGACTTCGAGAAGGGAGTGATAAGGTGCGATTTATGTTCAAAGGAAAATGAACTGCAGCAGAGCAAAGTGGAAACTGGCACGACTAGAAAGTGTGAGGATAGACAGTTGATGCCAGTTTTTGATGAACTGTTAAGAGGTGGTAGAGTTTGGAAGCCCTTTTGAAAGTGGAGATGAAAGGTCATGCTGATTGAGAGGATGCGTGGAGCCAAGGATCATATCTAGGTGTCAGATTTACTCGTGAAAAAGGCTGCTGTCTGGAGTGATAGGAAAGGGATTGGAGATGAATTTAGTTTGGGACCTACAGACAAAGCGTCCTGAAGCCGTGAGGGGAAGCCCAGCTGGAGGTGAAGATTTGGGAGGCTCCAACATATGGGAAAAATTTTGCTTTTTTTATGAGATAGTCACTTTTATGTGCATTAGTCATGTTTTGCTGTGAGCCACTTTGTGCCTTACCAACATCCATCTCCCAACAACTCAGTGAATTTCTGGGTGGCTGTTGGGAAACGCCTTCCACAGTGGCACCTCCTGAGTCAGCAGGGATGGTAGGAAGCTTCACACCTCAGGGCCACTCAATTTTCCTAAAGCCTGTTGGAATTCTTCATCCCTTCACAAAAGCAGGATATAGAAACCTTTAAAGTTTGTCATCCTAATAAAAATGCCTAGTAAGTAAAAACATGTGGTCTTCATTTCCTGAATTGCATGATCTTTGAAACTGCCAGTGCATTCCTTTGTAATATAGATTGAAAGAAAGAATGGCTGGTATCAGGGCTGCCATTGATATCAATTTATTCTTTGTTTACTTTGCTATTTGCTGAGCATTCATGCAAAGGATTCTGGGCTTGGGTTAAATGGTGAACTTTGGGAGTTTTTTCCAGTTGCATCAGATTGTTTCTTTTTTTCCAGTTTGTGGTTATAGTCAAGCCTGATATATCTCTTGCCACCTTTATTAGCTTGCACTAAAAATTACCCCCAAATTGAATTTCTTTTCAATGGAAATAGTGGTGTTTTCCACTTGAGGGCATCTGAGAGTCTCTATAGTTGTCATCTGGCAACATGCAGAGCTGATCTCATAGCTTTCAGTCACATGGCACATGCAACATTCTTGCAAGTGGTTGCTTAGCCAGCCGGCTGGAAGTGTTACCTATTTCTTCCTGGGAACCCTTGGCTCTCAGTTTAATTCTCATGTATTATTGTAGGCTGTGGAGTATCCAGATAGTAACAGATAATTATGTATGATTAATATATAAAAATATGTATTAACTGAATTAATCTGTTTAGGAAAATAGACAATAAAATTTGAGTACCTACTATATGCCAGGCACTGGTGAAATAAAATTTGAAGCTGCCTACTATGTGAAATATTGAGATATTTAAACTTATAATTATTCTAGAGTAAGCTTTGGAATTTTCATCCTTGGAATTATTTTCTAGCAATAGTTGTACTTTACAATTTTATTTTGAATCAGAGACTTTTTTCTCAATTGATTACATAAATCCGACTCCTGCATTGAATTAAGTAATCACTGTTTTTCCAAAGAACTCCTGTAGTACTCAAAATTTTTTGAAATTAAGAGACTTAATTGTTATGTATTTAAATATTAGCTGACACTAGGGTTTAAAATATACTTTGAGTTTTTAACTTATTTTACTAAACATATAGTTGACTATATGAAAAGAGCAAACTCTCATACAGAATTTTCTGTGTAACAGATTTTTAAAAAAAGTGCATTACATGCATCATGTCATTTAATTCTTACCACAGCTCTATGAGGCTGGTATTAAAGCTATCCTCTCTTTTATACCTAAAGGAAACTGAGGCATAGAGTAGTTAAGTAAGTTGCTCAAAGTCAATAGCTGGTAAGTGGTGGAATTAAAATCTGAACCAAGGCCATCTGGCTCCATAGTCTATGTTCTTAGTCACTATACATTAATCTATAATCTCTCTATTATTGATTATTACATTTTTCAAGAGAAAATACATAACTTGGTTTGTTTCAACCAATGTCTGTTGAGCACCTGGTATTTGCTTTGTACTGTGCTAGGAGACTGAGGACATTCAAGGACAAGCAGGACATGGTGTACCCTTAAATATCATAGAATTTACTGGGATTCTCAGGGTACACAGGGCTTGAATGCAAGGCAGAGGAGTAGGAAAGGCATTCCAGCTGTAAGGAACAGCAGCAGTAAATGCATAGAAGAAGCGGAAAAGAACAAATGGTTGTTAGGAAGCCGTGAATAGTGCAGTGTGTCTAGAGAACCATTGTGTGAGAGAAAAGCAAGAAGTAGAGTCTTGACCCCAGGATGAGGAGTTTGAACTTGAATTAAGGAGACCCATGGAGAACCACTGGTATATATTTTTCTAAGGCAGGGAACTTACCTCTTTAACTCCTTCATTTGTAAATATGGCGAATGTTACTATCACATTGATAGGATGTTTAAAGAATAAATTAAAGAGAGCATTAAAATGTGCAATGCAGTGCCTGGAACATAGTAAGTCCTCAGTAAATGATCCTAATAGGTGTAATGGTTGTTACTAAATAAGCAGAGGGAGGCTGGAGCTTTTTTTTCCCTGACATTTTCAGGTATTCTTTCTCTCCAACAATAGGGCATCTAGGGCTAAATTTGGGAGTTTAGTTTTTAGGTTTCTCAGGCCTGGGAAGCCTGCCTGTTGATAGTCTTCATTATAGTTTTTGTAACCAGTGAAGACCCCACCTCCACAAAGGGCACTGTGCCCCTCGACCTTGCTTTGCTGGAGCCCTGTGAGATCACTGGGAAGCAGTGTGTGCTCCTCATGTCCCCTCTACCACGTTGCCTTTTTCAGGAGGCAGCCATCACAAATGCCTAGCAGGATTTATTATTCAGAGGGGACTGAAGAAGTGCTCTATCTGCTTGAGCGTAACTTCTTCCTCATTCCGTCTTTCTCATCACTCTCTGTGATTTACATGAAGTGATACAATTTATATTTTGATACAGTTAGGAATTTCCTCTGTAGAATAAGGTGTATTGCAACAGCTTGTAATCATAGCTGGTCAGTTTTCCTGAGTGGAAATTTGACTTCTGAGTCCATTGGGATGAAAAGAGCAGAAAGGAGGAAGATAACATGAGGAAAACGTTCCCACAAATATTGAGCGTGTTTTGATTTTTGAGAGTACACGACGCTCAGTGCTGGAGGTGAAGATTTGGAAGGCTTCAACACACAGATGAAAATTTTGCTTACTATGAAGCGCTTGAACTGAGAATGAGATGATCATTTTTGTGTGATTCATTTTATTCGAATGGAATACAACATCACCCTAAGCAATGCTTTTCCTATTTTTAAAGCTATTTTCCACACATGACTATCTGGCTCATGCTATTCTCTCCACAGCCAAAAGGGCTTTCTGCTCCTGAAGACATACGTTTGAATGGAGAAGAGGAATAGAAAATAAAATTTTTTGAGCACCTACTATATGCCAGGCATATTACTATTAATAACCTTATTTATTATTCACAGCAATACTGTGACATATTAGAACCCCCATTTGATATACAATACAAAACTGAGCTTCTGAGAATATTTGTCTAAGGTCACAGTGAGTGAGAGTAGATTTGGGATTTTAAACTCAGGTCTTCTGATTCCTTTCTCATCTCACTCTCTGTCCCTTCCTACAGTTAAAAACGTCTTTAGGGTGATCAAATTGTTAACCTATACTCAAACACAATAGCAGTCCCCAGGCTTTTTGACACAAGGGAACTGGTTTCATGGAGGACAATTTTTCCACGGACTGTGGGTGGGATGGGAGTGGGATGGTTTTGGGATGAAACTGTCCCATCTCAGACAGATTCTCACAAGGAGTGTGCAACCTGGATCCCTCGCATGTGCAGTTCACAGTAGGCTTTGCGCTCCTATGAAAATCGAATGCTGCCACCGATCTGCTGATCTGACAGGAGGCAGAGCTCAGGCGGGAATACTTGCTCCTCTGCTGCTCACCTCCTGCTGTGTGGCCCAGTTCCTAACAGGCCAGGGACAGCTATCGCTCCGCAGCCCGGGACTTGGGGACCCCTGAAAAACAACATGACAAGTTTGTTTTGCTTAGTACGTGTTAACACACAAAGCAAGTGTTTCGTATTACTTCTAGTCTCAGCTTCCGGTTCCCTCTAACTTCTATCCCTGGCTTTTGTGCAGCTCTCTTTCCGTTTGGCCTCGTCTGATCACTAAACCAACAAGTGTAGGAATAAAGGGTAAAAATGTTAACCTCAGAGTTGCCGAATTCTATCTCTAGGATTCTATTGTTTTGTCTCCCTCAACCTCTCCTGAATAGAGAACCTTGAATTTCCTCCTTTTAAGAGCCTTTTTGTGGCTGTTGCTGTCAACCTCTGTCATCTCTAGCTCTTCTCTAACTTCCTCATGCTTCCTGGCTTCAGTTGCAAATCCTGAGTTCTTTCCCTTCTTCCTACCGTGAGCTTATCAGCCCACTAGGATCTTTTTTTCCGGGGTCACAGGTGTCATATTTTGAACAAGTCAGTACTGTCTTAGAGTTAACATAATTGTAGTTCTTTACTGTGACCCCATTCAGAAAAAGACTTCTCTGATCCTTTTGGGAAAATATTTGGTGTGTTTCATTCATGCAACTAAAATAAATAAGATACTAAAAAATTGAGAAAGCAAAAGTCTTGACATTTTGTATATTAAGTGTTAACCCATTAAAAGTCAGGGATTTTGATTTTCGTGTTGTGTAGTGTACCAGTCCTGTTTCTCTATGTCATATTTGTAATGCAGGAACAAAGAAGAACAAAGAGAACATGCTTAGAAATGAATAGGCCAACATAGGCTCATAACACTTGGTGCTTTGGATTAGTCTCTCTCAACCTCACAAAACGATTTTACTAAACTCGAAATCTCCAGTCTTACCTAAGGCTTTCATGCTTTAGTTGATGTGATGATTCAACATTTTCTCCCTTCAAGTTTCTGAAAATCCCTTTGTGTCTTTGAGCTTTTAAAACTAATTCTGTCTAACGGCATTTAACAGAATAATCATGATGGACAATAGATTTCTTAAGTCAGAGTTATGATTTGGGGGATAAATCAGTCGTTAACAAAGGGCCGTCTGCAGTCAGGTGTCTGGGCACATCCCACTTTTCATGGAAGGCTTTTGGTAGAAAAAGTGGAACTTTCTTAACTACAGAGCTTAACGTTGCCAAGTAATCTTTCTAGTTTCTCAGTTGGATTCTGTCAGGCCTAAAATGCTGTAATTCTCTGACTACCATCTCCAAAGCTCTGAGATAATTTTTTTCTCATATCCACGATGGTGATTAATGAAAGGGAGTAAGTGAACATTCTGTACAAATGGCTCACTAAATAATCGAATTTTCCAAAGGCAATAAAACAGTTAGGGTCCCACAGGAGGTGAGAACCAAATGCTGTTTTTTCTATTGAATAAAATTCGTATGAAGAATTTTTAAGTTGTTCACTAGAGAACTGAAAGGATTGAAAGAGGACTCTAAAATATCACAAATGTGGAAACTGCAGAAAGTCCTAGTTTTCAAGGGAAGCTTTAAAGGCCTAGCTTTAAATGTAGGAGGCAAGGAATTAAACCTTAGAGAGGCGGATGTCCTGTAGAGCTGAAACTGTTGTTTTAAGAGAGGACTGGTTAGTCCTGGTGACCCTGGAAAGGAGACAATGAAGCTGGTTCTACAAGTGTTGAGAAAACTGCAAACTGAATTCATGTGCTGCCATGGGCAGGATCTGCACCTGCTGGACTGAGAAGTGTGACTTGGGGCGATTATCCTGGGATCTGCTTAGCATACAGGAAGCCCCAAATGGAGCAGAAAGAAGGAACAAATCCCACCTTCCTCTTCCAGCTTTGCAGTTTTCCTCTGTCACCCCCTAGTGGAAAAGCCTAACAGAACAACGGGCAAAGTCACGCTGTGTTTTGCAGAGTACGGAAAGGAGGTCTTGGAGCCGAGAAATAGGAACGTAATGGCACAAAGCGGAACTTATTCTGAAGCCCACAGCTGCCCAAAGAGATATCCTTAGATCTACTGAATCTCCCAACACCAATCTTTACTTCCAATTCCTTAACTTCGTGGTCTCATCATGAATTTTGGGGTCAGAGTTGGGTTTGTATTTCTGTGTTTTACTTATGAACAAACTATTGAACTGCCTTTAGGTTTGATTTCCTCATCTATGAAGGTAAGGTAACAGTATCTATTTTACAGGATTGATGTAAGTACTCAAAGAAATTAAGTTCATATGACACTTACTTAGCTTGGGATATAGCATACAGCAGTGGCCCCCAACCTTTTTGGCATGAGGGACCGGCTTCAAGGAAGACAATTTTTCCATGGACTGGGGAGGTCAGTAGGGTTGGTTCAGGATGAGTCAAGTGCATTACATTTATTGTGCACTTTATTTCTATTATTATTATAGTGTAACATAGAATGAGATAATTATACAACTCACCATCGTGTAGAATCGATGGGAGCCCTGAGCTTGTTTTCCTGCAACTAGATGGTCCCAGCTGCGAGTGATAGGAGACAGTGACATATCATCAGGCATTAGAGTCTCATAAGGAGCCCACAGCCTAGATCTCTCACACGCACGGTTCACAATAGGGTTTGTGCTTCTGTGAGAATCTAATCCCACTGCTGATCTGACAGGAGACAGAGCTCAGGCAGTAATGCTTCTGATCGGTGGCTTACCTCCTGCTGTGCTGCCTGGTTCCTAACAGGCCATGGACTGGTACCGGTCCACTGCCCAGGGGTTGGGGACCCTTGCCTTAATAGATTGCTCCTATGCACATCCAGCCTTATAGTTTGGTGGGTGGATAACACCCAGTTAAGCATGAGAAGCTCAGGTTGCATGGTCATTCCATTTTTTCTAGTTCTTGCCCACTAGCAAGCTGGAAGTAGTTTATTAAAAGGACAGTAGTTATTTTCAGAGGAGGGCATGGATTTTCTCCAAAACCTTAGAAGTCTGACCTATAATTCTTCTATTGCTGCTTGCCAGAGGCTACATACAGTGAGCCTGTATTTTCCATAGACACTACAAATACGGTTGGATGTGCTGGTTATAAGGCTCAAATGAAATAGCAGCTTGAATTGTAGCTGGGACTTTTCTTTCTTTCCTTCTTTCCTTCTTTCCTTCTTTCCTTCTTTCCTTCTTTCCTTCTTTCCTTCTTTCCTTCTCTTTCTTTCTTTCTTTCTTTCTTTCTTTCTTTCTTTCTTTCTTTCTTTCTTTCTTTCTTTCTTTCTTTCTTTTCTTTCTTTCTTTCTTCCTTTCTTTCCTGTCTTTCCTGTCTTTCCTTTCTTTCTTTTTTTAATGGAGTCTTGCTCTGTCGGCCAGGCTGGAGTGCAGTGGCATGATCTGGGCTCTTTGCAACCTCCGCCTACCAGGTTCAAGCAATTCTACTGCCTCAGCCTCCCAAGTAGCTGGGATTACAGGTGCCCGCCACCACACCCATAGCTGGGACTTTTTAGAGCCTTCTCTTGCTCTTGTCCCCCCTAAAACCTAGCAGCATTTTGAGTTATTCATTAAGTGGGTTGAAATAACACACTCAAATATGGTATATATTGACCCCCAAATACAAAAATGCCCACCAAGAGTTGTGCCTTTTTAGTTGAAGTTAGCTTAAAATACAGCAGTTTTTCTTTCACCTTGGAAAGGATATCTCAATATGTTCCAGACAGTTGGACTCCAGGAAACTTCACTGAGGTGATGAGCTTTTTAATTTTTGTAGAGTTTGTTTCTTGCCCTGGAGTTCATTAATGTTTTACCAAGTCCTCTAAGGTACTTGTCACTTCCTGCTCATCAAATGTAACCAGCATGATGTCATAGATGTAGTGGACTGCTATGATGTTGTGTGGAAAGTCAAGATGATTAATATCATGAGTATATTAGGACAGAGAGCAGGATAGTTGACATAGCCCTGAGGCAATGCTTGGAAGGTTACTGTTGGCCATGCCAGGTCAAAGAAAAGTACTTCTGGTTGCCCTGATACAGAGAAAAATGCATTTTCATGTCAATAGCTGCATACCAGGTGTCAGGGGCTGTCTTAATTTGCTCCATTCAAGATACAACATTTGGGACATCTTCTCCGGTTGAGGTCACCACCTGAATTCATTTAAAATAATAATAATATATAATTGTTCTGTTATACTCCAGGGTTTATCTGCTTTGTCCATAGGATAAACAAGCTCAGTGGGGAGATGGTAGGTATCACAACCCAGCTTTTTCCAAGTCTCTGATAATGGAACCCATCTTCAAAATTTTCCCATCAATATAGTACTATTTTTTTATTTACCATTCTTGTATCAAGGGAAACTCCTGGGGGCTTCAACTTGACCCCTTTTCCAAATAAGCCTTATTCCTCAGGCCAGTGTGCCAATGTGGGGATTCTGCCAGTTGTCAAACATGATAATTCCAATTATACTTTCACAAATTCGGTGATTATTCTGCAGGCCCACTGGGTCTACTGTGATTCAGATGTAGACCAAGATTCTAACTATCATCTGGCCACCAAAAGTAACCACTTTTTTTTTTGGAAGGCCAGTGGCATTTGGGTCTCTAGAAATTAGTGTCAACTTAGTGTCTAATAGTTCCTGTGATTGGCAGAATTTCAGCCTCCAAGGCCTCTGAGCCCTTGTCATGACCATGGCTATGTTTTGCTACATAACAAAAGGTACATTTCAAATGTAATTAAGGTTACTAATCAGTTGACTTCAAGATAGTGAGAGTATCCTGAATTATCCAGGTGCATCCAGTGTAACTATATGTGCCCTTAAAAGCAGAACATTTTCTTCCAGCTGAGAGCAGAAGAGGACATTGGAGAGGGAAGCGGGGGTAGGGTAGGAAATCAGAGAGATTCAAAGTATAACATGAACTTGACCTACCATTGCTGTTTTGAAGATGGAGGGGACTATATTAAAATGTGAGAAGGAAATGAATCCTGCCAACAAAACAATTCCTGGAAGAAAACTGAGCCTCAGATGAGAATCAGCTGATACTTTGGTTTTATTACCGTAAGACCAAAAGCAAAGAATCTCACCATGCCCTGCTGTACTCCTGACCCACAAAATCTGTGAGATAATACATTTGTGTTGTTTTTGGTTGCCAATTTTTGGTAATTTGTTAGAGGAGCAATTGGAAACTAATCCCCCGAGGATCTGAGTATAGATATCAACCAACATTTTAATACGCTTCTCCTTAATTTCATTCCAAGGATACCATAATAAACTAACTACTGACAGATCCCTGTGGGTCAAAGCATTCTGGCTCCCACTATATCTCTGTTTCTCTTTACAGTGAAGGTACAGTTGTCTCTCAGTGTACTGGGTGGGGAGGATTGGTTCCAGGTCTCCTGCATATACAAAATCTGCTCATACTCAAGTCTCACACTCAGCCCTGTGGAGTGTTTATGAAAAGTCAGCCTTCCATATATGCAAGTTTTGCATCTTGAGAATACTGTATCTCAATCAGTGTTTGGTTGAAAAAATTCTGTGTGTAAGTGGACCCATGCAATTCAAACAGGCCAACTGCACTTACTTTTACTTTTACTTTTAAGTTTTGTGACTTAACTTCCACTGCTCTGAGATCCTATTATCTCTACTGAAATCAAAGAGAGAGAGTGTCTCCACCATCATACCTAGGCTACTGCAAGAGTCCCCTGTGAATATAAAAGCCTTGAGTGAAGGCAGTTTTCTCTGGGACCTGTGGGAAGTTACTTGGCGATGCGTATGTGTGCAGTGTCATATGATAAATCTTCTCCAAAATTCCTTAAGTCTTTGATTCCTTTCCTTTACATTATGTCAAAAAAGTCCTGACACCTGAGCATCAGTAAACATAGACCATTATTGATTTCAAGCTTAAGCCAACAAACTGAATAATTCTTTGTACAACAATTTTACATCCAGAATCTTTAAGTGTAATCACATCATTTAGGCATTCCTTACATGCAACTTCCCCAAGTGAGATTATTAGAGTGAGACCGTGTTATATTCCATCTTCTTTGGTTTACTACCCTAAAAATACACTTACACATATTCCTCAGGTTTCTGCTAATACATAATAATGCAATAATGCTTTTTAAAAATACACTTTATTTTCCAGAGTAGTTTTGGGTTCACAGCAAAATCAAGCAGGAGGCACACAGGTTTCCTATATAACCCCTGTTTTCACACATGTGTAGCTTCCCCTATTATCAACATCCCCTGCTAGGGTGATACATTTTTTATAATTGATAAATCTACATTGACACATAATCACCCAGAGTCCAAGTTTTCATTTGGGTTCACTTTTGTTGTTGTTCACTTTATGGGTTTAGATAAATACATAATTTGTACCCACCTTACAGTATCACACAAAATAGTTTCACTGCCCTCAAATCCCTTTTTGTTGTTCCTTTTCCACCCCTTTTACCCATAACCCCTGGCAACCACTCATTTTTTTTAGTCTTCATAGTTTTAACTTTTTCAGAATGTCATATACTTGGAGTCATACAGTATACAGCATTTTCAAATTGTCTTCTTTCATTTAGTCATATGCATTTAAATCTCATCTATGTCCTTTCATGGCTTGATAACTCATTTCTTTTCAGCACTAAATAATATTTCATTGTCTGGATGTACCACAGTTTATCCATTCTCCTACTGAAGGACATCTTGGTTGTTTTCAAGTTTGGACAATTATGAATAAAGCTACTTTAAACATCCATAGGCAGGTTTCTGAGTGGACATATGTTTTCAACTTTTTAAGGTATATACCAAGTTGTATGCTTGCTGGATTGTATGGTGAGAATATGTTTAGTTTTGTAAGAAACCACCAAACTGCCTTGCAAAGTGGCTGTACCATTTTCCATTCCCACCAGCAATGAATGAGAGTTCCTACTGCTCCATAATCTTGTCAGCATTTGGTGTTGTCAGTATTCTGGATTTTGGCCTATGGCATGTTTTTTCATGTATGAGCTATTTTTCCTGGATGATACATCATATTTGCCTTATGGAGCATCTGAAATTTGATCAGAAGTACAGGACTAGTAGGAAAAAGATATAGTTATGGTGGCTATTCAGGATGATAGGAATTCCATATAAGTACCTTTCCCAAGTGAGATTATTAGAGGATTTTCCAGCAGTGGACAGCTGTTCTCATCAGACTCAGGGGGGAAATCTATTTTTACTGGTCAAAGCAGCTCAGAATGACTTGGAGATTCAAGATCCTCAGCCCCCTTTGAGTTCAGATGGAAACCCTTATGCCAGGTTTCAATTCTAAAACTTCTTCCTTGTCAATCCCCTAACTTTCACATGACAGTCTTGTTGAAGCTGTGAATTCAACTTACCTTTCAATTGTGCAACTCACACAATTAAATTTAGTTAGTGTTTAATATGGGACAGTACCAGTCCTGTGGCTATAAGAAACAAGTGATTATTTTAGGGCTGCTGCTGAATCTTTTCTGGATCTCTGATTATGACTTGACATGAGATATTAAAGTCTTGAATTTGCCATTTTTCTTTCTGAAAGCACGCAGTACACTCAGAAAACATCCCCCACAACACGCTTATAATCATCATGACTGTCTTAAGAGTCAAGAGCAGCAGCAACTTGGGCTCCCAAGCCACTTATTTCAATAGGTACTTTATTTAAACAACCAAAGTAATAATGGTGATGCTATTGCATGCAATGTGTTTCATTTTTCATTGGCAAGGAGTTTAACACTGGGTTCAAGCTCAGGGACTTTACCAAAGCAATCCCCAAGTCCCATCTATGAAGGTCTATTTTCCAGGACCACTCCTGGTAACAACTTTTCTGTCAGTCAGCACCTAATGAGGAGACAAAATCCATGCCACTTATTTGAACATGGAAGTAGCAACTACAGGAAGCAGCTACTGACCCAAGGGTTGAAGGAACAAAGGAAGAGTTAAGAGTTATAAAAATGTATAAGTTTAGAGGCTGGGTCCTGCAGAACTGACAGTCATATTTTTTCTTGACCTGTTCTGATGTCTCTGAACTTGTAGGATAGTCCCAGTGGATCTGACTCAGAACTGTGAGGATGGGGTGCTGGCTGGCTGGAGCAAGGCCTAACATGGAGAGCTGGAAAAGCAACAATGTGGCTTGCGGATTTCATCACTAACATCACAAAGCTGAGTATAGTAGGGAGGGTGTGGAGTTCTGAGACCGCAACTTAACCAGCAGCACAGAGTAACTTATTCTGAAACCCACAGTCTCTGAAATAGCCGTCTTTAAATCTTATAAACTTTCCCACACTTTCCTTTATATCCATTTTCTTAATTTCATTCTCTCCATAAATTTTGGAGTCGGCAGAGTTGCATTCAGATTTCAGTTTTGTTTCTAAACTTATGAGCTATGTGACTGTAAGCAAGCTATTTAACTTCTTTTAGACTTACTTCTCTATAAGCCAGGATCGCAATATCTATTTCACAGGATTGGTGTAGATGTTATGTGAAGCAAAGTTCGCATGATGTGTACTTGGCCTATGCACAGCATGTGGTACTAGCAAGGCCACGCTGGTTCACCTCCTTCCCCTTCATATGTGTCTTCTCCATCACTCTTCCTCCTTTCCTTTCAGCCTCTCGTACCTAGCCTTTTTCACTGTGTCTTCTCTCTGTCTTTTCTCCTCTATTTTGTTCTCTTCTTCCCCTTTTCATTCTTGTCTCCATCCTTTAATACTCTAATTCATCTTGCTTCATCCCTTTCATTGTCCACCTACCCTTACATGGCCAATGATCCTCAATAAAAGAAAGGCTCCCACGTTTGCTTTGGACTTGGAAATGTGTGTCTTTTTACCATTACTTAACTGTTTAGTGCACCTTATATCCTCTTTGGTGTCATATATAGAAAATTGCCATTTTGAGAGCTTATTGCAATTTACTGCATAGTGTAATGGAGTGCAGTAGCACGATCTCAGCTCACTGAAACCTCCGCCTCTCAGGTTCAAGCGATTCTCCTGCCTCAGCCTCCCAAGTCGTTGGGACTACAGGCGTACATCACCACGCCCAGTAATTTTTTTTTTTTTTTTTTTTTGTATTTTTAGTAGAGACAGGGTTTCACCATGTTGCCCAGGCTGGTCTCAAACTCGTGAGCTCAGGTTATCCGCCCACTTCAGGCTCCCAGATTGCTAGGATTAGAGGTGTGTACCACTGCTCCTGGCCTCAAGTAGACATTCTTTTTTTTTTTTTTTTTTCTTTTTTGAGACGGAGTCTTGCTCTGTCACCCAGGCTGGAGTGCAGTGGCGCGATCTTGGCTCACTGCAAGCTCTGCCTCCTGGGTTCACCCGCCATCCTCCTGCCTCAGCCTCCTGGGTAGCTGGGACTACAGGTGCCCACCACCACGCCTGGCAAATTTTTGTATTTTTAGTAGAGACGGGGTTTCACCGTGTTAGCCAGGATGGTCTCGATCTCCTGACCTCATGATCCACCTGCCTTGGCCTCCCAAAGTGCTGGGATTACAGGTGTGAGCCACCGCGCCCAGCCTCAAGTAGACATTCTTGAATTATAAGCAGTTAAACCAGGTGATGTACAAGTGAAAACAAATACAATGGTTTCTTTGCCTAGTATATACTATTTATTAAGAAATGACAGAAGACATTGTATCACAGATATAACTGAAATATCCAGCAGGCAAGATCATTATGATCCAAAAATCAAGGGGTGGATCAGATGTTAAAATGTAGAAAGTCCAGCCTACTTCTTAGAAGCTGAATGTTGGGTAATGAGCTTCCATTCTCTCTGGTGACACTTGAGGAATGTCACCTGGCTATAATTTGGTGTCTTTGATGTTGCAAAAACTTTTAGGTAAACAAGATAAATATGGATTATAAAGCATGGAAACATTAGACTTGTGGATAGCTCCCATGGATAAATTCCACAACATGTCATTAATTTTTAATCCTGCAGAAATATCAGAAATAGTATATCCCAAGCAAACTGATGATCAGCAGGTGACTTTGTAGCATTTCTGTGTCCGCAGTGAAGAGTCAAGGTATTCACTGTAGAATGGAATCAGATAGAATTGTGAACTCTTATACTTAGTAGTCTCCATCACAGACAATGCAAAGTCCGAGAACTTGTTAGTGGTCCAGGGGTGGTCAAGGGATGAACAGTTCAGAGATACTGTGACGTAGGCAATTGAAAATAAGCAAACTGGCTTTCAGCAAATGGGCTCACAGCAGCAGACTGGGCGGCAGCAGGACTGTCCACAATAGGACGGGCGGCAGCAGGAGGCCTCAGCGTGGTGCAGCTGGCAGCAGGATGGGGGTGTGCAGCTCACCACACAGCAGGGGGGCAGGTAGGTGCCCTCCACACGGCAGTCTGGGCGGCACCACCTGATACGGGTGCTCACGGATCCACTGCTGCCCTCTTGGCCATAGCCGATGCCACCACCAATGCCATAGCTGGTTCCGCAGGAACTGGTCTGGCAGCAGCTTGGCTGGCAGCAGCTGGTCTCACAGCAGCTTGGCTGGCAGCAGCTGGAGCCACAGGTCCCACTGGTTGAGAAGCTGGGAAATCCGCAGAAGCTGGTCTGGCAGCAGCTTGGCTGGCAGCAGCTGGTCTCACAGCAGCGTGGCTGGCAGCAGCTGGTCTCACAGCAGCTTGGCTGGCAGCAGCTGGAGCCGCAGGTCCCACTGGTAGAGAAGCTGGGATATCCACAGAGGCTGGTCTGGCAGCAGGTCATGGTGTTGGGAGTTGGGTTGAGAGCTGCGTTGCTTGGAGGAGTTTCTGAGTTTTGGTGGTGACTTCCACATTGGCCCTTTTATACATCTGAGCCAGCTGCTGTTTACAAAATCGTTAACATATTTTCTTTGTTTTTGTTTAAATTTGTTTCTCAGTGGATCTCCAATTGGCTTACGTTGAAGTACTCATGACACATTATGAGCAATAGTTTAGAAATTACTCTGTTTTATAGTTTCTTCCGGACTCCTCATATCAGTCCTTTGCTCTTTGGAATATGTTTGTGGTTTCCCATGTTCCAAGAGTCCTTCCATTTTAGTCCAAATGAATGCTCTCATTTTATGTAATAGTTATTCCATGTGACAATCTATTCAGACCTCTAAGGCTAAGAGTAATAACTGTGTTGTTATATTTAACTATTATTTTTTCCTCCTGGATAGATGGACTAAATTCTATTAAGTTTTGGATATCTGGATATCTACTGAACTGAAGGAGTACCTTTGGTCATGCATAATTCGCAGATTTCACCTTGTTTTGTTCCAGTGTCATATTGAATTACCGATTATAGTTCCTTTGATTTCAACCAATTTGAAATGTGTGAATATTATTCCTGTTCCAGACCAGAAATCTGTTCTTGGGAACCAAATTGACATAGTATTTAGGAAGGTATCCAGCAGAGTCCTTAGTTTGTGGTAGAACCTTAATAAATGTTTATTGAATCTGATTCAATAAATGTTTATTGAATAGGTGGAGTAAAAGGCATGATTCATGGATATCAATACCACTCCCACATAATTAAAGAGAAATTTCAAGCTGTAGTACCTCTCATGAAAGAGTCTTGTTATTTACTGTAAAGAGACTAGGAAATGTGTTTTTTGGTTTATTTTATTTTATTTTATTTTTTGGTTTAGTAGTGGAACCGGGCTCAGGAAAAAATATCTAGGAGTTGTGACACTTTGAAGAATGTACTGCCATCTACTTTATTCCTCTTGGAAATTGCATAATCTTGTGTGTAATCCATCATTGCTACCAAGTAAATGATAGAGGTAAGTTCTGGGAGCTTGTAAATAGTGTGGAAAATATGTTCCTTTCTATATTTGCATCCTATTGTATTTTGTATATTACATTCTAATGCCTAATGAAGAGTTTAAAAATTAAATGGTAAAATATATTTTGTTTTGTTCTAGGTTGTGTTAACTTTTTTTTTTTTTTTTTTTTTTTAGACAGAGTCTCGCTCTGTCACCCAGGCTGGAATGCAGTGGCATGATCTCGGCTCACTGCAAGCTCCGCCTCCCGGGTTCATGCCCTTCTCCTGCCTCAGCCTCCTGAGTAGCTGGGACTATAGGTGCCCACTACCATGCCTGGCTAATTTTTTTTTTTTTTTTTTTTTTTTTTGTAATTTGTAGTAAAGACAGGATTTCTCTGTGTTAGCCAGGATGGTCTTAATCTCCTGACCTCGTGATCTGCCCGCCTCGGCCTCCCAAAGTGCTGGGATTACAGGCGTGAGCCACCGTGCCTGGCGTGTTAACTTCTTAAGAGAACATCTTTTAAGTTGGGTTGCAAAGTGCAAAATATAATAGAGCTGTTTCAGATTTCTAACGCATCTGCCTGACAAATGGCAACGGTAGAACTCAGCAGGTGCTCTCTATAGCTGTTTCTTCTATTATAATTTAGACCAGAGATACACTTTATGCATACCTACCTACATCAAATGAAGGTGAATACCGGGAGTTGAAGCTTAGAGAGCAATTCAGGGATCAGTGGGAAGAATGTGAAAGGCTAAGGCGTAGAAATTAAACCTAAATACTCTTGGAAAATAGGTAGTATCTGGTAGATATTTTAAAATCTATTTAGAAAGTAATACAATGTCTTTAGATTTGGGGGCATAAATGAAGGAGAATATTTAGTATATAAAATGGAAGGAGACAAAAGATGGTAGAATTACATTTAGGTTGAAATCAATAGCTTTGATCAACCTTAAAGTTTTAGCTGAAGGTCAACCTTTATTGGTCTAGACCTAATTGTAATAGATTAGAGCATGCAAATATTGGAATAACTATAAAATTATTTAATTCATGGAGCATTTCTAAGTTGATGGATTCAAGCATAATTTACTTTGTATTTAATCTTTCTGGTTTAGACTTTGTGGTTATACTTTGGTATTATTATCAAATTGCAAATCCACTCTTGAATACCAGCCACAGGAATACATGCTTAAAGGTAGAAGGTGAACATAACTCAGTTTGCTTTGCACATTAAAACATTTTATTTGAATTAATCAGAGATATTCAAGGAAAAACCAGGTCTGAAGATGCATGGGCATCAAGAGAGAGTTGGGGGAGCAGAGATGTCACTGAAATGATGAACTATTCCATCTTGGTCCTCTGCTCAAGCAACGTAAGCTATCCAGAACACTGATTGATACGTGTTTCAGTGAGTGAATTCGGCACATCCGCAGTGTCCTCACTAGGAGTTTCATTATCTCTGAGCAGCTTAACAACATCATGGTACTTAGCATCCAAGTAAAATCGAACAGTTCTTCAGAAATCAGCATAATTTTGCTGTGCTTCCCCTTTCATTCGTAAGCGATCAGCAACGTGGTTTTTAGCAGGTGGGCTCACAGCATTGGCAGCAGCAGGCTGGGCGGCAGCAGGACTGCCCACAGTAGGATGGGCGGCAGCAGGAGGCCTCAGCATGGTGCAGCTGGCAGCAGGATGGGGGTGTGCAGCTTACCAGGCAGCAGGGGGGCAGGCAGGTGCCCTCCACGCGGCAATCTGGGCGGCACCACCTGATACGGGTCCTCACAGCTCCACCCCTGCCCTCCTGGCCACAGCTGATGCTACCACCAATGCCACAGCCAGTTCCGCAGGAGCTGGTCTGGCAGCAGCTTGGCTGGCAGCAACTGGTCTCACAGCAGCTTGGCTGGCAGCAACTGGAGCCACAGGTCCCACTGGTGGAACAGCTAGCCATGGTGTCAGGAGCTGGGTTGAGAGCTGTATTGTTAAGAGAGGTTTCTGAGTTTGTGCTGCGCCTTCTATATCTGTCCTTTTATATGTTCCCTAGAGCTGCATATTTACCTAACATCTTTTCTTGATGTCAATTTCAGCATGAGTCTCTGGCTAATACCCGAGGTGTTTAGAAAGTTATAAATAGCATTTCAATAGCCTGCTTTTTCCATTGTTCAATTGAGTCTCATTATGTTTCTTCTTTGCCCTCGGGACTAAGTGAAGGCTCATCATGGAAGCCAAGCACAAAAGTGCCTCTTGATGCAAGTCACATGACAGACTGGCCTGAGCCAAGTGTTGCCCTGGCATGCTTTGTCATACTTGTCCTTTGATAGCCTTTAGGCATAATTTATCTTAACTGACCATTTTTCCTTAAATGATCACTTAACCATGATCATGGTTTTATAAACAATTGTCTAGACTTGGAAAGACTAACATTAGTGTCATCAAAACATGAACTGTAACCTGATGTATCAACTTTCAAACCAAGTATGCCTTTCTATGATCAATTTGTGCAAGTTATAGGATCCTCAGAGCTCTATCTAATATTCTTGCCTTCAGTAGTAGTGAATGTACATGTTGATAACCAAAATCTTTAATGACTTTTGCTTGTAGATTGTTTTCTGACACTATTAAATTAAACATATGTGCTAGTAATGAATATACATTGTAACAAGTCAAAGAGTACAGAGGCATATAAAGAAAAACTAATATCCTGTCCCTTCCCTGAAGATGCACACATCTCTACCAAAATTAATGCTCTAGAGGTAATCAATATTAAGAATTTGGTGCACATTCTTTGATACCTTTATCCCTGCTTCTGCAAATATAAACCAGCATATATACATATATATCTTCTATTTCAGTAAAGTTTGGGTCTCCTACACATTTGTACTTACAAATTTTTAATTGTGGTAAAATATACATACCAGAAAATTCATGAATCATTTAACCATCTTAACTATTTGTAAATAGTCTTGTCACCCTTGTTGAAAATCTTTTGACCACATTCACATGCAGAAGAATGAAATTAGACCATTATCTCACATCATATACAAAAACCAACTTACAATGGATTAAAAGACTGAAATGTAAGAAAGACTCAAAATGAAAACTATTAGAAGAAAATAGAGGCAAACTCCATGACTTTTGCCTGGCCAATGATATTGTGAACATGAACTCAAAAGCATCAGCAAAAATAGACAAATGGGATTACATCAAACTAAAAAGCTTCTGCACAGCCAATAAAACACTAAACTGAGTGAAGAGACAAACCACAGATGGGAGAAAATATTTACAAACCACATATCTGATAAGGGGTAATATCCAAAATATAGAAGAAACTCAAACAACTCAATACCTGTAGTAAGAAAACAAATAACATAATTGAAAAATGGGCAAAGAATCTAAATAGACGTTTCTCAAAAAAAGATCTACAAATGGCCAACAGGTATATGAAAAAGTTTTCAAAATCACCAATCATCGAATAATGCAAATTGAAGCCACAATGAGGTATCATCTCACATATGTTAGATGGTTATTATCAAAAAGACAAAAGATAGCAAGTGTTGGAGAGGAAGTGTAGAAAACAGAACTCTGGCACACTGTTGGTGGAAATGTAAATTAGTACAGTCTTTATGGAAAACAATATAAGGTTCCTGAAAACATTAAAAATAGAACTGTCATATAATCAAGCAATCCCACTTCTGTGTATATACCCGAAGGAAACTAAATCAGTATTTTGAAGAGACATCTGCATTCCCGTGTTCATTGCAGCATTACTCCCAATAGCCAAGATATGGAAGCAACCTAAGTGTCCATGTCCATCATTAAATGAGTGGATAAATAAAATGTGACACACACACACTCACACACTGGAATATTCTTAGTCATAAAATAAGGAAATCCTGCTATTTGGGGCAACACAGATGAAACTTGAGAACATTATCTAAGTGAAATAAGTCAGACAAAGAAAAAGACTAATATTGCACTTTCTCACTTACAAGTGGAATACAAAAAAGTTGAATTCATAGAAGTAGAAAGTAGAATGGTGGTTACCAGGGGCTAGGGTGGTGGTGGAGTGTGTTGGGGAGATGTTGGTCAAAGGATTACAAAATTTCAGTTAGATAAGAGGAATAAATTCAAGAGATCTATTGTACGACATAGTGACTATAGTTTATAACAATATGTTATAGTCTTGAAAATTGCTAAGAGAGTAGATGTTATGTTTTCACTACAAAAAATTATGTGAGGTAAAGCATATGTTAATTAGTTTGATTTAGCCATTATACAAGGTATGCATGTTTCAAAACAATGTGTTGTACACATGAATACATATAACTTTTGTTAATTCAAATAAATAAATAAATGAACTCATTTAACCATGTATGTATTTGAGGGTTTATTTCTAGGCTCTCTGTTCTTTTCCGTTGCTTTACATGTCTGTCTTTATGTCAGTACCACACTGTTATGATTACTGTAGCTTTGCAGTAAATTTTGAAATAGGAAAATGTGAGACCAACTTTGTTCTTTTTTAAGATTGTTTTGGCTATCTAGGACCCCTTCTGATTTCGTATGTATTTTAGGATGGATTTTTTTTTTATTTCTGCAAAAACATCATTGGGATTTTTATAGGGTTTGCATTAAATCTGTAGATTCTCTGGGTAGTATTGACATCTTAACAATATTAAATCCTACAATTCATGATCTCAGGATGTCTTTTCATTTATTTGTATCTTCTTTCATTTCTTTCAGGAACATTTTGTAGTTTCTGGTGTACAAGTCTTTCCCTTCCAAGGTTAAGTTTGTTCCTAAGTATTTTATTCTTTATTTTATTATTATTATTATTTTTTGAGATGGAGTCTCACTCTATCACCCAGGCTGGAGTGCAGTGGCACAATCTCGGCTCACTGTAACCTCCACCTCCTGGGTTCAAGCAATTCTCTTGCCTCAGCCTCCCCAGTAGCTGGGACCATAGGCACCCACGACTATGCCTGGCTAATTTTTGTATTTTTAGTAGAGAGCAGGGTTTCACTGTATTGGCCAGGCTGGACTTGAACTCCTAACGTCAGGTGATCTGCCTGCCTCAGCTTACCAAAGTGCTAGGATTACAGGCATGAGCCACCATGCCTGGCCATAAGTATTTTATTCTTTTGATGTTATTGTAAATGGAATTGTTTTTAAAATTTTCTTTGTATATTTTTCATGGTTAGTGTATAGAAATGCAAGTGATTTTTGTGCATTGGTTTTGTATCTGCAACTTCACTGAACTTGTTTATTAGTTATAACTGTGTGTGAGTGTGTGTAAAATCTTTAGAATTTTTTACATATAAAGTCATATTATCTGTGAATGGAGAGAATTTACTATTTCCTTTCCAATTTGGATATCTTTTATTTCTTTTTCTTTCCTAGTTGCTCTGGCTAGGACTCCTAGTACTATGATAAATAGAATGGGCAAAAGTGGGCATGTTTGTCTTGTTCCTAATCTTGGAAAAAAAACTGTTGATTATGATGTTGCCTATGGCCTTTTCACATATGGCTTTAATTATGTTGAGGTCATTTGCTTCTATTCCTAGTTTGTTAGGTTTTTTTAAAAAATCATGAAAGAGTTTGGAATTTTGTCAAATGCTTCTTCTGTATCAATAGAGATGAGCAGGTGCTTTTTCCTCTTCATTCTACTAATGATTCATTTTTGTATGTTGAACCGTCCTTGCCTTCCAGGATAAAATTTCATTTGATTATAGCATTTAATACTTTTAATGTATCATTTAATTCTATTTGCTGGGATTTTGAAAGGATTTTTCATTAATATTCATCAGGGATTTAGGTCTGTAGTTTTCTTTTTTTTATAGTATCTTTGTCTGACTTTGGTATTAGAGTAATGCTGGTTTCATAGAATGAGTTTGAAAGTGTTTTCTCCTTTCTAATTTTTAAAAAGAGTTTGAGGAGGATTGGTGTTATTTTTTCTATAATGTTTTGTATATGTCACCAATGAAGCCATCTGGTTCTGAGCTTTTCTTTGTTAGGAGGTTTCTGATTACTGATTCAATCTCCTTGTTATAGGTCTGTTCAGATTTTTTATTTCTTCATGATTCAGTTTTGGTAGGTTGTACATTTCTAGAAATTTCTCCATTTCATCTAGATTATGCAATTTGTAGATGCATTCTATACATATTACTAACTCTTTTAATAGTTATATAATATTCCAGAGTATGATCATACCACAAATCACTAAACCATCCCCAATGATAAAACATCAATCATTTTTATTTTATGCTTTTGAATTTAAAAACAATCATAGAATTTTAAGCTTAACTGGGTCCAACTTTAGATGATTAGGGATGGTCACATGATGTATGGGACCAAATTCTTAACTGAAAATTAAATTAATTAAACTAGATGGGCTTCTCAAACTGGTTCTACCGCTGACTGACTGTATGACCTTAAAAAAGTCATGTAATTCCTCTGAATATTGGTTTATTCATCTGTAAAATGAGATGATCTCTCAGACATCTTTCAGGGCTCTACCAGATTGTCCATTCCTTAAAAGCATAATCTGCCTATGTCTAATGCATCTGGGTGTCCTTTGTAGTGCTTTCCGTACTATTTTGCATATAGATGCTCAGTAAATGCTTGTTAATAAAAGAGGGAATGAATGACTAGCAGTGTACAGTAATGATGAAAAGCCCAATTTGCATTTTACCTAAATCACTTGTCATTTATTTATTTATTTATTTATTTATTTATTTATTTATTTATTCATTCATTCTAGCAGGAACTTCTTAGGTGGTGATACCGGTATTTAGGATCAAAGGGCCAAAAGGACAAAACATGTCTCAATTTCTGTTCTGTTGTTCAAGGGTGTTTTCTGGATTGGATTAGGTCTCTAGATAGTATGTTGGGGAAATTGGTTCTTTGCTTTGCAAATGTTATCCTTTGTTCATACCTTCTAATTTTCTGATTTTCATTAACCATTGAATAAAGCATTGTAATGTTAACCTAAGTAAAAAAACAAACAAACAAAAAAAAACACCTTCGATACTCTCAGTTCTAAGTCCAAGGAACCGTGAATTAATCCTAAGCCTTGTTCTAAAAACCATTCAAATTTATAAAGCATTCTCTGATATTTGTCTTTAAATGTGTATAAATTTATTGCGTATGTGTATTATATATAAAAGCATATTTATATATGTATATGTTTACTTTGAAGTGAACATTTTAAGCCAAAGTATATATGTTGATTCTAAAAATACAGTAAATTCATTGTTATCCTCACTTCTGTTTAGAAACTGGAGGAAAAAATTTAGAGTAAAAATTTCCATCTAATTGCGAGTGTATTTCCTCAGAGAGGCTTTCCCACCCTGTATTTCTCTTGCAATCCTTCGCAAGGTTACATGTGAATGGAAGACTGTGATTTATTAGCATACATTACCATTCTTTGATGACTGCCTGAAAGAGCATTTCTCTAACAGACAGGAAAAATAAGTAATATTCTGGCTCTAGATTCAGATATTTTTATTTTTTATTTTTTTCAAAATGGGGTCTTGCTCTATCACCCAGGCTGGAGTGCAATGACACGATCTTGGCTCACTGCAACCTCCACTTCCTGGGTTCAAGCAATTCTCCTGCCTCAGCCTCCCGAGTAGCTAGGATTAAAGGTGCGTGGCATGACGCCCGGCTAATTTTTTGTACTTTTAGTAGAGATGGGGTTTCACCAGGTTGGCCAAGCTGATCTTGAACTCCTCACCTAGTGATCTGCCCACCTCGGCCTCCCAAAATGCTGGGATTACAGGTGTGAGCCACTGCACCCAGCCAGAGATTTTGATTTCTGTAACTTCCTGGTTGTGAAAGCACTGTGTAAGGTTAAGTTATGGTAACAGAGCCTTTACCATTTCTGAGGCCCTAAATAACTACATTTACTCTATGTTTTTATGGGCATTAACCTCCACTGGGCCTCTGGATAACAAATTTCCTAATGTGGTATTAGAAGAGAAGGGATATCAAAAGCAGATTAAAATTTTTCATATGACATTCTATGAAATATACATCCTGAATACACTCAATGAAAAAAAGAGACATGTTTGTTGCACCAATAGTTACAATTTATTAGACCTTGGTGTATTATTCCTCTTTCATAGGGGGTGCAATTTGCAGGGTGGTGGAATGGAGAAAGTGAGCATCCTGAGAAGAACAGATGGCTCTTCCATGGTCTCGTCGGCACTGAGACTCAGAGCGTGGGCTTCAATGCTTGTAAAGGGTCAATTTCAAGGTAAATCGGCTTTTTCATTTTTTGGGTCAAATTTGTATTTTGGCGTCCTCAGAGAGAAGAGCAAGGTCTTTCTGGAATTGAAAGGAATCAGGTAATTCTGAGGCCTAAATATTTGGTAACCCCCATAACAAAGCCAAAGAAAAGTTCAAGAATTTGTTAGTGGTCCACAAGTGCTTGAAGAAATAATTCATTCATGAATTAAACTGAAAGTGGAAATTTCAAGTTGAAAATCAGCAAACTGGCTTTTAGCAGCTGGGCTCACAGGAGTAGCAACAGCAGACTGGGCGGCAGCAGGACTGTCCACAGTAGGATGGGCGGCAGCAGGAGGCCTCGGCGTGGTGCAGCTGGCAGCAGGATGGGGGTGTGCAGCTCACCACGCAGCAGGGGGGCAGGTAGGTGCCCTCCACACGGCAGTCTGGGCGGCACCACCTGATACGGGTGCTCACAGCTCCACTGCTGCCTTCCTGGCCATAGCCGATGCCACCACCAATGCCATAGCTGGTTCCGCAGGAGCTGGTCTGGCAGCAGCTTGGCTGGCAGCAGCTGGTCTCACAGCAGCTTGGCTGGCAGCAGCTGGAGCCACAGGTCCCACTGGTTGAGAAGCTGGGAAATCCGCAGAAGCTGGTCTGGCAGCAGCTTGGCTGGCAGCAGCTGGTCTCACAGCAGCGTGGCTGGCAGCAGCTGGTCTCACAGCAGCTTGGCTGGCAGCAGCTGGAGCCGCAGGTCCTACTGGTGGAGCAGCTGGGAAATCCACAGAAGCTGGTCTGACAGCAGGCCATGGTGTCAGGAGTTGGTCTGAAGTTTGGGTTGCTTGGAGGAGTTTCTGAGTTTTGGTGATGGCTGCCACACTGGGCCTTTTATAAGCCTTGGCCAGCTACTGTTTACATAATTCCTGAAGTCTCTTCCTTATTTGTGTTTGATAATTTGTCTCTGAATGATAATTGGCCTCTCCCTGAATTATTTGTTGAACCTTCTGGGAGCCTTTGAAAGTTGATTGTATTTGGTCTGCAATTAAGCTTCTTTACCATGGTCAAGTAGTCATTGGCATTAATTAGGAATATGATCCCTAACTCCCCATGTTTCTTAAAATTTTCTCATGGTCGAGGAATAATTGACTGATGCTTCACCTTTAAGGATTGTCAATATTATTCAGTGTTGACCCTTACAACTGGGTGATTGGGTCTCACATGACAGTTTAATTCCCTCCAGTTTTAACTGCGGCTCCTTCTCTACCTTCCTTATCTTCCCTTTGACTGTGAAGCAAGACTATATTCAGCTGGCCAGAAAGGGATGCTTTCTTGGGCCAGGGAGATTTGCATTAATTGCTATTCATAACATTTTTCCATCACTGATTATGTGCCTAAATGGTTCTGAGTACTTTGTATGTATCAACTTGCTGAATTGTGACAGCAATCTGTGGACTAGGTATCACTGCCACTCCCATCAACCATGTGAGAAAACTGAGCCACAACAGATTGAAGTAACTTACCCAAGTTCACACTAGTATCTAGTGAATCTGAAATTTGAATCCACACCCTCTGATTCCAGACTAAACTCTTTAAACACTATAGTCAATTCTTTCTCTCTTTCTCTCTCCCTTCCTTCCTTCCTTCCTTCCTTCTTCCTTCTTCTTCCTTTTCTTTCTTTCTTTCTTTCTTTCTTTCTTTCTTTCTTTCTTTCTTTCTTTCTTTCTTTCTTTCTTTCTTTCTTTCTTTCTTTCTTTCTTTCTTTCTTTCTTTCTTTCTCTTTCTTTCTTTCTTTTTCTTTCTTCTTTTTTTATGTAAGCAGTTGTTCGAAGGAAAATCCAAGTGTGAAAGCAAGATGTAAAAATGTGCTTCCTTTCTTATAGACTTTTTTTAGAGTAAAAGGAAGGAAGGAAGGGGGAACTTAGGGTAAGTAATAACACTGTTTACTAGAGCCATTCCTAGAGATTTTATTTATTTATTAACAGCATAATAAGCACACTTCAAGAAAATCTTAAGTGCTAAAAAAGTTAACCTCCTTGACTTGTGACTTTGTCTCATCTTTTATCTTAAGATATTCTATAGATTTAGATTTTTTGACTGCATAAAATTATACTTTTAACATATTAATACTGGAGTATGTGATTTACTACAGTGTGTTAGATCTGCAGTATGCAGTTCATTATAGATATTAGAGACTAATCTAGTGAACTGGAAAGTTTATATAATTTGAATGAGGCAACTGATGATGGTGAAGATAAACGTTTTGTTTAGATGCAATAAAAGGTGATGAGGCCTCCATGGAGTATGAGCTCATTGCAGAGAAATGCAAGTTACAGTGCTACTCTTGGGTTTTGAACCAGAACACCAAATGGTAGTTCCGCTTCTCTAGAAATGACAGCTTTGAGTTTACATCATAACTCTTTCTGAGTCAGAATTAAGTCATTTTCAAATCCCACATCAAATTTGGTTTAAAAGATGTGATTCTTTGTGAATTCCTTGCTTCTTCTTAAGCAAAGCTATATCACAGATTCTTTGATTAGCTAATATTTTTTATGTTGGATGTTTGAAATATGTGGATGTGTCATGACAAGAATCTCAGGAGCTATTTAATTCAGATCTAAACTTAGCAGAATCTTTGATACTAAACAGATGTGTCTCCTTTTGCAAAAGGCTCAGATATCTGAGGACTTGAAATACATTATTGATAACAGCACTGGAGACAGTGGCGTTGCATATCGGTTCTCCCTTTCTGGGCTTTTCTACTGTGGCACCATTTTCAACATCTTCCTCAGTGCAAAATTTAAGGTATAACACTTACTTGAGAATTTGACTCTTGTGCCACAGAATGAAGACTAATCTGAACATTCCCTTACCTCCTCTAAGTAAATTAAGGAAATGAAATTTGTATTATTTCACTTTACATAATATCCTCCAAGTTTAGATATGTTGTAATATGTGACTGAATTTCCTTCTTTTTACAGACTCAATAGTATTCCGTTGTGTGTATATACCACATTTCTTATTCCTGTGCTTATTCCCTCTGGTTTTCATTACTTCATTTAAGTGATGGGTTCCAGACCATTCCAGTACCATAAGAAGAAAGAATATGTTTGTCTATTATTCTTGAACGTTGGACTTTGGCTTAACACAGATACTAATGTTTGAAATTATTTTCACTTAAGATATCATGGTTCTGATTTTTAGTTACAAGTTCTGGGGATTCTTCCAATTTCTTCATCTCCATTTTACTAGTTCTCTAATTCAGTTGTGACTGCCTTACTTAGATTCTCAAGAAATAAAGCATGATTGATGTACCAGTCAAATGAATACAGCATTCCTACGTAGGGCTTCTGTGCTTCTGCTCTGGGCTTCCAGCCTAGTAATCTAGACCGGATAACACATAAACTTCAAGGACCTCGTCTTACCCCCAACTTTTATCTTAAGCCAAGTCACAAGATCTATCTCTTCCCTCCTGAATACCAACCAGGCTTTTTGGGGTGCTGCTGAGCCAAAGTCCTTTTAATTAAAAGGTACATCTAACCTAAACCCTCTCAGCGACAACAGAGCTCTAAATGAGGGGAATAAAATGTTGACCACGTTGCAGGGCCATTGTGTATAGATGTACAGGTCGTGCCCTGATGTGGGGCTCCGTGGCTCTGTCCACTCAGAGGAATGAGCATATTATTTCTTACATCAAGCTGGAGGCTCGACAAGCTGTACACCCCTCTGTCTGTATCTTCCCCAAAGTGGTACCTTTTCCTAATTCCTGTAAAGTTGTGCTAGCAGAGGTCCTGTTCTTTTGATTTTTTAAAATTGAGGTGAAATTCACATAACCTACAATTAACCATTTTAAAGTGTGTAACTGAGTGACGTATAGTATGTTCATAATGTTGTGCAACATCGTCTCTCTCTAGTTTCAAAAACTTTTCCATCATCCCAGAGGAACGCCCCCATGACCTTTAAGCAATCACTTCCCATACCCCTCTATCCCCAGTCACTGGCTTACCACTTTGATTTAACGATGAAAGATTTTATCCCTTGGAATGAAAGCCTCACTATGTGTCTTTTATTTAATACTTGGTTCATCTAGAACTCTCTCTGAAAATTAGAATAAGAATGGTGATAGTATACAGCCAACATCACATTCATTTAAATCCATCCTTGCAGTGAACATTTATTTTCTGCTTCACAATACATAAGAAGTATGTACAGATATTATAAAAACATCAGTTTATACTCCCTTTCACCATTTTTCGAAGTATATTTTGAGGAGTATTGGTGTTACAGGGTGTTAACAGGTAATATAAAAATAGAGTTTTCTGGCTAAGTTAGTTTGGGAGTGATGGTTATAGAGTTCCCTTCCTTCCTTCCATCTTTCTTTCTTTCTTTCTTTCTTTCTTTCTTTCTTTCTTTCTTTCTTTCTTTCTTTCTTTCTTTCTTTCTTTCTTTCTTTCTCTTTCTTTCTTTCTCTCTTTCCTCTCTCTTTCTCTTTCTTTTTCTTTTCTTTCTCTCTCTCTTTCTCTTTCTTCCTTCCTTTCTTCCTTTCTTTCTTGCTTGCTCTTTCTTTCTTTTCTTTTCTTTTCTTTCTTTCTTTCTTTCTTTCTTTCTTTCTTTCTTTCTTTCTTTCTTTCTTTCTTTCTTTCTTTCTTTCTCCTTCCTTCCTTCCTTCCTTTCTTTCTCTTTCTTTCTTTCTTTCTTTCTTTCTTTCTTTCTCTCTTTCCTCTCTCTTTCTCTTTCTTTTTCTTTTCTTTCTCTCTCTTTCTCTTTCTTCCTTCCTTTCTTCCTTTCTTTCTTGCTTGCACTTTCTTTCTTTCTTTTCTTTTCTTTCTTTCTTTCTTTCTTTCTTTCTTTCTTTCTTTCTTTCTTTCTTTCTTTCCCCTTCCTTCCTTCCTTCCTTCCTTCCTTCCTTCCTTCCTTCCTTCCTTCCTTCCTTCCTTCCTTCCTTCCTTCCTTTCTCTTTCTTTCTTTCTTTCTTTCTTTCTTTCTTTCTTTCTTTCTTTCTTTCTTCCTTCCTTCCTTCCTTCCTTCCTTCCTTCCTTCCTTCCTTCCTTCCTTCCTTCCTTCCTTCCTTCCTTCCTTCCTTTCTTTGAGACAGACTCTCACTCTGTCACCCAGGCTGTAGTGTAGTGGCGCAATCTTGTTTCACTGCAACCTCTACCTCCTGGATTCAAGTGATTCTCCTGCTTCAGGCTGTGAGACCACAGGTGCCCACCACGACGCCTGGCTAATTTTTGTAGTTTTAGTAGAGACGGGGTTTTGCCATGTTTGCCATGCTGGTCTCGAACTTGTGACCTCAGGTGATCCACCTGCCTCAGCCTCCAAAAGTGCTGGGATGATAGGTGTGAGCCACTGAGCCCGGCCACTGGTTATAGAGCTTTCTTTATTGCAGGGTATCTCAGTCTGTTTAATATTCCAATGTGGCTTTATAAACCTGCAAGATGGTGATAATGCATAAGATATTATTTAACCACTGTATATTTTTTCCTCTTTGGGCATCTGAAGCGATTACTGGTCAATGTGTCGCCTGTTTAGGAAATTATCTACTCTCTTATGCCTGGAAGGGATGTTGTTGGTAATGACTCAGTTCTTTCATTTTCCAAATTAGAAATAGGTACCCAGGCAAGCGAAGGGATTTGCTCAAGGATTCATGGATAGCTAGTTACAAAGCTGGGACTAGAACTCAGGAGTCTGTATTTGCTTTTTGTTCTTCCTTTTCTAGAAGGAAAAAAAAAACACACTCAAATGTTCTTTCTGTTTTCTCACTCAACAACAATCAACATAGAAGATTTCTTTTTCTTTTCTTTTCTTTCTTTCCTTTTTTTTTTTTTTTTTTTTTTTTTTTTTTTTTTTTTGAGATGGAGTTTCGCTCTGTTGCCCAGTCTGGAGTGCAGTGGCGCGATCTCGGCTCACTGCAAGCTCCACCCCCCGGGTTCACGCCATTCTCCTGCCTCAGCCTCCTGAGTAGCTGGGACTACAGGCACCCGCCACCACGCCCTATCACCAGGTAAATAGCGTTAGAATGGAATTGGAGTGGAGAACACGCAGCTGGTATCTGCTGCATCATTTATTTCCTTGCTTATTGATGGGGAAAAATTTGGCCTGTGGCCTAATGTATTCTCCAATTCCATTCTAATGCTGTTTACCTGGCGATAGCGTCAGGTTTTACAGGGTGAGGGCTCAGTCCCGTAAGACTGCCCCCTACTTCCAGTGCCAAGCACACAAGCTCCAGGTTGTTTTGCCTGTGCTTCCGACCGACCAGCCATAAGTTGGGAATTCCAGGACCCCCTCCTTAAGTTTGATGAGTGTGCTAGAGCGGCTCCCAGGACTCAGGGAAACATTTAGTTTATTGGTTTATGATAAAGACCATTACAAAAGGTACAGAAGAAGAGAGGCATAGGGTAAGGTGTGGGGGAAGGGGTATGAGGAGCTTTCATAACCTCTCTGGGAACAGCACATTCCAGGAACCTCCACACATTCAGCTCTCCGGAAGCTCCTCAAATTCCGTGGGGTTTTTTTTTTTTTTTTTTTTGGACATTTTATGGAGACTTCAGTGGATGGGCATGATGGACAACCATTAGAAACGTGATTGGACAAAAAGAGTATGATGTCATGTTAGTAGAGTGAGTGGTGAAACCCGGTAAGGCCTGTCTGTTCAGATCCTTCTTGGTCACTCTGTGCAGCCTTCCTTCCTCCAGGGCACGGGGCAGAACCTCTTCTGAAATGGGGATCTTATGACCTACAAGCAGACAAGGAAGGTAGGAGAATATCTTGACGGCCAGTGCCAAGAACAGTGGGGGAAGATTCTTGCCTTGAGGAGTAAAAGGAGCAGGTGAAAAGAGGGCAGGAGAAGGGCAGAGAGAGAGAGAGCAAAAGCGCGCGCGCGCAGCGCGCGAGAGAGAGAGAGAGAGAGAGAGAGAGAGAGAGAGAAAGAGAGAGAGAGAGAGAGAGAAAGAGAGAGAGAGATTCTGTTTTCTGAGGTCTGCTTCTGAAGTCTAAAGTGCCCTAACATCATAAAAAGGGCTATGGGAGTTATGAGCCTAGGACCTTGAATAAAATGTGTATGTTTGTTACGTGCTATTACTCTATAATCTTGTGTTTGTATTCTTTCCCAATTTTTATTGTTTTTGTGTATCATAGATGATAGAAATAATTGTACACAACCTCATATATGAATGAATGAATGGACAAATGAATAGATTTGACAGAACCTCAAGAAGCTGAATAACATGAAATTCCTTTTTATAAAATCAGTCTATTGGAATACCTAGCCCACCACTTAGCACATGTGAGAACCTTAGGAAACAGTTCCTAAATGCTGTCATGTTCCTTTAATCATATGTCTTAGCTGCAAAATATTGGACCATTTAATGGTAAAACAAAAGAAAATTACTTTTGAAGATCATCATTAAAAGCAGAAATACAGAAAAACCATAGTGCCATGTCATGTTGATATTTTGAAAAATCCCAGCACCCCAATATCTGTAACAAATTCCAAAGCAAAGAAAGTTCTAATGACTTCATCATTGAAAACCTTTATTAAATTTAAGTCCCAATAATTGTTGAAATATTTCAGATGATATTTATAGTAAAATATTATCTAACTCTTTTCACATTGTAGGACTTTGGCTGACATCCAGGTCTAGGAAAAAATTTTGGTCTTCCATTGTAAATGAATTTACATCCTAGAGAATTTATGTGGCTATGTGATGAGAGGTTGCAAGCCCAGTTATAGGTACTGGAGTTCAGAAGATTGTTAGGATTCTAATTTGGCTAGTTTTAAAGTGCCATCTTATCAGGATTCCCAGCAGAAGGAGGTTTTCAACAAGTGGGCTCACAGGAGTAGCAGCAGCAGACTGGGCGGCAGCAGGACTGTCCACAGTAGGACGGGCGGCAGCAGGAGGCCTCGGCGTGGTGCAGCTGGCAGCAGGATGGGGGTGTGCAGCTCACCACACAGCAGGGGGGCAGGTAGGTGCCCTCCACGCGGCAGTCTGGGCGGCACCACCTGATACGGGTGCTCACAGCTCCACTGCTGCCTTCCTGGCCATAGCCGATGCCACCACCAATGCCATAGCTGGTTCCGCAGGAGCTGGTCTGGCAGCAGCTTGGCTGGCAGCAGCTGGTCTCACAGCAGCTTGGCTGGCAGCAGCTAGTTTCACAGCAGCTTGGCTGGCAGCAGCTGGAGCCACAAGTCCCACTGGTTGAGAAGCTGGGAAACCCACAGAAGCTGGTCTGGCAGCAGCTTGGCTGGCAGCAGCTGGTCTCACAGCAGCGTGGCTGGCAGCAGCTGGTCTCACAGCAGCTTGGCTGGCAGCAGCTGGAGCCACAGGTCCCACTGGTGGAGCAGCTGGGAAATCCACAGAAGCTGGTCTGACAGCAGGCCATGATGTCAGGAGTTGGTCTGAGGTTTGGGTTGCTTGGAGGAGTTTCTGAGTTGTGGCTGCCTATTCCACCTCGGGCTTTTTATAAGTCTTGACCAATTCCTCTATCTGTGGCGAGCAACATTTTTATCTTGTTACTCTTTAAACCAGCCTTTCTAGGGCCCTCTGATGGTTCAAATGCTGAATTGTTTTAAATATATCTTGAAATTGATTTTTCCTTATTGCTCAGCTAATACTCACCAAATGTGTTTGTCCTTGGTAAAAATGTTAACATTTTGTTTTCAAACAATGGTGTAATTTCTACTTGAGCTTCAGCTTCAGTTTTGCACTTGTGGGCATATCATCTGACAAGGTGACTCTCACCCATAAGATGATGTGATTTTGGGGATTGTATTCACCAAACCTCAAGTCTCCAGAAAAGAATTATGAATCATGACTGTCCTATGTAAGACTGCTTTATATTTTTTAGACTAGTAAGATTATACTCTCTCTATATAATCTTATTAGCCAGATAGAAATTCTGATAAACTCTACATTCATAGAAATTCATATATTTTTCACTGAAATGAAATCTTTCCAATTTCTGTGATATCTCCTGAACTTCACATTCATATCTGAGGAAACATTGATCACTCAGGAGGATATATAAAACAAAACCTGTTCAATTCCAATGTCTCTTAAAAGAGAGGCTAAAATTCATATTCAGTAATTGGAAAAAGATTGCAAAATATTTTAATGAAATCTACACTTCTCTATGAAAGACAAAAATCACCGGTATATGGATTATCTGGCATATAATTTCTCAAAGGCAGAATTTATTTTTAATTTATGTCATTTCACATTACTAAACTGTGTGTCCTGTGAAAAGATATTAGACCAAAGAGCATGACAACTGAATTTAGGAAGGGAAATCAATCAAAGAAAAAGCAAGAGTTAGAAAATACTTTTTTCTGCTTTATAAGGCAGGTTAGAAAATGGGTGACCAAATATAGTTCAAGAGGTGTAGTATAATAAATGCAAAGAGATTAAGATAAATTTCGACAAAATAAAAGTTAAAACAATTCCTGGCCATTGCTAGAAGAAAGAATGTGATTTTCTACTGGGAGTTTAGGGTTACATAACATACATGAAAAAAGTCTGGACAAAAACATATTATTTCTACTTGGGGTAGGTTTATTTCTCCCTTCCCATCATGAATAGAAACACATAGTTAGCATTTTATGAGGTGGTGGTGTTTATACAGGAATAGGGTTATATTACAATGTGATTCATGCCAGCATCAGTAAAGATGTTCATGTCATATGGTAACTATGACTGTAGGTATGACGTTGAAAATGGTTATATGTAATCGCTGAACGTTGGAGATCAAAAATGTGTAAATTATCTTGTTCCACCACTTAATTTTATAGGTGTAGAAACTGACATCATTCTTATTATAAATAGCACATATTTATTAACTTCTACTATGCCCAGAGCACTAAAGGCTTATACAGAAAGCAGGACCCCATCTGTTTGTTTCATATCTTGCTCTAGTATAAAAATCAGTGTAGTAGTAACAGGAGGGATTAATCAAGGAAAAGAGTTGAGTAAAGAACTATTTAGTCTCAAAGTTCTAAATGGGAACATTGGTGGTGTGGTATGGAGCACTTTTCATTTTCACTTAACATTAGTTGGTATTAGAATACTCTTGAGTCTTGGAGAGGTTAAGCGACTTGTTCCATTCCCAGAGTACACAACTAGAAGAGCTGGGTATAAAACTCCTATCACTCATTCCTAGACCAGTTCTTTTTATTTTATACCATGCTACTTTTCAGAATCAATTAATGTTAGTAAAGCTCTTTGTATTTGTCTTTTTTTCTCAAAAAAGGTATTTTGTAATAGCTCAAGAATATAAATATTAGATGGTAGACAGATGACACTATGGACTAGCAATTTTAAATACACAATAAATAAGTATAAATATGTTAAAGTTCTTTTAAGTATCTGGACCAGAGACTTTTAAAAAAAATTATTATTATACTTTAAGTTCTAGGGTACATGTGCACAACATGCAGGTTTGTTACATATGTATACATGAGGTTTGTTACATATGTATACATGTGCCATGTTGGTGTGCTGCACCCATTAACTCATCATTTACATAAGGTATATCTCCTAATGCTATCCCTCCTCCCTCCCCCCTCCCCACAATAGGCCCTGGTGTGGACCAGAGACTTATAATTGGAATAAATCACATTTGCTTCCTAGTCATTTTTGTTTCCCACATTCAACTAAGTTAATATACTTTCTGGGTTTCTACATCTGCCATACTCATTGTGTCTTCTTTATTCCATGGGTATTATCTTAGTTGAGCTCTTATTGTACATCGGTTGGACCAGGGCAATATCTTCCTGATTAGTTTCTGTATAGTTCTGTGCAACTTATTTCTCTGGCCTTTGACCTCTGTCTTTATAAGGTGCTATCATGAGAATTGTCCCAATGCCCAGCTCTTGTTATGCCATTTTCCTGCCCCAAAACTTTCAACAGCTCCTTACTGCTTATTGCATTAAGGGTGTACTCCCTTGTCTAGTATTCAAAGCATACAAATTTTCCAAATCTTTCTTTCACTATCACTCTCTATATATCCAGTGCCCCCAGCCAAACTGTACTCTGAACAATGCTATGGTTCCCCTCCCTCCATACCTTTGCTCATACTATTTCTATTGCTACGAATGCCATCCCTCTGATCTGGGTAGCACAATCTGAACCCATATAAAATGTTAGCTTCTCTTTTCAATCTTTCTTTTTTTCCTCAACCAATAGTGACTTCTGTGTTGATACCACACAGTGTTGTACTTTCATTTTTTCATATTCTACTTTTTAGATGAATTATAGGTGAATATGACTCATGTCCCTAGAAGCTTTTTGAAGAAGGGAACATTTTTAATTCAATTTTAATTTCTATTTTATACCATGTAGCCTGTGACTTGCATATGGTAGGCAAACAGTGCATTTAGACCCTATTTGTCAACGTATTTAAAAACAACCCAAAATGGATTAAATACTTAAATATAAGACCGCAAATAATAAAACTACTAGAAGAAAACATACAGGAAGCATTTTATGGCACTGGTCTGGGCAATGGTTTTTTTCTTGGGGGGATAAGACCTCAAAGGCACAGGCAACAAAAGTGAAAGTAGACAAATGGGATTATATAAAAGTAAAAACCTTCTGCACAGCAAAGGAAATAATCAAATCAACAGAGTGAAGAGACAATCTAGAGAATGGGAGAAAATATTTTCAAACTATGCATCTGACCAGGGGTTAATATCCAGAATATATAAGGAACTTGAACAACTCAACAGTGAATAACGATAATAAATCCAATTAAAAATAGGTAAAAGACCTAAATAGATATTTCACAAAAGAAAACACACAAATGGCCAACACATATATGAAGAAGTGCTCAGCATCACTGATCATCATGAAATGCAGATCAAAACCACAATGAGATACCATATCACCCCAATTAGAATGGCTATTATCAAAAATACAAAAAAGTAACAAATCCTGGTGTGGATGTGGTAAAAGGGGAGCTCATACAAGGTTGGAGGGAATGTAAAGTAGCATAGCCATTATGGAAAACAGTATGGAGGGTCCCCCAAAAATAGAACTACCATATGATCCAGCAATCCCATTACTGAGTATATGTCCAAAGGAAATGAAATCAGTATGTTGAGGAGATATCTGCACTTCCATGTTTGTTGCAGCACTATTCACAGCAGACAACATATGAAAACAATCTAAGTGTCCCATCAATGGATGAATGGATAGAGAAAATATGACACTCTCACACACACACAATGAAAACTATCAGTCATAAAAACAATGAAATACTGTCATGTGCAACAACATGGATGAACCTGGAGGACATTATGGTAAGTGAAATTAACCAGGCACAGGAAGACAAACAGCACATTCTCTCACTCCTATGTGAAATCTAAAGAAGTTAATCTCATAGAAGTAGAGAGTAGAATACTGGCTACCAGAGGCTGGGGAGAGTGAGAGGAGGGGAGGATAAGCAGAGATTGGTCAACAGGTACAAAGTTACAGATAGATAGGAGGGGTAAGTGTTGGTATTCTAATGTACAGTAGGATGACTATGGTTAATAATATTGTATCGTATATTTCAAAATAGCTAACAGAGAAGATTTTAAATGCTCTTACCATGAAGAAATGATAAATGTATGAGGTGATGAATATGCTAAACACCCTGACTTGATTATTACAAAATGTATACATGTATGGAAACATCACACTGCACCCCATAAACATGTACAATTATGTGTCAGTTTTTAAAATTAAAAGTTAATTTAATACAAAACATTAGAATGAGTAAATAAAACCAAAGTTTTTGCAAGACCAAAGAACAGATATTTATTAGAAAATAAACATGCCACAAAATCTTAGATAGGTAGAAGGAAATTGCTTCCTTTACAAAGACTTCAGAAGGGCCCAGGTCTTAATGATGAGCCCGGTTCTCGGTTCCCAGCTTGGTTGATGTGGGGTCTTGCGGGCTCAGGGCAGGAGGTTTGTTAAAGTAGAGAAACGGGAGTGTGACTTTTTCAGAAGGTGAGTTGCATGTTCCGGGCAGTCAGTGCCCTGCTCAGCAGGAGAAGGTCCTGCAGGTGGTGCTGCAAGGCGTCGGCTGGCCGCAGGGGGGCCGGCAGCAGGGGGACTGCACAGACACAGGCTGGCAGCAGGTGGTGGCCCAGCAGCAGGGCCTGCAGACCACAGCCGTGCACGACGTGGGGCAGCAGGTGATGGGGCGGCAGCAGCCTTCCTGCAGGCAGCAGGGGTCGCAGCACACCGGGCGGCGGCAGGGCTCGCAGATGGGACGCGTGCAGCGGGGCACGCAGGTCACGGGGCGGCACACGGTGGTCTGGTAGGTCACGGGGCGGCAGCAGCAGGGGTCGCGGTAGCAGCAGGGCTGGCAGCAGCCTCCCCCGTAGCTCAGGGAGGAGAAGGTGGAGCCGCAGCAGGAGCCAGTCATGATGGTGTCTGAGGCTGGTGTGGGGTGGGCTGTTGAGAGGAGCTGGGTGTTCTCAGGTGTGAATGTCCTCCTCCCGCTCCGGGCCCTTTATATACCCTGGCCGGGGGCAGGTGACCCTTTTCGTTTACCTTTTGGCCAATTAAGTAGAATTCTGTTTTGGCTAATGGTTGCTTGTGACACACTCATTATCTCATTAAAGAGCTCTTGTTGCATCTCTAAGTATGGATGTACCTACACGGTGTGAAAATCTAAGAACTCATCGTCATTTGAGGTGATAGTAGCTCTCGATGCTTATTTTGAGTAGATAGCACTGGATCAAATCTGGACAAAATGGTCTAAAAATTTTTCAGTTTTTAAAAGAAATTATAAACATAGAGGAGTACATAGAACACTGAGTAGAGCCTATCCCGACCCCAGCAGGGGACTCAAGTCCTTGGAAGCACCTACATGTGAAAAGTGAATCACACGAGTGTTAGACAAGACCTCCCATGTAGTCTGCTTGGGAATATGTTTATCACTTGAAGTAGTGGGATACATAGGCCTTGAATAGGATAGTAGCTCATCTAGTTTTACAGGACAGATGAAAATTTTTGCAAGCCACTAAGTATTGGAATAATACTTCCAAGACTGCCTTGCATGTTTTCTTTTCTCTGGTACATGGTTCTGTGCAACTCTGGTCCTTCTGGTCATAAGGTGCTGCTTTTTATCTCTGAAACATGTCATTTTTTAGCTTTGCCTTTCTTGTGCATGTAATGAAGAATTCTGTAATGGGAAATTTTTCTTAATATACCTTGACAGCCGGGCGCAGTGGCTCATGCCTGTAATCCCAACACTTGGGGAGGCTGAGGCAGGCAGATCACCTGAGCTCAGGAGTTCAAGACCGCCCTGGGCAATATGGTGAAACCTCAACTCTAATAAAATACAAAAAATTAGCCAGGTGTGGTGGTGGGTGCCTGTAGTCCTAGCTATGCAGGAGGCTGGGGAACGAGAATCACTTGAGCCCCAGAGGCGGAGGTTGCAGTGAGCCAAGATCATGCCACAGAACTCCAGCTTGAGCTACAAAGTGAGACTCCATCTCAAAAGGATATATACATGTATACCTTGACATAAGTGCTATGACTAGCAAGTGACAAGAAAGGGGTTTTCAACCGACATTGCACACATATCCAGTACACTGTTCAACGGAGACACGTTGGGAGGCTGCCCAGTGTTCTGCTGTGGCACTGCTAAAAGCGTGATGGACAGGCTCCTTCAGGAAATGTTGCCAGAGGCAGTTTAGGAACTGCAAAGGGAAACAATCCCATTACCTTCCAGCTTTACTCCCCCTGTTAGTCACCAGACAGGGTTTTGAATCACTTCAGGATCATTTTCTTTATTTGAAAGAATGTGCCTTGGACCCCGACATCTTAAGCTCCCCAAATGGAATCTCAAGCGTAATTTCAAAACTTTAAAGGGAACGTAAATTGACTGAACCCATAGTCACAATTAGCGAAACAGAAGAAGGAGCTATCAGGCACAATCTCATCACTAGAGACCTTTGACTCTCTTGTTTTAGATTCCTTTCTTTGTTCATGGACATGGGATTTTTGTTTTTCAAAGTGGTAACCAGAGGTAACTAGGTAAAAAGTTGTATATTCTGCTCTTTTTGAGACATATTATCTCATAATTTATTTTCATGCTGCTGTGGAGTCTTCATGGTAATCACATTTTATGCAATGGGAGCCTCTTTGGAAGACTTAAATCATCACATTAACAAGACTCATTTCTCTACTGCACAAACTTTGAACCCAAGTTAATTCCAAAGACATCTGTCTCTCCCCTTTGTAAAGATCCAAAAAAATAGTCTGTGTATCATTCAGTAAACCTTTCTAATGTTTATTCACTCTAAGACACTTATCCACACCCCATAGCCAAACTTAATTTGCAGGCAGAGAAGTTATGGGTCACGCTTCAGTTATTCATGCCCCAGAGTTGTGAGAGCACAGACAGCTCTGCGGTTTGAAACTGGTGGCAAGTCACATCCTATTTTCTGACCCCACTTATTCTGAAACTGGACAATGCTCATTTAAAGCTCTGCTGCTTACTGGCTGTGTGTCCTTGGGCCATAATAATAGTTCATATCAGAATTGTTGTAAGGATTACATGAGCTAATATTTGTCAAGTGCTAAGAAAAAACAGTGTCTGGTACTTAGTATCTAAAATAGATATATTTTATATATAATATACACATATATATTTTTATATAACATATAAAGATATATTTACTATATATACTATATATTTATATATAACATATAAATATATATTTAAATATATAGTATATCTAGTAAATATATTTTTAAATATACAGTAAATATATATATTTATACATATATACACATATATAGTAACATGACCTTTTACTATATATAGAGTAAATATATATAGTACATATATACATATATGTATATATGTACATATATACCTGTATGTGTATATATACATATACATATACACACATATATATGTATAAGTATATAGTAAAAGGTCATGTTACATTGGTACTTTTTAAATTCTAAACTTTAAGTTTAGAACAAAGATCAACATATTTTTTATGGCAAATGATCGGTTCTCTGCTCAGTCACCAAAGAATATGCATGAAATAACATTATTCAGTGGTGAGTTCCATTAATAGCATGAAGTAAAATAAAAGCACCTGGAAGGAAGAAATAGAGCACCTTCTCATTGAGTACTTACCTCTGTTAAGGGAGTCAGGCTATTGTTGAACTGACAGGCGGCACGTCTGTCAGGACTGTGTATAACAACAAGACTCCTACTGAGAACCCCACAGTCCATGCAATACAGAATGGGGTCTTAGAGAAGCATCCTTAAAAAAAAAAAAGGCCTTCAAATGGATTTAGACAGATTTCTCGTGGCGGTGGACAACAGATTTTGTGTAATAAACTCTAGAGCTTTATTTCACATTATCATTTAACAATAACATTATGAACAATTTTTTTTTTCACTATTTCAACTTTTCCTTTAGATTCCGGGGGTACATTGTGTGATGTACCAGTTTGCTATGTGGGTATATTGTGTGATGCTGAGGTTTGGGGTATGATTGATACTGTCACCCAGGACTGAGTGTAGTAGCCAATAGTTTTTCAATCCTTGTCTCCCTCCCTCTCTCCCCACTCTAGTAGTCCCCAATGTCGATTGTTGCCATCATTAGGTCAATGAATACCCGATGTTTAATTCCCATTTGTCAGTGAGAACATATGGCATTTGGTTTTCTGTTCCTGGGTTAATTTGATTAGGATAATGGCCCCCAGCTGCATCCATGTTACTGTGAAGGACATGAGTTCATTGTTTTTTATGGCTGAGTTGTACTCCATGGTGTATGTGTACCACATTTTCTCTATCCAGTCCACCACTGATGGGAACCTAGGTTAATTCCATGTCTTTGCTATTGTGAATTGTACTGTGACAAACATGCAAGTGCATGTGTCTTTTTGGTAGAATGATTTATTTTCTTTTGGCTACAGACCAAGTAAAGGGATTGCTGGTGCAAATGATAGTTCTATTTTAAGTTCTTGAGAAATCTCCACATTGCTTTCCATAGTGGCTGAACTAATCTACATTCCCATCAACAGCATATAAGCATTCTCTCCTCTCGACAGCCTTGTCAGCATCTGTTGTTTTTTTACTATTTCTTTCTTTATTCTGAAAGTATGGGGCTTCAATTACTGAGCTTTTTAATAATAGCCATTCTGACTGGTGCAAGATGGTATCTCATTGTGGTTTTGATTTGCATTTCTTTGATGAATAATGATATGGGGCATTTTTTCACATGTTTGTTGGCTGCTTGTATGTCTTGTTTTGAGAAGTGATTGTTCAAGTCCTTTGCCCACTTTTTAATGGGGTTATTTGTTTTTTGCTTGTTCAGTTGTTTAAGTTCCTTATAGATTCTGGATATTAGGCGTTTATTGGATGCACAGCTTGTGAATATTTTCTCTCATTCTGTAGGTTGTCTATTTACTGTGTTGATAGTTTCATTTACTGTGCAGAAGCTCTTTAGTTTAATTAGGTCCCGCTTGTCAATTTTTGTGTTTGTTGCAATTGCTTTTGAGGACTTAGTCATAAATTCTTTCTGAAGATTGATGCTCAGAATGATGTTTTCTAGATTTTCTCCTGGGGTTTTTACAGTTTGAGGTCTTACATTTAAATCTTTAATCCATCTTGAGTTAATTTTTCTATATGGTGAAATGTTGGGGTCTAGTTTCAATCCTCTGCATAGAGCTAGCCAGCTATCTCAGCACCACTTATCGAATAGAGAGTCCTATCCTCATTGCTTATTTTTGTTAATGTTATCAAAGATTAGATTGTTGTATGAGTGTGGCTTTATTTCTGGATTCTCTATTCTGTTCCTTTTGTCTATGCCACTTTATATTTTACAACCTTCTGTTTTGGTACCAGTACCATGCTGTTTTGTTTACTGTAGTCTTATAGCGTAGTTTGAAGTCAGGTAATGTGATGCCTCCAGATTTCTTTTTATTTAGGATTGCTTTGGCTATTTGGGCTCTTTTCGGTTCCATATGAATTTCAGAATCGTTTTTTTTCTGGTTCTGTGAAAAATGAGATTGGTAGCTTGATAAAAATAGCATTGAATCTGTAGATTGCTTTGGGCAGTGTAGCCATTTTAATGACATTGATTCTTCCAATCCATTGGCATGGGATGTTTTTCCATTCGTTTGTGTCACCTATCATTTCTTTAAGTCGTGTTCTGTAATTTTCTCTGTAGAGATTTTTCACTTCCTTGGTTAGATGTATTCCTAGGGGGTGTGTGTATGTGTGTGTGGCTATTGAAGTGTAAAATAAAGTCGTAAAATATACAACCATTTTGTGATTAACATGTCTCTCACCATACTAAGAAGAAGTGTTTGACTTAAGGTCTAAATGCAGGAAACATGCATTCTCCAGGGTCTTTTCTAAACTTTTGTGATTATAATTACATTAGTAAGTAACTAATTTACTCTTACATTACTCATGTTTCTTTAACTTTTGAAAGAGAGGTAATTGGCCAGAGGTTGCCTAAGGCTTCTTCCATCTCTAACACCCTGGGTATTCTATGATGTTCCAACAGGTGTTGGATCAGTAAATACACCATTAGGCTGGGAATATAAGTTTCAACCCAGGTGCAGCCTCCCAGGGTGTTTCTTGTTGCAGAACATTTCTCAGGTGTTCGATGCATGCCTGGAATTCTGGGCACAAGTGACTCTGTACACATGATAAAGACATAGTTGTACTCATCTTCCTGACTCAGCTGTGCTCCACAAATGCCATTTACGATGATTATAAGAAAACTACTCAGACTTAAGTTATGAGAACTATGTAAGAGGATTGTTCTGCATCTTGCTTTGAGTATCTCTAGACAAAAGAGAGATGCAATCTACCGGAAGGAAATATCACAAAGACCATGATTTCTATGCTAAGAATATTGAGTTTTATTAGAAAGCAGACAACATGATATGGGAGTTAGACTGGAGTCCTAGGAAGAGAGAGTATTTTTCATCTGTAGTTGGTCTGAAAAGGTATCTTCAGTGCATAAGGTGAGCTAGTATGAAGAGATGAGAAATGGGCTTCTCAAGGAAACGTGTATTGCTCTGCGGTGAAGCCCTGAGGGGCAGCGGGATGGTCCTGGCCATCTTCTGAAGGGTTCTTCGTGATTACGGGCTGCTCAGCAGGAGAAGGTCCTGCAGGTGGTGCTGCAAGGCGTCGGCTGGCCGCAGGGGGGCCGGCAGCAGGGGGACTGCACAGACACAGGCTGGCAGCAGGTGGTGGCCCAGCAGCAGGGCCTGCAGACCACAGCCGTGCACGACGTGGGGCAGCAGGTGATGGGGCGGCAGCAGCCTTCCTGCAGGGAGCAGGGGTCGCAGCACACCGGGCGGCGGCAGGGCTCGCAGATGGGACGCGTGCAGCGGGGCACGCAGGTCACGGGGCGGCACACGGTGGTCTGGTAGGTCACGGGGCGGCAGCAGCAGGGGTCGCGGTAGCAGCAGGGCTGGCAGCAGCCTTCCCCGTAGCTCAGGGAGGAGAAGGTGGAGCCGCAGCAGGAGCCAGTCATGGTGGTGTCTGAGGCTGGTGTGGGGTGGGCTGTTGAGAGGAACTGGATGTTCTCAGATGTGAATGTCCTCCTCCCGCTCCGGGCCCTTTATATACCCTGGCTGGGAGCTGATGACCCCCAGGACACGAGGTCATTTCCTTGTTTTCACTTATTCTTCCTGAAATAACACCTGCAGATTAGTAAGTTTTCTAGACATTGTTTAGATACTCAGGTACACATAAATGTCTATTTGTTTTCCTTATTTAGTGTAGACCCATTATATTTTGCTATTTATGGTTCAAATATGAATTTAATGACCCTAACTTCAAAGTCTCCAATTATCATTATAATTCAATGATGCTTTTGCCAGTTCCTGTTTTGATAGCCCAAAGCAGCTGTCATGCTCTGCATGCTCTGAGGGTTACTTGCTAGCAGTTGAAGTGAAGTACACCTCAAGTTGTTAGCATTCTTTGCCACTGCTAAGCTTCCTGGGCAAAACAAGTTGAGGATAATACTACAGGGATAGTTTAAAAGTCAGGATTTCTCAGTAAAAGAAGAATTTTCCAGTCCTCTTTTTGGAGGTACAAGAATGCATTTTAGTAGGTTTCCATCATCCAGTGGTTTTTGTCTTAGAGATATGTTCATTGATTTCTATGGTTGTATATTTCCAGACCAAGGTAAATTTCACTGTAATCTTCACGATAGCCAGTATCATTAAGTTCTAACTATGTTCCAAGCAGCATATTTAAAAATACACATATTAATCTAATCTTCATAACATTCTTAGGATGTAGATACTGTTTATTTCTCATTTCACACATGAGGAACCAGATAAGTGACTTACCCAAGGTCATGTACCTAGTAAGTGTTGGAGCCAATACTCACTCCAGAAATATCTGTGGGAACATTATTTGTCAGCCCAAAAAGCTGAAGAACTCACTGTAGCTAAAGAATGGATTGTAGGCACCACATTCCCAGATATTAAGGAATGTCTATTTTATTTAGGAACTTTTACAATGTATTTACTTTGAAAACAGTTGTTATTTGTGATATGGCTAATTTTTTAGAGTCAGCTGAAAGGACTCTATGTCTTACCAATAGCCTCAGGAATGGGAAGAATTACCTTCTATTCAGTCTTCTGAAAATGTCAAAACATACCCTAAGGAGATAGTGTCATAGTTGGGCATAATTGAATGATCATGGGGTATTGTGAACAAAGCCACCAAAATGGTGAGAAAGTCAAACAAGTCTATGTAGATGAAGGCTGCAGTCTTGCAGTATAATAAAACCCTTCAGTAGTGATCCCAGTTGAATGTGTTCTCAGGCCTCATCCGGCCCATACCTCAGTGTCTTCAACATCTCCCTGTGTGCTATGCTGGGGCTCATTTCTGCTTATGGAACCAATTGTCATTTTTAATTGTTTCAAATTGTCATGACTTGTAGGCAAATTATGTCACTCAATCACATTTTAGTCTTTGCCTCTTAATTTGCTTGGTCCTGACCTTTTCCTTTACAACTAAGTCTGTTCTATTAGGTTGGTGCAAAAAGTAATTGTGGTTTTTGGCATTACTTTCAATGGCAAAAGCTGCAATTACTTTTGCACCAATCTAATAGATCTGAAGTTGAAGGTTCAAGTGTAGGCCTTCTTATTGATCACACTTCTTGCATGGTTTCTTACAGGCTTACCCAGATCTGCACCAGTCACTTTGGCCAACCAGAGAATGGGGTGACTGTGGAAATAAATGAGATTCAATAATAGCGATAACTTTAGGGGGAAACAAGGCATTCTCCATTTGAGAAAACACTTTTAAATAAGGAGGTCTCTAGAAGGCTAAAAAGAAAAACTCTGAGAGGAGAAAAACAGATGTACTTAGCAAATTTTGAAAACACTGATCAAGATTATATACAAAGAGGCTGGGCGTGGTGGCTCACGCCTGTAATCCCAGCACTTTGGGAGGCTGTGGCGGGCGCATCACGAGGTCAGGAGATCGAGACCATCCTGGTTAACATGGTGAAACCCCATCTCTACTAAAAATACAAAAAATTAGCTGGGCATGATGGCAGGCACCTGTAGTCCCAACTACTCACAAGGCTGAGGCAGAAGAATGGTGTGAACCCGGGAAGCGGAGCTTGCAGTGAGCGGAGATTGTGCCACTGTACTCCAACCTGGGCAACAGAGCAAGACTCCGTCTCCAAAAAAAAAAAAAAAAAAAAGAATATATAGAAAGAAATTAGACTTATGAGCCTATCCATTGGTTAATTACCAAACGGTTAACAAAGATAAAACTCCATTGTGCACATACTGAAAATGTAAAGGTTTTGAATATAACAGTCTTCTTGTTGAGAAACTTTTACCATATTTCCAGAAAAAAGATCTTTCTTCATGATTGGTTTATTGTTTTAAGAATATGCACATCCAGCATGATGAGTTGAGAGTTGGGATGGAATGATGATGTTTTTCTCTCTTCTAACCAATCCCCTTAGAACTTATTCATTCATCATTCAACACATCATTTTTTATTATACTCAATGTGCCAAATATTGTGCAGGTCAGTGGGAATCTAGTAGTGAACAAAGTTAGTCAAGATCCTGGCCCTCAATGTAAATTAGCTCAGCCATTGTGGCAAGCAGTTTGGCAATTTCTGAAAGTATTTAAAACAGAATTGCCATCCAACCCAGCAATCCCATTATTGGGTATGGACCCAGAGGAATAGAAGTCATTCTACCATAAAGACAATACATGCATACGTCTGTTCAAAGTAGCAAAAATATGGAATCAACCTAAATACCCATTAAGGGTGGACTGGATAAAGAAAATATGGTACACATACATCACAGAATAGTACACAGCCATAAAAAAAGGAAATTATGTCCTTTGTAACAATGTGGATGAAGCTGGAGGCCATTATCCTAAGCGAACTAACGCAGATATACAGAAAACCAAATACCACATGTTCTCACTTATAAGTGGTATCTAAACATTGAATACATATGGACACAAAGAAGGGAACAACAGATACTGAGGCCTACTTGAAGGCGGATGGCGGGAAGAGGGTGAGGATGAAAAAACCACCTGTCTGTTACTATGCTTTTGTTTAATTAAATTAATTAATTAATTTTTTGAAACGGAGTCTCACTCTGTCACCCAGGCAGGAGTGCAGTGGTGCAATCTTGGCTCACCAAAGCCTCTGCCTCCCAGGTTCAAGTGATTCTCCTGACTCAGCCTCCTGAGTAGTTTGGATTACAGGCGCTTGCCACCATGCCCAGCTAATTTTTGTATATTTAGTAGAGACAGGGTTTCGCCATGTTGGCCAGGCTGGTCTTGAATTCCTGGCCTCAAGTGACCTACCCACCTTAGCCTCCCAAAGTGCCGGGATTACAGGCATAAGCCACTGCACCTGGCCGTCTGTTACTATGCTTATTACCTGGGTGATGAAATAATCTGTATACCAAAACCCTGTGACACACAATTTACCTATATAACACACCTGCACATGTATCCCTGAACTTAAAATAAATTTAAATTTAAAAAAATGAAGACCTCTGCCCTCACAAAGCTTCCCTTGCCTCACTTTTCTCAATGGGCAGGTAGATATGCCCAGGAATACATGCCGAACAATCAAAGAAACCTCTTTTCTATCAGATGCTAGGAACTAAAAACGTATTTCTCAGCGAAATGATAGTGGTTAGCCTTCCTTACCAACCTACAAGTATTTAACAATATCAACAATATATGCAGTATGGATTAATGTTATCAGCATTTCAACTGCATTGGTGGTGTTTAAATGGTAAGATGAATGTGGAGCTCAAAACCAGGATGATGACAACCAAGGCTTCACTTCTCCCTGCCTTCTCAGCAGCAGCCACTCCACTGGAAGTAGAACTGGCCGTGATGGTGCTGATGGGAACCATGGAGAATTTGGGATAGTGGTTCCTCCAGCGTGGGATGTTCAGTGGCTAGGGATTCCCAGGTCCCCTTTGACATCAATTACTGCACAGTTTTCTACATTGGTGAACAAATGGGGCTGTAACTTAACTTAGACTTCCTCCCCCTTATCATGTGTGTGAATTATTCATAAGTCAAGTTTATGTTTACAGAGACCTACTGTAGTCTCACCATTTCCTCAGCATCACCATAAAACCTGCGACTAGAAATACGAAGGTGAATCACATGAGATGATCAGATTTATTTTGACATGCTATTAAAATTATAGACCTTCCACCTGAGTTGTTCCTATTCTAAAGCTCAAAAATGGCCCTTAGAAAATCCTTCCTTTCGTTCTTCTGATTCTGTATGCTGTAATGTAAGCTAAATATGAGCTTTTGAAGAGTGATAAACAATAAATAAAAAGAAATGTGTTTACTTCCCCAGAAATAAAATTTTATTTTATTTTTACAGGCAAAAATACAGCATACAAATAGCATTATCCTGGAAGAAAAAAAATCTCATCTGAGAACCTTGAAATAATACAAAAAAGGGTGATGAGTCAGTGGGACAGAGTTCTATTCAAGAGGAGCTTTGATTTGTATTTACTCGTTTTTTTTTTTTTTTTTAAGCCAAGAAATCAAATGATGAAAGCTGGAATTTTTCTCAAGATTGTCAGAGAGGGCCAGGATTAGCTACATAATTATGTGGGGAAACAGGATGTTATTGTTGAATTCGTGCTTGTGGATCAGCTAGGCTGCAAAGGTGGAGTCTCTCATCTGATCCAGAAGGGGTGGAAGACTCTGCACATGATTCTGTGCACCTGGGAATGTTTTGTGCGTTGAGGGGAGAGGTGGTGGGGTCTCAGCAGGAGAAGGTCCTGCAGGTGGTGCTGCAAGGCGTCGGCTGGCCGCAGGGGGGCCGGCAGCAGGGGGACTGCACAGACACAGGCTGGCAGCAGGTGGTGGCCCAGCAGCAGGGCCTGCAGACCACAGCCGTGCACGACGTGGGGCAGCAGGTGATGGGGCGGCAGCAGCCTTCCTGCAGGGAGCAGGGGTCGCAGCACACCGGGCGGCGGCAGGGCTCGCAGATGGGACGCGTGCAGCGGGGCACGCAGGTCACCGGGCGGCACACGGTGGTCTGGCAGGTCACGGGGCGGCAGCAGCAGGGGTCGCGGTAGCAGCAGGGCTGGCAGCAGCCTCCCCCGCAGCTCAGGGAGGAGAAGGTGGAGCCGCAGCAGGAGCCGGTCATGGTGGTGTCTGAGGCTGGTGTGGGGTGGGCTGTTGAGAGGAGCTGGGTGTTCTCGGGTGTGACTGTCCTCGTGCCCCTCTGGGCCCTTTATATGCCCTGGCTGGGAGCTAATGACCCCCAGGACGTGAGGTCATTTCCTAGAGTTGTAGCTGCCCGTTGAAATGAGAACTCTGGATTTAACTGCTGAGGCAGCGATCCCTAAATCACTAAAGGATGCTTTGTTTTCTACCTGTCTGCTTTTTCCCTTTAACTGAATACCTGGTGATGTATATCATCAGAACAATTGCTCATCTGTCAGCTTCCAGGTCATGCCATGTGAGAAGATGCAAGTTTGAAGAATCCAGCATTGCCACCATCACACTTTCCTCTTGTTTGCTGCCATCCGTGACTTAAGCATAAGACTGGAAAGTTCATGAGTCACAGGCCAGGTTTCTGATTGGCATTGAGATCAAGTAAGAATTTCTAAAAAGCCAAAATTGTTCATAAGAGCGGATGTGTATTGATTCTGCTATGGAAAGCATGGCCCAGTGTTTGATGACACAGTGCCTAACCTTGTTTGTAAGAAAATCATCACCAAAGCTGCTAGACTGATTTTATTTTAGTAATCTGAGTTGGTTTATAACTCATTAACACTTATGAGACACTATGTAGATGATGCTGTACTATTTGGGGGTGGAGAGGGAAAGGAAAGAAAAATAACTTTCAAATAGTTTCCTATCACATAGCAGTCACAAATTTTAGTAAGGCAAGACAAAGATAAATCAAGCAATTAAAGGGAAAGAACTTTTCTGGAAACAATAAAGTCAAAGTAAGTGGGGATTTAATTCATTCTGTGCCTTTCTGAATGCCCTTCCATGATTATTGTCTTAGAAATAAAATTGAAATTGGCTATTTCTTGCTTTCTTGCTTTGACATATGCACTTTGTATTACATACTTCAAAATCTATGGACAATATCTACAAAGGAATCAGTTATCTTTCTGTCACAGCTGCTTTAGTTTGTTGGCTGAGGGTTTTGTTTGCTTATGAGGTGGTAAGGTGGTATTATGAAAAAGACAAGGGGAATTAGTTGAGCTGGTGACCAATAAAATAGCTTTGTCTTTTCCAGCCATAGTGAAGATGAATAGGAATACAGAAAATAAATTTAGTGTTGGAAGGTAGATTAAAGATAACATTGCCCAAGGAATGCTGATGGTCTTCGGCACAAATTTACCTCTGAGGTGTGTTTTGTTTTGTTTGCTCTTTTTAAAAATACACCTTTGGTCTACCATATCTCTGATCTTTGAAGGCCTTTGAGTCTATGATCCATCGTAGTCCATCACAGTTTTTGGAAGACCAGATTTACAAAATGAATTCCTCCAAAGTCGTACGGATCAAAGAGTGGCAAATCTTTAACAATACCACAGGTCTTCTGTGGAGTAGAAACACTGGTGATGTCTCCTAGTCTTTTTCCAACTTGGAGTCACTCAAAATAGACAACATGTAGCAGTTGTTATTAAAAATTTTTATTTAGTGAAATAAAATAAGTACTCACTTGATACATGGTATAGCATACTGTTTTTTGTTTTGGAATGTATACAGAGATGCCAAACTAAAAAGAAATATGTCTATAAATCCACTGCTTTTGTTAACAAAAGAACGCAGTATGAAGAAATACTTTTTTCTAAAATTATAGGCTGTCAGAAACCTTGCTCTTCATCCATATCAGTAAGAAGCAAACATTCCACTCTTGCCTGGACAGGATCTAAGTCATTTGGACAGAGAAGCAACCTCAGTACCCAAACCAGGTGCAGAATTTCAGACAATTGACTTTCAGACACAACATTCCCCATTTGTCTTAACTATACAGCTTCCAGCAAAGGAGGACCATAAGTCTGTTTCACAGACCACATCTGGTGTTAATTATTTTTTAAACACAGCCCTGTTTTTCCCTGAGCTTATGAAAACACTATGTCATGTAATTTTACCCCACCATTCCTCAACATTTTATAATAACATTTCTCTACTTTGTTTGGGAGGATGCCCTGTGGTCCTCAGCCATGTGGTCTCCCTTGCTATAGCATGTTGATAGTCCTAAGCTATTGGACAAGAGGTGTGTCCCTGGTCTTTACCACATGGACTTTTTAGTCATATTATTCAAGTTACACACATACTTCAAGTGCATAATCACCAGGATGGAAACAAGTAAATCTTAAGCACAGTGAAAATAACTTGTGAGATTTTTGTAGTTGGATAGATAAAGAATGTAGTGTTGGTGACCTTTTGTGATGGTGGGCCACGCCCTCTTCTTAATAGTTTTATGAATTGTATTTTGTTAGGAACTAGTCTGGGAGCCACTAGATGTTAGGAAATTTATTAAAATTCTGAAATTAGAATATACATTCCTTAAGGACTTTGTTCTCAGAAATAATCTTAAAAATATCCTCCAATCGTAAGAGTCAGAGATGGGATGGGGAAGATTGATGGGCAAAGGGCAGGAGGAGAATGGAGAAGATAAAGAAGGATTCCAATCCTTTCTCCATCTCTTTGCAGTTGTAAATGACTTACCTTAGCCAGGTTTCCTCATCTGTAAAATGGGCAGAGTCTTCAGTGCCTGGTGTTCTTCAGAGGCTGGCTTATCATAAAATCCATGCAAATGTGGAAGACAGAGAGAGGAATATAATTAATTAGATATAATTAGAAAAGAGAAAATAGTTTAGTTGGGAGAGATAGAAAAACTAAATGATCAGGGGACTGGTGGAATTTGTTGCTAGAATTTTTTTAAAAAATTCATCTGAGTTTTTTAGATATTCATCTGCCTAAAGTCAGGGAAGGCAAAGTAATCTTTTGGGGTCTATTACAGCTTTGAGTTGTTTAATTCCCTTGGATGGTTCAATGTGAAAGAAAGAGTCTAACCATCAGATACTTACAGTTTGCTCAGTCCTTCTTTTTTCCGATGCTGCACTCCTATTCATAAATCCTGTAATCTCGGACTCATTCCTGTGGACTTGTAGAATGAATTTTTAAAGATCATTTTCATTCTGAGACAGCCTTAATCTGATGCCAAGTTGTTGTGGGGTTTTTTTTTTTTTGCCTTCTTCATTATATTTATTAGAAAATCTATTGCTGCCAGTAGAAGTGGACTATCCTGAAAAAAAATTACAATTTAAGTGTGATTAGTAAAGCCTTCCCCCGAATTTGTTCCCATTCTCAATGATTTGGTATGTAGTAGATAGCATGTCTTTTGAGCCTGTTCAATACAGTCATGTCCAAATGCACCACAGGAATATAAATGAATGGTATTGGGCATTTAACTATGTGCCAGGGCATCTTGCAGTTATAAAAAGTTATAAAAGTTATTTAACTTTCCCAATAATCTACGTTGGTAAATGTTGCTTTTCCCATTTTGCGGACGGGATAACTAGAGTCAGAGAGGTTAAGTTACACCAATGCCGAAATTTTTGCTTTAAATAAATACCTACCTTTTAAAATTCTTGTGGTAAAGACAATTTCCTTTTAATTTATTTTGATAACTAAACAAGCGGAAATTAAATACTAGTTATGTATTAAATGTTGAGCTCAGTATTGGAAGCCAAAATAAACTGTGATCCCCTCCTTGGAGGCCCAAAAAAACATATAATCTCAATACAATGCCTTATGGGGAGGGAGGTAAGCTATTGGAACTTGCTGAGAACTCCTAACCTGTGTGTGTGTGTGCACGTGTGCACTCATGCATATGTGTGCAAGCGCACAGGTGTGTATGCATTTGCACATGTGTTTGTGTGATACAGGGTTTGGGATAGGACTACTGGAGAAGACTGAATTGAATCTTGGAAATGACTCAGAGTTAAGTAGGTGATGAAGGTGAAGAAAAAGAGTGTGTGAAAGAACAGATAAGTGAAAGAACATGAGGAAAAGCAAAACATTTAGAACTGCAAATGTTTAATAACTATAAGGTCAGTGTTGCTTGAAGTGAATCTTAGTGGGGAGCAGTGAGACATGGATCTGTAGAGATGGGCAAAGGACAGGCAGCAGACTGCCTGATGTGCACACGCTTCCTAGCCACGTGGGTAATCTAAGGACTAGTCTAGCTCTCCTGTAACATCTTCAAATACTTGTACCGGGAATCCTAGTGCCTCTCTCTTTTCCTCTTCTGTCTTCATCATCATCTCCATCATCTTCCTCTTTGCTTTTCTTCCTATTCATTGCCTTGCCTCCCCTCTTCACTTTTATTTAATCCCTTATCTCTTCCTTTTTGTCTCTCTTTTTTGTCATTGTTGTCATTTTATTCCACCTATGACAAGCTCAAGACACTGTCTTTTTGCACATTCATTTCTCTGCCAAATTGATTCTTCTGATTACAGTTTAGCAGGTGCTATTTCAGACTTATTACTATATTACCCTTTTTTCTTAACTGTGGTTGTCTTCATTGTGGCTTGTTCCAGTGACTATTCTTGGAAGGCTACCAGGCCATGCTTGTTGAGGTCTCAAGGAGCTCAAATCCTGGTCTTCCTCCGAAATAATGGTCCTGAAATTCTAAGGAATTACATGGAAGTGATAGAAAATAAGCAGTCTTGGGCCCCATTCCCAGAGATTTTGATTCATTAGGTTTGGTTTGGGGCCCAAGAATGTGCATTTTAAATTGCAAGAGATTCTAGTGTGTATGATGCATGGGCCACACTTTGAAAAACGCTACTCTAGGAACTATGCTAAGAAGATGAGATGCACTGTGCTGGTCAGGTTTACTGCCAGTGGTCATTCTGGGCTTGGCATATGCTATTCCCACTTTTACCCTCTTCATGAACATTGCGTTTCCTTTTGTCTATTCCATTAGCCCATAAGCTCCTTGGATGCAAGGCATGTAGCTTGTTCATCACTAATCAGGCTGCACCTGTCAATTGGAGGTCCCTTGATAAACAATTCTTGAATGACTGAATGGATGAGATTTCCATGGATAAAGTTTTGCTTAGGTTGAGCTTTGGTTCCCTGGTGCAGGTTCCAAAATCTTGCTTATCTGTGTGCACTAATAAACATGCACTAACAAATAAATCAGGGAGCAGGGCAGTTTGCTATGCCAGGAAAAATTAGTTTATTGACAACAGTGAGCAACACATTGCAAAAGATGATGGTGACAGTTTGAGCAGTAAAACCATCAGATTGTAGAATGTGTTTGCAAAGTCCACCCCAGGGATTCTTAAAGGTCAATTTACTATCCATAATGACTAAGGTTGATGTAGACACCTGAAAAGGTGGGTGAGGGTGGTAGTGGACATCTGCTTATACCAGGCTGTATCCAGATGGTAAAAATCACTATTGTCACCTGGTGAAAAAATATCTGTTTTTCTTTTGACTTTTGAAAACACCAAATAGACGTTTAGGCTTCAGTGTATTGCTCTGTGGGGGCAGTGGGGTCTCAGCAGGAGAAGGTCCTGCAGGTGGTGCTGCAAGGCGTCGGCTGGCCGCAGGGGGGCCGGCAGCAGGGGGACTGCACAGACACAGGCTGGCAGCAGGTGGTGGCCCAGCAGCAGGGCCTGCAGACCACAGCCGTGCACGACGTGGGGCAGCAGGTGATGGGGCGGCAGCAGCCTTCCTGCAGGGAGCAGGGGTCGCAGCACACCGGGCGGCGGCAGGGCTCGCAGATGGGACGCGTGCAGCGGGGCACGCAGGTCACGGGGCGGCACACGGTGGTCTGGTAGGTCACGGGGCGGCAGCAGCAGGGGTCGCGGTAGCAGCAGGGCTGGCAGCAGCCTTCCCCGTAGCTCAGGGAGGAGAAGGTGGAGCCGCAGCAGGAGCCAGTCATGGTGGTGTCTGAGGCTGGTGTGGGGTGGGCTGTTGAGAGGAGCTGGATGTTCTCAGGTGTGAATGTCCTCCTCCCGCTCCGGGCCCTTTATATACCCTGGCCTGGTGTTGATGACCCCTCGACACGTGATCATTTTCTTGTGCATCTTCTGGCCAATTAAATGAAGATTTAGCATTGACTAATGGTATTTTGGTCACTCTTCACCTCATAACATATTCATGTACATACACCACAAATATTCACTCATTTTCTTGTGTTGTTTATCCTTACCAAATTTAGACATTGGATTCACTTCTGATTAATTTTCCTTTGAAATATTCCTAACCCATAAGAGAGAAAAGAATGTGTTTTCTAAACTATTTAGTGTCTAATCGCTCTGCCCTTTGGCGCTAAAATTAGCATGTTATTCCTTGTCTTCAAAGGCTCCCATCACCAGCACCCAAGCAGTGACTTGCCTTATTAATGCACATGGGCATGATGGTAGCAGGTTAATAGCATCATCCTAGTGCAGACCAGTAGTCATCTGCTTCACAGATAGCTCCTTCCATGACTCACTTAAAGACAGGCTTGTGGTTTTTCATGTCAGCAGGGACCACACGAAATGCGGATCCCTGCCCACTGGTGTGGTCACTCTCCCCTGACTAGGACCTAGGCTTTCCTGCCTTGGTTTTGATGTGTCATCATTCACCTGGAATGCCCTCCTCATCCTTCCAATCCAAACTCAACTTCTACCTTGACTGTAAAACCCTCTTCAAGAATTCATTGCAATTATTATCTTTGTAATTTATTTGGAATTAGTCATTGCATCTGTAGAGTCTGGGAAGGGATTGTGGAGAATATGTAGGCCTATGCCCTCACTCTACAGCTGAGGTCCTGAGAGTGTACCAAGGTCACACAACGAGGTCACTATATGAGGTCTGAAGTCCAGGTCTCCTCAATCTTGAGTGAGTAGCCTCTACTATGAGTTTTATGCTCATTGGGTTCAGTAAACCATGGTCTTTAGACAGGAGAGAAAACATATATTAAATTAGAAGCCCAGACTTCAAGCCACTATGCAATATATCCATGTAACAATGCTGCATTTGAACCTCTTACATTTATACATATTAAACACAGATTTAAAAAAATAAGTAATGAACTTTCCTTTCAGCAGTAAAGTTAGAAGTGGTACTGGAAGGGAATTAGGGAAATGTTTTGCTCAGATGACAGATTGTCATCCTGGGCCCCCATTGACTCCAATAAGGATGACAATGTGTCCGAGAGGCTAGAGAAGGGACCTGGAGACAGCTAACATGACGTGGGGTTTGTTAGGGGAACTTACATACAAGGGTGGGTGGCCCAGTGGTGGTGTCTGAACAGGAGAACTGCTACCATTTGTAAAAAGCACGCAGTTCACATAGTATTTTCACTTAGAACCCTCCACCTAACAACCTCCATTTAATCCAAAACAAAGGGCCTCAATCCCCAGTATGACCTGTGTTCTAACGGATGAGGTAGGGATTCAAACGTCCTTCATAGATAAGGAGTGGGTCTCCAGGTTGGCCACTCCCAGATCCTTAGCTCAGAACTCCAAGCATACATTCTTCTTTGATTGTAGGGTCATTCTCAGAGTATGCTTAAGTTAAGTTATTGCTGCCCGGTGTGTCTGCCATACCCTCCACCCCAGCATGCTTGAATAGCCCTTACATTCTAATCATACCATTCTTCTGAGATTTCCCTGGGGCCAGGGTTTGCAGAGGAGCCTTGCAACCAGATGTTTCAGCAGCAATACAAACTACTGCAACAAAAAAGAAGAATGAATGTAATAGCAATCATACTGTATATAAAGTTTTTCCAAGTGCTCAGGAGTTGATTAAACCATCTGGTTACAGGGTCATAAGATAGTGATTCTATAGCAGAAATATGTATATCTAGGGCCCGCATGGCCTGTGTTACATTGTGAGAGTAATCAGGGATATATACACAAAATTCAGTTTTAATTAATACACAGGTTCTGCTCTGGTAGGTGGTTAAGATGTCCTGGGCCATGCAATTTTGCAAAGTAATGCACCTAATTTGGGCAGTTTCTTCAGTGAGAAGAGTAATATCATGATAGGTATCATTAAAGACTGCAGCCCTATGTTTAGCCAGGGCCTCAACTTGCAGCTGTATGTCTGTTGTCACCACTTGGGTGGTGGGCGGGGGTGGGGAGCAGCAAAAGTGGCCAACAGGTAAAACTACCAGGATGCATGCTTCCAGTAGTGCCTGGCTTTTACAATTTCCCAGTTAGGAAGAATGGTGTGTAAACTGGGCACGATGTGTCCCAACAAATGAGGATGTCCCCAGGTGCATCTACCAGTCCAATTATAGGGTAAGTAAGGACAACTGTGGATGCCATATGCCCACGGCCATCCTAAGGGGTGTGGTAGGCCCCCACGTGGAGAGTCACTCTGTCGTCACAGTCATGTATCACTGGTTACCTAAAGAGACTGGTTACATTGCCATCACATTCCATGTCTATTACCTGAAGAAATAGATTACATTACACTGGGGGGTAGCCATCCCCTATCACCGATTTTAGCTTGTGGCATGCTATTATCATGCCTTTTAATACATGTGGGTGTACAGCCCACAAGCTATATCTATACTGCTGTTGTCCACCCTGGCCCATCATCTACAGAATACCCCACAGTGAGGGTGACATTAACCTGCTCCTATGCTAGGTGGAAAATATGTTGTCTCATCTCTGATGGTGGGAAACTTATCACATGAAGTGCTTTTATTGCGAAAGGGAAATGGGTGGGGGTCATTATACCAAGTATAGAAGTGGCTCCAGATACTGAGGTTGGCTGCTTGGATGCCCCATGGCAGGGAGGAGAAGGGCAGCTCTCTGCAGAAGCAACTGTCCATTTTGTTTTGGAGAAAGGTCACCATTTGCACCCAGTTGGTGAACAGGTACACCACCTATGGGTGACAGGTGAGATACCTAGTGGGTAGAAGAAAGGGCAAGTCAGCCGGGCACGGTGGCTCATGCCTGTAATCCCAACAATTTTGGAGGCCAAGGTGGGTGGAACACCTGAGGTCTGGAGTTTGAGGCCAGCTGACCAACATGGTGAAACCCCAACTCTACTAAAAGTACAAAAAATTAGCTGGGCATGGTGGTGCATGCCTGTAATCCCAGCTACTTGGGAGGCTGAGGTAGGAGAATCACTTGAACCCAGGAGACGGAGATTGCAGTGAGCCGAGATCGTGCCACTGCACTCTAGCCTGGGCAACAAGAGCGAAATTCTGTCTCCAGAAAAAAAAAAAAAAAAAAAGAAAAGAAAAGAAAGGGCAAGTTAGGCCATCTAAATCTAACAAGACAGGAAGTTGTGTTGTTCTGAGACAGCACCACCCCCAGCAGCAGCCTGTGCCTGGTTTGCAATACCACATGGATTGGCCACTTCTGCAACGTGTTGCAGCCAGAGTGAGACAGTGGGGATATTGTAATATCCCATGATGAGAGGATGATCACCCCCTTGCACAATTGGGGACCAGGATTGATTATTTAGAAGTACACGTAGGAATAGGTTGTAAAATAGGTGTGATCTATATATCATGTTCTATGCCCTTGCCCCATGGAGTGAAAAAACTGTACCCTCTGGGGCTGGTTTGTGATTTCCGGGCCCGTGTAATGATGTGCTCTCCAGTGGGTAGGTTCTATGGCAAGGGCATAGACCCAGGTTGAGTTCCAGGTTGAGGCAAAGGAGTAGGGGACAATCCCTCATACTGTCAAGCTGGATCATGACGGTGGTATCAGTCCTTGAGCCTGAAGAGTGTGTGGAGATGAGAACACACACGTTAATTCAAGGGTGTCTTGGGCCTGCATGGCCTGGTTTACATTGTGAGAGTAATCAGGGATATATACATACACAGTTTTAATTAATGCACAAGATCCACACTAAGTGTCCAGGGCTTGTGATTTTGCAAAGTGACACGTCTAATTTGGGCAGTTTCATTCAGGGCGCAGATGGGGTAAGCAGTGTGTCCACAGAGCCAGAGAGGGCGTCTCCTGCCAGAGTTGTTTCTTCAATGGTTGTTTCATCCATTCAATCAGCCCCACTGCTATAGCGTTGTACGGCAGGTAGAAAAGTCAATGGATATCCAGGGCCTCCACCGATTCCTGCACTTTGTATATGGTAAAGTGAGAGCCCTGGACACTGCTGATATCAGTGGGGATGCCACAGGCCACACATAACTCCAGTCTTCTTACGGTGGTTGTCTGGGTGACATACTTGCTGGGATATGCCTACAGTAGCCCCATGCACAAGTCAAAGCATAGTGGAAACCATCAGATAGGGGCGAAGGTCCTTGGAATTCTGGGACCTCGGCCTTCATCCTAGTATAAAGGGGCTGCTACCTGCCATTCCATTAATCCTCATTTTATTGATACAGCTAAAGATTTACTAACTATCCCCTCCAGAAAATTTATCATAAATTTACAATAAAACCAACCCTGTCACAAATACTTGGCCACTCTTCTATTTTTATTTTCTTTGTAGACAGCCATCTGTTCATCCTGGTGTATTGATTGGTGTATTAAGCTGGTTTCACATTGCTACCATGGTTGAATTAGACAGCTATTGCTGCATAGCAAGCAAGCACAAACTCTCATAGCTTATTGTAACAAGTATTTATTTATTGGTTATATATCTGTCGGTTAATTGGGGTTTGATTGATTAAGGTTGGCCTTGGCTTCTGGCCACAGGTTGGTTTGGGACTTTCTTTTGAATTAGAGTTGTCATAGTTAGCAAATAAAAATACAGGTTCCCCAGTTACATTTCAATTTCAGATAAACAACAAATAATTTTATTATAATTATATCTGATTATGCATGGGAATACTTACATTTAAAAATTATTTGTTGTGTGTCTGGAATTCCATTTTAATGGAGTGTCTGGTATTTTAGGGGGCAATCCTTCTCTGAGAGTGGAAGCCCAAAGGAACAAGCTCACATTTTGAGTCTTTGGGTCATGCCTTCTGACATCTCATTGGTCAAAGCAACTCACATAGTAAAGTTCAAGTCACAGGGTGGAAGAGGATACTTCTGGGTTGGGTGGGAGGAGGGGGGAGAGTAAACATTAATAAAGAATAATCTGATCTACCAAAGTAGAGAATCAATTATTTTAATAATCTTTGTTGTGAGGCTTGGAAAAGACTTCTAGAGGATCAAATTAGATTATGTCTATTTCATTAGAAATTCTATTTTGGGCCAGGCGTGGTGGCTTGTGCCTGTAATCCCAGCACTTTGGGAGGCCAAGGTGGGCGGATCATTTGAGGTCAGGAGTTCAACACCAGCCTGGCCAACATGGTGAAACCCTGTCTCTACTAAAGATACAAAAATTAGCTGGGCATGGTGGCAGGTGCCTGTAATCCCAGCTACTGGGGATAATAATCAACTGACACAGCATATCCAAGAGTATTGCCTAGAAATCTATATTTATTAAAAATAAAACTGCCTAAGATGTTCTAGGAAGATGCCAAGAAGAGTCCAAGGCCATGACCTTCTCATCAACTCCTTGCTGGGTGCAATTCCATCCATAAGAATATGGCCTAAATTCAAATACAACTGCGACTTTGTATTCTCTAGAAGATGAATCAGGAGTAGGGCTCTGTGAAGTATAGCATAAAGAGCCAAGTTTTTTTACAAGATGGGAAAAACCAAGGACTTAGTGACTTGAGAGGATATCAGTATTTCTGGTGGAGCTTTGGTGGGTCAAAGACCATTCATCTTGCTGCTTGATGAGGGTGGCTACTTCCCTGAACCTCATGGAGACACACTGTACGGGAAGAAGTGCCTCCTCCTGCTCGTCATCTGCAATTCTCGTCTGACACCATGGTCAGCTTCTGTTGTGGTTCTGTCTGCTCTGAACAGAGCTGTGGCCAAGGCCTCTGCCAGACGTGCTGCTGCCCCAGCTGCTGCCAGATTACCTGCTGCAGAACGACTCGCTACCATCCCAGCTGCTATGTGTCCAGGTGCTGCAGGCCGTGGTGCTGCCAGTCCCTGTGCTGCCAGCCCACCTGCTGCTGCCCCAGCTGCCACATTTCTAGCTGCTGCCGCCCCAGCTGCTGTGTGTCCAGCTGCTCCAGGCCCAGCTGTTATAATCCCCAGTGCTGCCAATCCTCCTACTGCCGCCCTTTTGCTGCACTTCTAGCTGCTGCCACCCTGGCTGCTGTGTGTCCAGCTGCTGTCATCCAGTCTGCTGCCAGACCACCTGCTGTGGCCCAGTCTCCTGTGAATCCTCTTGCTGTTGAACTTCATTCCTGACCACCAGCCCTGGTTCAACCACCATGTTGTCAGTGTACTAGTCATTCTCCTTCCTCTTCTCCACTGGACCTGGCCTTGCTGTGATCCACCACTACAAATATATAGCTAATTCCACCAAGCAACCATTTTAAAAACAACAATTTAAATGAATATCTTACAAAACCTCCAACTTCTATGCTTGGTGTGCAGTCAGAAGACCAGCTATCTCACACTATTTCATTGGAACAGGCTTCTAAGCTTACAACTGCTGAGTGTGGTCTGGACTTTGCAATGAATTATGTCTGGTAGAGTAACTATAGCTCAATAAATACTCTCTTGCTATCAAAAACATTTGTGACCTTTCAGTGTTTCTTAGAGTTGATTATTTATTTGGAAAACTGTTTGGGTTTCTATAGTATGGACAATAACATAAAAAATGATACTATATGTATCAGCCAAAGCCTGTATTAGAGAAAATATCAAATAATTCATTTTTTTATCCAAAACAGATTGCAGACTTTACCTGCCATCAAGTTTATTGAGACAAAACAATAACTCAATTTTTACTGTAATTAAATTAAGAACCAATTAGCAAGCTATTGGGATCTGGGAATTGCATAAAATGAATGATACCCACTTCTCGTCCCTCAAGTAACTCACGATAAAATCGTGGGTTTTTCCTTTTTTTTTTTTTTTTTTTTTTGAGATGGGGTTTCACTCTTGTTTCCCAGGCTGGAGTGCAGTGGCATAATCTCAGCTCACGGCAACCTCTGCCTCCCAGGTTCAAGTGATTCTCTTGTCTCAGCCTCCCAAGTAGCTGGAATTACAGGCATGAACCACTATGCTTGGCTAATTTTGTATTTCTAGTAGAGACAAGGTTTCTCCATGTTTGTCAGGGTGGTCTCGAACTCCTGACCTGGGGTGATCCGCCCACCTGGGCCTCCCAAAGTGCTGGTATTACAGGCATGAGCCACCACGCCCAGACTGAAAGTTATTTTTCTTTCACTCTCCACCCAATAAATTCAATTAATCATGGATTTAATTTAAATACATATGTCAGGGAGAGTATGTTAGTAATATTAGTGAGAAAAAGGACTCTCTTCTGTTGGAGAAAAGTAATACATATGTAAGGATTGATTCATAGAAATAAAATGTGTCAATTCTGAAAATTCAGGGTAACATGCACCGGTCTCAAACACGTAAGATTATGTGAAGGAGAATCAGATCACAGCCGAATGTATATATCTTTAAGAAGAGTATTATTAGAAAGACATTTAAAAAATTATAGTCCTTTCAAGGAGAAGGGACAAGATTAATTCATGGTGAGTTCTATGGATAAAAGAGGGATGATTTTAGGCTGCAGCCATAGAGTCAGTGGGAAAATCAACGAGCATGAGTGACGAAACACGTCACTGTGGGAAAGAAAGTGATGGAAACTAAGTTGGAAATGCAGCTGAGTTCTATTTTTTTTTTTTTTTTTTTTTTTTTTTTTTTTTTTTTTTTTTGAGACGGAGTCTCGCTCTGTAGCCCAGGCTGGAGTGCAGTGGCCGGATCTCAGCTCACTGCAAGCTCCGCCTCCCGGGTTCAGGCCATTCTCCGGCCTCAGCCTCCCGAGTAGCTGGGACTACAGGCGCCTGCCACCTCGCCCGGCTAGTTTTTTGTATTTCTTAGTAGAGACGGGGTTTCACCGTGTTAGCCAGGATGGTCTCGATCTCCTGACCTCGTGATCCGCCCGTCTCGGCCTCCCAAAGTGCTGGGATTACAGGCTTGAGCCACCGCGCCCGGCAGCTGAGTTCTATTTTTGAGATGCTTCATTGACCCATTAATGATATTCATCCACTCATGCTCCATTAAAACTCCAATTGCAGAGTTTGCATGCAGGTCTAACTATGAGACATGCAAAGGTTAGGGCTCACTACACATGACCTGTATCAAGTCACCCAGCTGCCTGTGTTTCCTTTATAACTTTGAGATTCCCTTTTGCATCAGGAGTTCAGTTCATATTGTATTTCCTGTGTCTTTTCAAGCCATTTCCTTCCATTTCAAAATGATATCAATCAAAATTATATCAGTAGGCTCAAAAGCTCTAGGCAAAACTTTTAGTTGAAAAGGAAAATAAAAAGGTAAAGTCAGCACAAAACTCAAACAACATATTCAGAAATTGATATGGTAATGCAACGTGAGAATCATATCTTTGGGCTCAGGCATCCCTTTTCAATTTATTCCAGGGCCATAAATGGTCTATACAAGCTCTTTCTCATTGCAGCATTCCTTAAGTACCTAGGCCTGAGAAGTCTGTCAGAGTTTCAAACTAGTAATGATGCTTATTCTGTCATATCTGTATATTGCAAAACTGTATTTGTTTTGTTCATTTCTATGATCTCTTCTATGGCACGTAAACATTTATAAATATGCTATCTTCATTTTTGAATTTTTTCCTTTTTTTTTTTAGACAGGGTCTGGCTGTGTCACCTAAGCTGGAGTGCAGTGGCACCATGTCAGCTCACTGCAAACTTCAACTCCTGGGCTCAAGACAACCTCCCCCAGCTACTTCAGTCTCCCAAGTAGCTAGGACCGCAGGCATGCACCACCATGTCTAGCTAATTTTTGTATTGTTTGCAGATACAGGGTCTTACTATGTTGCCCAGGTTGGTCTTGAACTCCTGAGCTCAAGCAATCCACCCACCTTGGTCTCCCAAAGTGCTGGGATTACAGGTGTGAACCACCACGCCCACTTTATCACCAGAAAGTATAGGTATTGTTACCCCATTTTTTTATTTGCCTACCACTTGTGTATTCTTTGCTATTTTTTATCCTCTACCACTTTTGGAATATTTGAATCTTTTAAAAAATCTTTTAAAATTTTACCAGCTTCATCTCTCCAAAGCAATATTTTATGCATGACATTTATACTGTAATGGAATTCTTTATTTTGACTTATATTTCAGTCAATGGGAATATTTCTTAAAGGAATTTTAAAGGAAAGTTATATATCCTGAGTCCTTGAATCTATGAGGAGATCTTTCCACTGCCTTCACACATGACCAATAGCTTGTGTGGATCAAAATAACAGCATCTGGTTCTCTCACCTAAGCTGGAGTGTGGTGGCACCATTTCAGCTCACTGCAAGCTGCAGCTCCTGGACTGCAGCCAACCTCCCACCTCAGCCTCCCAAGTAGCTAGGACCACAGGCATGCCACAATGTTTTTTGCCCTTCAATACAGTTTAGGCATGAATAAAATACTGAGAAATAAAATTAAACTTCAGAATTATTTAACATGCTTTGGAAACACAGAGAAAGAATCTTACCAACATCTGGAGCATGGGCACTAGTTTACTTCAGGAATAGTTAAGGGGGAGTGTATATGTGAAATACTAAGTCTAATTTTAACTGTTTAGTAATAGTAGGTCCTTAACATGTCAGAAAATAAACACTTATGTCCTCTTATCCTCTTTGAATCCATCATGATACACCAGCTTTTAAAAGGTGTTAAAAAACAGAAACCCTCTTCTTATTTTCTTAGGACAAGAGATAATAGCACATAAGAAAGGGTAGCAAATTTGGGGAAAGAGCAATGGTGGTCAACTAAAGATAACAAAAGGAGCTACAATGTGAATGCATACAGAGAGAGTACCACAGAGTGTAACGCTGGTTTTCCTTGAAGGCTCAGAAAGGCTCAGAACGGCTCAGAACCTGGAGGCACCAGATAATACTGAAGGCAGGGTAGGCAGCGGGCTGCTTAGACCCCTGGATCCCTACCCCACCCTACAAAGTTGCTCATTAGGCCTCCCCTACTTCCAACCAGGAGAAACAAGAGGTTATCTTCTAGAAGATTTAGTAAGAGATACTCTAGATTTGGGAACACTAGAGTGAACAAAAGTCAAGAATAGAACAGAAAACAGACCCATGCAGTGAAAATCTGAGCCCTGTGCTCACCATCCAGGACTCTGATGACCATAAGCCTTCCAAGCAGAATATTGGAAGATTCTCCTCTAAAGAAACTAAAGGGGCCCAGAGAAAGAACATATAAATCTTGACTTCCTTTTGGTGGACGAAGGGGAGGAGAGGTGAAGAGATAAATTAACAAGCCCTGCTGTCCACGTAGGACTTTCAATTGGCTTTTTAGTGCCATGTCAACTATATGCTGCAGACACTTGGGAAATGTCTCCAGCCTGACAATTCACACTAATTTAAAAAGAACAAAAAGAAAAAAGGGGAAAAACAAGTTTGACAGGAACAGAAACTATAGGAAGCAGCATAGAACTAAAAAATTATAAAACAAGAACTACTATAAATAAAATAAGAGAGCTGAGAGAAGAAATTCTATCTTTGAAATAAAAACAAGATTCTAAGAAACAGAAGCAGTCAGAGAAGTCGGGTGAAATCTTGAGAATTAAAATGTGATAGAAAAAATTAGAAAAAAGTTCAGTAAAATGTTTGGAAGGTAAATTAGAATAAGAAGTCAAAGAATTTGTTCTCCTGTCTTGAAGATAGGTAAAAAAAAATTATAAAAAGAAGTGAAAGAAATGGACATTAAAGAAAATATAATAACACAGAGGATCAATTCAGGAGATCTACCACTCAATGAAGAAAAATTTTAGAAAGACAGATAAGAAAACATAAGGAGTCAGGTGTAATGGTGGCCTGTGCCTCTAGTCCCAGTTACTTGGGAGGCTGAGGTGAGAGGGTCCCTTTGGCCCAGGGATTTGAAGCCAGCCTAGGCAACATAGTAAAGTCTTGTCTCAAAAGGCAAAAAGAAGACTGGAAGGGAAGGGAAGGGAAGGAGATGGAAGGGGAGGGAAGGGAGAAAGAAAGAAGGAAAGAAGGAAAGAAAGAAAAAGAAAGAAAGAGAAAGAGAAAGAAAAGGAAGAAGGGAAGGAAGGTAGAAGGGAAGAAAGGAGGGAGGAAGGAAGGAAAGAAGGGAGGGAGGAAGGAAAAGAAAGAAAGAGGAAGGAAAGGAAAGAAAGAAGAGGACAGAAGAAAGAAAGAAAGGAAGAGAGGAAGAAAGGAAGAAAGGGAAATAGAGAAAGAGGAATGGAGGGAGGGAGGGAAAAAGGAAGGAAGGAAGGAAAGAAGGAAAGAAATATGAGGGAGAAAACTATCAAGTAAATAGTATAAGAAAATTTCTTTCAGAAGGGAGCTCCAGATTAAAAGAACACCAGTGCTGAGCACAGTGAATGTAAGGTTCACATCAAGATACGTCACTGTGAAATCTCAGAATATTAGGGATATGGAAATGGCACTAAAAGTGTCCAACGAGGAAAATAATATGTGGTTCCCATACCATTCAGGAAGTAAAATGGCATCACACTTTTCAACATCAGCACTGGAAGCCAGAAGACAATGGGAAATGCCTTAAAATTTCTTAGTGGGATGTTTTTTAGCCTAGAATTCCATGCCTGGGCAAACTACCAAACAGAAACAAAGGAATAGTAAAATTTTGAGATATGAAAAGTCCAAAAAATCCTTACTGTCCCTGCACGCTTTCTAAAGTAATGTCTGCAGGATGTGCACCACCGAAATGAAGAGGTTGACAAAGAGGAGAACACAGATTCAGAAAACAGGAATTTCAAGTCAGAAAATCAGAACTGCATTCAAGGTAAATCCAAAAATGGCAACCGTACAGCAAGCCTAGAAAATGATCAGTGCAGAGGAGAACAGTAAGATGAGGGTTTTGGAGAGAGAACTCTAGGAAAAAGATATTTCTAAATGGTGTGGTTACACTACTACTTCCTGACTTTTAAAGTTTAGATATTATCTATTGGCCCACTGTTACATGTGATGAGAATTTAGCTCTTACATCCCTCACTATCCAACAGCCACCATTCTTCCTCTCCCCTTGTGTTCCAACTTCCCAATTGACCTGATAATTCTAAAGTACTGTCAAATGCAGTCTTTGAAAAGGTGCTCAACATCACTAATCATCAGGGAAGTGCTAATGAAAACCACAATAAGATATTACCTCATGCCTATTAGGATAACTATTATCAAAAAGTCAAAAGATAAGTGTTGGCAAGGGTGTGGTGTAAAGGCAACTCTTATACATTATTCGTGGGAATGTAACTTGGTGCAGCCATTATGGAAAACAGTATGGAGGCTCCTCAAAAAATTAAAAATAGAACTCACCTGTGAACCAGCAATTCCACTTCTGGATATATAGCCAAAGTAAATAAAATCACTATCTTGAAGATATCTGCACTTGTATGTACATTGCAGCATTATTCACAACTGCTAAGATACAGAAATACCTACGTGCCCATCCACAGATGAGTGGACAAAGAAAATTTATATAAATGTCATTATTCACAATGGATTCAGCCTTTAAAAAGGAGACCCTGTCATTTATAACAACATGGATGAACCCAGAGGACATTAAGCTAAGTGAAATAAGCTGGACACAGAAAGACCAATACTGCATGATCTGACTTATATGGTGGTTGCCTGGGGTGGAATGAGGAAGAAATGGGTAGATGTTGGTCAAAGGGTATAAAGTTTCAACTATTCAAAATAAGTAAGTTCTGGAAATTGAATGCAATGTGACTATAGTTAACAATACTGTATTTTCACCACAAAAAGAGTATGTGAGGTGATTGATATGTTAGTTAGTTTGATTGTGGTGATCTATTTCACAACGTATATGTATATCAAAACATTATTTTGTACACCTTGAATATATGCAATTTTTACTTGTCAATTATATCTCCAAAAAGCTTTCAAAAAGCTAAAAATAAATTCAACAATATGAAACACATGAGGAGCATGCTACCAGGATCTTAGAAGAGGGCAGGTTAAGGGAGAGGTGGCTTGGGCCGAGAGTATCAGGAAAGGTTTGCTGGAGGAGGTAATAGCACTTAAGTCTTAAAGAACAAGTACTATGGAGGTTCCTGCATAGTCTGTGGAACAGAATGAGAGAGGTCTCAACCACTGTTGAATAAATAAGTGAATGATAATCTACAGCTTTATAGGACTCCTAATTTCCAATTATATCAAACCCAACAAAGACCTTCCAAAAGAGCATTTCTGACCAACATAAAGCTCATTTGCACGCAACGACCTGCTATTATGATCCCAACTGTGAGTCACACAGGGCTCTTCAAGGCCCTAAGCCAATCGCTACATGACCCTGTGAATATTCTGAACATTGAAGACTGTGGCATTAGTGATTCGCTTTTGCTCTCTTCTCTTCTCTTCTCTTCTCTTCTCTTCTCTTCTCTTCTCTTCTCTTCTCTTCTCTTCTCTTCTCTTCTCTTCTCTTCTCTTCTCTTCTCTTCTCCTCTCCTCTCCTCTCCTCTCCTCTCCTCTCTTCTCCTCTCTTCTCTTCTCTTCTCTTCTCTTCTCTTCTCTTCTCTTCTCTTCTCTTCTCTTCTCTTCCCTTCCCTTCTCTTCTCTTGGCATTATGCATTCCTGGGAGTATTGTGTGTTGGGACAATAATTCATTACTTGACTGACATATTACCTGAAATTCTGATGATCAGGTTACATCATAGTCAGAAAAGAATTAGGACAATGTCCTGAATATCTCCTATACTTCTTAAATTTCTTGCTGTAATTGGTCATCATACAACAAAATCTTATTAATTTGGGACATGTGCAGGCTAATTTTCCCTGGCTTGTATCCAGGGAAAATTGGCATCTTCCAAAAAATTCATGGGCAAATTGGGAAGGTGAATGTAATTATAGAAGATATATTTAACCTAGCATGAATGCACTTTGTGCTGATTGCAAGTGAATCACATTATTCTGTACTTGAGCCTTGAACCTCATCACTTAGAAGCATTCTTTAGCTGTGATGCATAATTATGTTTAAATGTATTGGGAACAAGCTAACTGACATCAGTATGTTATTTTATTTTTTAAGTTTTGAGGTACAAGTGTGACTTTGTTACATGCGTAGATTGCATAATTAGCAAGTCAGGGCTTTTAGGCCATCATCACATGAGTAACGTAACTCATGTTATGAGTAACACATCATAACATAAGTAATTTCTCATTGTCAACCCCACTTTTACTCTCTAAGCTCTCTGAGTGTCCATGGTCTGTCATTCTATTCTCTATGTCCATGTGCACACATCATGTAGCCCCCATGTGTGAGAATATGCGATATGTGTCCTTCTGTGTCTGACTTGTTTCATTTAAGATGATGATCTCCAGTTCCATCCATGTTGCTACAAAATACATGATTTTATTATTTTTTATGGCTGAATAGTATTAAGTGACATTATTTTCTAAAGTCCAAGCCAACCAAATTAGCCTAGCCTGCACTTTGGAGCCATTATTAAGTAAAATGAGGGTTATTTGAACACAAGCACTACATATCCTGCAATACTGCAACAGTCAGTCTGGTAACTGAGATAATTATTTGGGGATTAAAGGGTGGGTCATGTATACAGTGTGGACACAGGGATGACATTTGTCCCATGCAAGACAGAGCAGGATTGGTGATATTTCATCTTACAACTCAGGATGGCATGCAATTTAAAACTTACAAATTGTTTATTTCTGGAATCTTCCATTAAATATATTAGGACCATGGTTGACCGCAAGTAACTGAAACTGTGTAAAGTAAATCCACAGATAGGGAAGGACCACTGTAATGCCAGGAACAGAGCATTAAGGGTGATTCTGGTCAAGGCTCAGGAGAAAAGAATAGCTGTAGGGGAAGTCTGAATCTTCTTATAGATTATTTAGGTGGTCATGACCAGAATGCTGAGAGAAATATGGACAGTAGAGGCTATTCTGATGAGATCTCAGATGGAAATGAGGAACAATAATTGGAAGCTGGAGGAAAGACCATCCGTTTACAAAGTGGCAAAGGACTTAATTGAATTATGTTCATGTCCAAGGGCCTGAACAGAGGGCAGAGTTTAAGAAAGATGAAGCAGTATATTGGGGGAAGAAATTTCTAAGAAAAATGTTGAAGGAGCTGCATAGCATCTTTGAACTTCATATAGTAAAATGCGAGAGGAAACAAATGATTTAAGGTGGAATTCATAATTAAAAGGGAGATAGAACATAAAGATGTAGAAAATGTGCAGCCTGGCCATATAAAGAATGAAAAGGCATGCAAGGATGTGGCCAAGTGATGCTTTGATACAAGGATTGATATGAATAGAAGGAAGCTAGGTGCTGTTCATCCCATCAATGGGAGAATGGCTCTGAAGCCATTTCAGAGATCTTTGAAGCTGTCCCTCTCATCACAGGCTCCAGATAAGAGAACGTTGAGGTCAGAAAGAGCTTGGTACTCCCCACATTCTAGCACAGTGCCCCTTTGCTGCTCCAGTTGTGGTTCAAGTGGGCTTAGACGAGACTTGCGCTGCCACTGCAAAGGGCACAAACTGTGAGCCTTGGTGGTGTTCATGTAGTACTGACTGTAGATACACAGAGTGCGGGAGCTGTGGGGCCATGGCGGTCCACCTAGGTTTGAAAGGATGTTTCCGACAGCCTGCCACAGGGGTGTAGCCACAGCAGAGAGGTCCTCCTAGGGCCATGCTCAGGAAAACGGGGGGTCAGAGCAGCCACTGAGACCCTAGAACTGCAGAACTATCAGCCTGAGAGAGCCTGCAGGCAGAGACTCCAATCAGATTGCTGCTGCATGGGCTGAGCCCAGCAAAGCCACGGGGCAGAGCTATCTGAGGGGCTTTGGGGCCTAACACCAAGGCCCCCAGGCAGCCCAGCCCCATGGTAGGCATGTCCAGGAGGCAGCACATGGAATCAAAGGTTATTCTCCAGTTTTAAGATTTAATGCTGTCTTCCCTGTTGGACTCGCTTGGGGCCAGTTACCCTTTTTTCTTTCCTGTTGCTCCCTTTTGGAATGGGCCTGTCTATACTATGCCTCTCCCAGTATTGGATTTTGGAACTAGATAACTTCTTTAATAGGTTCACATGTGGAGGAGAATTTGCCTCAGGATAAGTCCTGTGTTGTGTCTCACTCATATCAGATTTAGATGACACTCTTAGATTTACATTTTGACTTTTAAGTTGGTTCTGGAACAAGTTAAGACTTTGGAACTATTGGAATAAAATGAACACATTCTGTGTATGAGAAGGACATGGATTTGGGGGCCAAGGGTGGAATGCAGTGGTTTGAATGTGTCCCTCAAAGTTCACGTGTTGGACACTTGATCCTCAATGCGGCGGTGCTGGGAGGCGGCGCCCAACAGATGTTTGGGTGATGGTGACACCACCCTCATGAGTGGATTCATGTTGTTATCACAAGAGTGGGTTCCTTATAAAAGGATGATTTTGACTCCCTCTTTCTCTGTCTCACCCTCTCTTTTCCCTTCCACAATGTGATGACACAGTATTCCTGGTTATCTATAACTAAGTCTTATTCTATGAATGGAATCCCAACTTCCACAACTTTCCGCATATACTGTTTATCAGGGGACATGTTACTTACCATAGAAATTAGTTTTCCTAAAATTAAACTCTGATCTCCTTGTTTGGAATGTTTTCCTCTCTTTTATCCAGAAGTCAAAAGATATATCCATTTCTAAAGGACCTTACATGCCTCTATGTCATCAAAAAGCCTTCATTCACTCAATAAACATTTACCACTGGTGTTCTCTGTGCTGAGTATCATGGTAACAAAAAGAAATGTCATAGGCCATGCCTTCAGGGTATTTGCATTGCATATGGGGAATGACAGAAGTAAATGACTATGATACAGTAGAATGTATCAAATTATGAGCACAAGGGAGGAAATAATGATAAATGTATGGTGTAGCTTATCAGGAAAAAATTATTGAGGAGGAAATATTTTAACTGGTTTTGACACATGAGTAGGAGTTTGCAGAATGAACAAAAAAAAAAATGAAACATTCCAAGAAGATGAAACAGTTTCAGCAAGTTTGGCAAATTTTATTCTTTACCTCTTTCTTGGCTACCCTAAGACATATTAGGCTTACTTTCTCTTTAATCTTCGACACGTTTTTTGTTTGTTTGTTTGTTTGTTTTAGCTTTTTAATGCTTCTTTTGCGTAGTCTGCTAAAAGAGTATATAAGAATGTACACTACTTTATAAGGTTGTATTAAAGAGTGAAAATGAAATAAATATAAGATGTTTAGCACAATGTCTGGTACATAGTCAAAACTTCACAAGTAATATACATACCTTGAGGGTGTATGGAACTTATCCACATACTATACATTTTTATTGTAGTTGTTTAATGAACATAATTGTGATTCCTTTCATTTTTGCCAAATTCTGTTTCTTATACATGTGTCTTATACAAGTACCCGCAGGAAAAAGATGAGGGTTTATCCGTTCTATACCCAGAGTACCCAACAGAATGTCTTGGATGCACGTTATTGAAGGCTTAATCATTATAAACATTGTCTACATATAACAAACGCTTTTGTCAAATAAAAATTCATCATGCAATTTTGATGATCAAAGAGAAAACTTCCTACTCCTAATGCCTATACTGTAAGACATATACAAAAATATGTTTTTACTCCTTAAAGGCAATGAGTCATGGCTAAGTACTTTCACTTGAAGTGGTGGAATAAGATCTGACACAGAGTTTATACCTTCCTTGGGATCTGACCGTCTCCTCAACCGTTCAAGAAGCACACACGGAATCAGAGTCATCTTCATTACAGGTGGGACATCCTTCTCCCGAATGAGTCCTTCCTTCTAACTCCTTTCCGACATCTCATCTGACCAGGACATTCTTTGACAACAGAAGATACATTCACATTATAAAAAGTGTCCCCCATGATTTGTAGAGAGCTATCTACAGGTAGGAGGGAGAATCACATTTAGAAATAAAGTGTCAGAGTCATGTGTCCAGCGGTTTGTAAAAGACACTGCATAGACCAGGGACAAAGGTGACCCCCACTAGGGAAGAAATATGACAAGTGTTTCCAATAGAAACGCAGGAGCACAGCAGGAAAAGGAAATGGGTTTATTTTTTGAATATTTAAATGGGTTAGTTTTGGAGTATTTAACTAGAAACACACAATGATGTAATTACATGATTAAGTTTTCCACGAGGTAAATAATAACAAGGAAATAATGACGTGGTGGCAATGGGCCTTCAGCAGGGTATAAAGGAGGCTATGGACCCAGAAGACTTCCAAACACAAGAACTTCAATCTCTTGGAAACCCACCCAGATCCTCCCTGTTCTGACACCATGGTCAACTCCTGTTGTGGCTCCGTATGCTCTGACCAGGGCTGCGGCCAAGACCTCTGCCAGGAGACCTGCTGCAGCCCAAACTGCTGTCAGACCACCTGCTGCAGGACCACGTGCTGTCGCCCCAGCTGCTGTGTGTCCAGCTGCTGCAGGCCCCAGTGCTGCCAGTCTGTGTGCTGTCAGCCCAGCTGCTGCCGCCCCAGCTGCTGTCAGACCACCTGCTGCAGGACCACCTGCTGCCGCCCCAGCTGCTGTGTGTCCAGCTGCTGCAGGCCCCAGTGCTGCCAGTCTGTGTGCTGTCAGCCCAGCTGCTGCCGCCCCAGCTGCTGTCAGACCACCTGCTGCAGGACCACCTGCTGCCGCCCCAGCTGCTGTGTGTCCAGCTGCTGCAGGCCCCAGTGCTGCCAGTCTGTGTGCTGTCAGCCCACCTGCTGCCGCCCCAGCTGCTGTCAGACCACCTGCTGCAGGACCACCTGCTGCCGCCCCAGCTGCTGTGTGTCCAGCTGCTGCAGGCCCCAGTGCTGCCAGTCTGTATGCTGCCAGCCCACCTGCTGCCGCCCCAGCTGCTGCATCTCCAGCTGCTGCCGCCCCTCTTGCTGTGAATCCAGCTGCTGCCGCCCCTGCTGCTGCCTGCGTCCAGTCTGTGGCCGAGTCTCCTGCCACACCACTTGCTATCGCCCAACCTGTGTCATCTCCACCTGCCCCCGCCCCTTGTGCTGCGCCTCCTCTTGCTGCTGAGCCCCCCTGCCCTGCTTCACCTCCCCCTTCACTGCTGGCCCACAGATGCAGACCCTTCTACTATGCTGGCTATTAGGACACATGGAGTGGGGTTGATGTCATTCAATAGGATGGACCTCATGTTTCCAATGAGCCCATCACCATTTCACTGACTCTGAGAATATTCTGGTTCATTTTAAGCTCCCTCCCTTGCTTTCTTTTTCTTCCAGTGGTAGCACCAAATAGAAATTAATTTGTAATCCACTAACTAAGAAATTATTCCAATCCTCTAATTTCCTTATTTTCTTTATCACTTTGAGGTAGAGATTCTCCTTCTCAGTGAGGTAGACATTATCTGCAGGATCAGTTTTGTCACTGATGTTGCACCCTCAGACCCAGGGGCCCAGTTATATTCTGTGTTTCTCCTAGTGTGAATTTCTTATGCTTTGTAGCATCTCTGCTTTCTAATAAACTTTTCTGCACGTAAGAATTCATTGGTATCATTCTCTATTGCTTTCATAATTATTTTACTGATTCCCTAGCAATTATATTTTACACAAAGATACAGGAAGAGCAACCCATGTTGAAATCACTTTGAAGATACATGCTATATAAAATATACATAATTTAAGGTATTGGAATAAAAGTGCTGTGTGTATATGTGTATGTGTGTGTTTGTGGGTGTGCACAGGTGTTTTAATATCCTAAATTAAGACAGATTTAATTCATGCCTTAGCTCTTGAAACACATTTTATCTTTAACACGTTATATCTAATTGTCATACTATTGTCCCTATTTTGACAAAAAAAGATAAAACCAAATTTCTGAAAAGTAGACACCAATGAAAGAAGGGAAATCTTCTATAAAGAATTTAATGTACTCAATTCATTTCACTCAATAAACAACATTTTGGAATTTATTATTAAAAAGTGGACTTTATTTCCCAGTGAGTTCTACTGAGAAAAAAAAGCATATTGAGCTGTATTTCATCTGGATAGCATGAAATGATATCTATTCTGACTGTGGTCTCTACAGGTTTATGTTATAATTTAAACATCTCCACACTTAACATTTTAAAATATATAAACCCAGCAAGGCTGAAAATTTCAAGACTCACTTTTGTTTTTAAGAATCATTTTATTGGAATTAGTTCATAGCTTTGAGCAGGTCGCAGCTGGGGTGCATATCCTAATTAGAATTCCCAAGAGTGGTGCCTTCATTTGAATCTGAAGTAATATCGTAAGTGATTATAACTTGGCATTGTAGTAGGAGAACCTGCTCTTGATGTTTTTACTTTTATTTGACTATTATCAGCTCTGAAGTGACCCTATAAGCTATTGAGCCAATCAAATTTAAGATGATTTGTTCAGATATCATTGATAGCTTCACATTTTTTCTGAGGCCTTAAGAAAATGTTGCCCAGATGTTAATCACAGAGTTATGATGCCTTTTTAAACATGAGGCAGGATAAATAAGGTTAGGAAGCTGTGAAAGGAAAATAAATATCGGGGCCCCCAAATCACTAAGCTAAAGGGAAAAGGCAAGCTGGGAACTATTTCGGGCACACCTGCCTCTCATTCTACTTAAAGTCACCCCTCTGCTCACTGAGATAAATGCATATCTGATTGCCTCCTTGGGAAAGACTAACCAGAAACTCAAAAGAATGCAAGTATTTGTCTCTTTTTTTTGTTATTATACTTTAAGTTCCAGGGTATATGTGCATGACGTGCAGGTTTGTTACATATGTATACATGTGCCATATTGGTGTGCTGCACACATTAACTCGTCATTTATATTAGGTATATCTCCTAATGCTATCCCTGCCCCCTCCCCCTCCCCCACAACAGGCCCCAGTGTGTGATGATACCCTTCCTGTGTCCAAGTGTTCTCATTGTTCAATTCCCACCTATGAGTGAGAACATGCAGTGTTTGGTTTTTTTGTCCTTGTGATAGTTTCCTGAGAATGATGGTTTCCAGCATCATCCATGTCCCTACAAAGGACATGAACTCATCCTTTTTTATGGCTGCATAGTATTCCATGGTGTATATGTGCCACGTTTTCTTAATCCAGTCTATCATTGATGAACATTTGGGTTGGTTCCAAGTCTTTGCCATTGTGAATAGTGCTGCAATAAACATACGTGTGCATGTGTCTTTATAGCAGCATGGTTTATAATCCTTTGGGTATGTACCCAGTAATGGGATGGCTGGGTCAAGTGGTATTTCTAGTTCTAGATCCTTGAGGAATTGCTACAGTGTCTTCCACGATGGTTGAACTAGTTTACATTCCCACCAATAGTGTAAAAGTGTTCCTATTTCTCTACACCCTCTCCAGCACCTGTTGCTTCCTGACATTTTAATGATCGCCATTCTAACTGTTGTGAGATGGTATCTCATTGTGGTTTTGATTTGCATTTCTCTGATGGCCAGTGATGATGAGCATTTTTTCATGTGTCTGTTGGCTGCATAAATGTCTTCGTTTGAGAAGTCTCTGTTCATATCCTTTGCCTACTTTTTGATGGGGTTGTTTATTTTTTTCTTGTAAATTTGTTTGAGTTCTTTGTAGATTCCGGATATTAGCTCCTTGTCAGATGAGTAGATTGCAAACTTTTTTTCCCATTCTGTAGGTTGCCTGTTCACTCTGATGGTAGTTTATTTTGCTGTGCAGAAACTCTTCAGTTTAATTAGATCCCATTTATCAATTTTGGCTTTTGTTGACATTGCTTTTGGTGTTTTAGACATGAAGTCCTTGCCCATGCCTATGTCCTGAATGGTATTGCCTAGGTTTTCTTCTAGGATTTTTATGGTTTTAGGTCTAACGTTTAAGTCTTTAATCCATCTTGAATTAATTTTTGTATAAGGTGTAAGGAAGGGATCCAGTTTCAGCTTTCTGCATATAGCTAGCAAGTTTTCCCAGCACCATTTATTAAAAAGGGAATCCTCTCCCCATTTCTTGTTTTTGTCAGCTTTGTCAAAGATCAGATGGTTGTAGATGTGTGGTATTATTTCTGAGGGCTCTGTTCTGTTCCATTGGTTTATATCTCTGTTTTGGTACCAGTACCATGCTGTTCAAAACAGCCTTGTAGTATAGTTTGAGGTCAGGTAGTGTGATGCTTCCAGCTTTGTTCTTTTGGCTTAGGATTGACTTGGCAATGTGGGCTCTTTTTTGGTTCCATATGAACTTTAAAGTAGTGTTTTCCAATTCTGTGAATAAAGTCATTGGTAGCATGATGGGGATGGCATTGAATCTATAAATTACTTTGGGCAGTATGGCCATTTTCACATTATTGATTCTTCCTATCCATGAGCATGGAAAGTTCTTCCATTTGTTTGTGTCTTCTTTTATTTCATTGAGCAGTGGTTTGTAGTTCTCCTCGAAGAGGTCCTTTACATCCTTTGTAAGTTGGATTCCTAGATCTAGAAGCCCACTTCCAGCTTCAAGTTGTCCTGCCTTTGCTTTGAGTTGTCCCGCCTTTTCTGGACCAAATCCATGTTCATCTTACATATGTTGATTGATGTCTCATGTCTCCCTAAAATGTATAAAATGAAACTGTGAACTGACCACCTTACACACATGTTGTCAGGACTTCCTGAGGCAGTATCACTGGAGCGTCCTCAACCTCGGCAAAATAAACTTTCTAAATTAACTGAGACCTGTCCCAGTTTTTCAGGGTTCACATTTGGTAATCATGAAGGGATTCTGAGTGGATATGCCCCTGACCTTTGATAAATATCCTGTTGGTGCCTGGTAATAGCATGAGCTAACTTTATGATTCAAACCAATAGGACAATTTGCTGAGGTCTGGGAGCACCCACCGCAAAGAATCCCTGATCTCCCAAAATTTGGTGAAGATCTAAAGTTTATTTTGCTGTACAACTCCCCCACCTATTTTTGTTTTTGGAGTTTTACTTGCTTACTTGCCATCCTGTACAAGGAAGGCAAGATTAGCTTTTACTTCCTTTATAAGGAAGGCAAGATTTACTTTTACTTCCTTTACAAAGAAGGCTAGATTTCCTGCTTCCATGATGATGAAAGGCATGTAGCGTTTGAGCTCACTCCCAGCAGGGAAGACCAGTTTTAGTGCTTTTCCTGCTTCTACGGTGGTAGAAAGCAGTCTTCAGCCTGAGACCCATCCCTAGGTAAGTAGCTGAACTGGGGCTTTGTCTTGGCTAAAGTTTAACAACCTGCTGGTCTTAATTTCTCCTTATCGTTAGAGTGCTTGGTGATCCTATTGCTGGATTTTTTGTTGGTTGTTTTGGTCTTTCTCCCATCAGACTTAACCAAGTCTACCTGACTTGGTCAAATCCAAGTGAGAATTCAAAATTATGGGTAACAAAGCCTCTCTAATTTGGCCAAAATTCCTTGCAGCTGCGAAAGAAGAAAACAAACAAAAAGAACCAAAAAAACATGCACTTGGTTTCTGTGTTTGCTTCCTGTCTTAAAAAACAAATGTTCTTTTATTTACTTTTCTTCCACCCTATACCTCTTTCCCTCTTTGCCATCTGCAGTACCAACAAATCTAGAGAAGTCTTCTAATGACTTGAACCCCCTTAAAGAATTCAGAACAAAGTTGCCACTCACCCCTTTTGGGGTGTTTTGTTTTCTTTGTGGAGTTTCAAGAGTCATGGGTAGATTCTTCTTAAGTCTAAACCTCTGCTTTCCTGTATTGCATGACCTGACCTCTTTGGCTTTGACCTTGCTGTGTGTAATAGTAGATGAGAGCCACAAAGTTAAGGGGTGGCTGAGCGCAGTTTACAAAAAGTGGTCTTGGCTGTTGTTTTGTTTTCCTTCTAGGAAGTTGCTATTTAAGGATCCTAATTCTAGTTCAGAGATGCATTCTAAAGTGTCTTCTCTGTTGCTTTTTCTCCACAAATTAAGCTCTATTCAGCTTGTCTGTGTGTATTTGCATGAGGAACTGAACTGTTATTTTCAGTGGTGACCCAGTGTGGAGTCCTGCCCACAAGCAGCACATATTGATCCACCACAGAAAACCTCTAGGCCTCAGCTCAGTTCCTCTTTTTAAGAAGAAAACTGGGAAACAAATAATCTAAGAATGAGGAGAAAACAAGGAGAATGACCCCCGTTCGAGCACTCCATAGGTTTTATGGAACCTGGTCTTTTCATAGTTTATGTAAAATGGAAGTAATCAGGTCTTTGTGCACATTTATCTTAAGAAAAAGGAGCCCATGTAAATCAGTTCAACCATTGTGGAAGACAGTATGGTGATTCCTCAAGGATCTAGAACCAGAAATACCATTTGACCCAGCAATCCCATTACTTGGTATATACCCAAAGGAATATAAGTCATTCTACTATAAAGACACATGCACTCGTATGTTTATTGCAGCACTATTTACAATAGCAAAGACATGGAAACAATCCAAATGCCCATCAATTATAGACTAGATAAAGAAAATGTGGTGCACATACAGCATGGAATATGATGTAGCCATAAAACGGAATGAGATCATGTCCTTTGCAGGGCCATGGATTAAACTGGAAGCCATCATCCTCAGCAAACTAACACAGAAACAGAAAACCAAATACCACATGTTCTCACTCATAAATGGGAGTTGAACATTGAGAACACATGGACACAGAGAGAGGAGCAACACACATCAGGGGTTGTTGAGGGGTGGAGAATGAGGGGACGGAACTTAGAGGATGGGTCAATAGGTGCAGCAAACCACCATGGCACACATATACCTACGTAACCTGCATGTTCTGCTGCACATGTATCCCTTTTTTTCTTTAGAAGAGAAAGAAAGAAAGAAAAAGAAAGGAAGGAAGGAAGGGAGGGAGGGAGGGAGGGAGGAAGGAAGGGCCTTATAGTCGACCTGCAAACTACAGAGTTCCTAAGTTCTCTTTTTTCTCTATTTCTTTTCTGCCTTCATTAAATATGCACTTATTTTTCTATTAAGATAAAACCACTGTTTGGATACAACAGGTTTTTTGTTTGCAAGCTGGTGAATTTGTATTTATCTCATGGCTAAAGTTCTGAAGTAGAAGCTATAGGATTTGTGTGTGTGTGTGTGTGTGTGTGTGTGTGTGTGTGTATTTAAAGGGTCTTTATAATTTTTATAATTTTATGTTTAATTGGCAATTAAATCCATTTTAATTTCCCTCTAGCACCACCAGACTTTTTTCTCTCTGTATCTTATGATATAAATTTAGCTATTTCATTTTTCCCTGAGTTGTTTCCTTTAATATGCAAACTTAAGGCTACTTAGCTGACAACTCCCTAGGGGAGTAAAACAGGTTATTGAGAATTTGAAAGTCTAAGATAGGGGAAGAAAGCACCTTAAGAATCTATAAGAGGTACTTCTATCAACATGCCTACTACATCTATATATTTATATGTTGTGTACACAATGTCTCACTACTGAAAATATATAAAAGAGCTCTAATTAATTGGCTTAAAAAAGCACTTGAATCAAGTACTTTATCAGGAACAAAGAAAAGATTAGTAGAATGCTTTCTAAGTTTATGTAACGTAAGTAAAATCTTTAATAAATAAGTTAGCTTTAAAATTATTGGTACAGTAATAATAGAGGTGTCTTAAGAATTTCCAGCATGCATTTTTGTTTGCATTTATTAATCAAGCCATTTCATGCTTATCCCTGTCAAATACTATAAGGTGTCAAAATTTGGCATGGGGTTACAAAACTATAATAGAATGATCTTTGATTGTGTAATCTTTAATAAATAAGACATTGATATCTGTTTAAAAAAATAGCCACATCTTGAATTTAGTCAGATTACCGTAACTTCTAATCTTGTGGCTTTTGGTGGTCTAGTCCACAGGCAGTAAGATTTGTTTTGGGAATGAACTGTTATACTCTTTGTTTCAAAGGTAAACTATGAACTATGTTCCTCTCAAAGTTTGTTCATCCTGTGCCCCGGATTGAACAAGAACAGCTTGGAGGATAGAAGCAAGATGGAGTCAGTTAGGTCAGATCTTTTTCACTGTCTCAGTTGGGCACATGTCTTCAGAACCTCCTGAGGCTGTGTCACAGGTGTACATCCCCAACCTTGGCAAAATAAACTTTCTAAATTAACTGAGACCTGTCTCAGATTTTCGGGGTTCACAAGGCCATACCGACTTGTCCCTTGTTTGAAGCCCAGCAGGCACCTTTCACAGCAGGCTCTTTTCACTTGCACCTTTGTGCATCAGCACCTAACTCTTTTGCAAGATAAGGAGCCCTACAGAATACCAGCAGACCACCAGAGAGTTACAAGTCCCTGATACCTAGTACAGCCTGGAAAGAGAGCAAAAGCCTGATGTAGCTTCCCCAATCTCCAGCCAATTTGCACCAAAAGCCCAAGAAACTCTTAACTACAAATTCCTTCCTGGGGTGGGGTGTGTGGGAGGGTGGGCAGGGACTTCTCTGGGGTCCTGCATGCACAGCTAGGCTCGAGGTTCAGCTTATAGTAACCTTTGCCTCATTTTAACAGTAAAAACAGCCACAACAAGAAAAACACCCCTAGGTGGAGATTTTATATGCTAATCATCCATGTGATCGGTGTTAGCCCATGTGGATACTGAGCACATGTGCCAACCGCAGGTCTGCTTTTGCATACTTGACCTCACCAGTATTTTATGATTATATATGTATAGCTCTCATGAAAGGAATTCCTCTTACAGCACTAGATGCTGTCTCTCCCACTGAGAAACCCACTCTGTCTTTCAGACAGATACCAGGTTACTGTGATATCCTAAGTTCTAAAATCATGGATGAACTTATAAACAGCAATACTGGGGGCTTTACCTATCCGAAAGCATTCCATTTATCAAATTGAAACAGTGAAAAGCTTCTATTTTATTTTAGTTGATCTGTGACATTGGAGCAGTTTGGCACTATGAGTTCACACCTGAAGTCTTACTTTGGAATCATGCTTTGAGAATCCCCTTCTACTGCATTCCCACCTCACCCCCATGAATCAGAAAACTCAGTGAAAGTAATCACAAAAAATACAAAAAACAATAATAAAAGATTTCTACATGAAAAGTTTAATAAAATATATTTTGTGAACACAATAAAGAACTAATAAAATAGAAAAATGCTGGCAAACGTGATCAAACAGAAAGGCAAAGAGAGAGCAGGGAGAAAGCAGGAGAGCATGGGAGGCGGAGCCTCCTACCTTTGCAAGAGGAAAGAATGACTGAATGGCTGACAGACAAATAATATGTTTGATAGGGAGATAACGTCTACCTCATTGGGAAGGATACTCTATCGGCTCAAAATGATGTAAAAAATGAGGAATTTAGAGGATTGGAATAATTTCTTAGCTAGTGAATTACAAATTAATTCACATTTGGTGCCATGACTGGAAGAAAAAGAAAGCAAGGGAGGGAGTTTACAATGAACCAGAATGTTCTCACAGAGTCAGCGGGATGGTGATGGGCTCATTGGAAACAACCCTGCTGAATGACATCAACCCCACTCCATGTGTCCTCATAACCACACAGAAGAAGGGTCTACATCTGTGGGCCAGCGGTGAAGGGGAAGGTGAGCCAGGGCAGGGGGCTCAGCAGCAAGAGGAGGCGCAGCACAAGGGGCGGGGGCAGGTGGAGATGACACAGGTTGGGCGATAGCAAGTGGTGTGGCAGGAGACTCGGCCACAGACTGGACGCAGGCAGCAGCAGGGGCGGCAGCAGCTGGATTCACAGCAAGAGGGGCGGCAGCAGCTGGAGATGCAGCAGCTGGGGCGGCAGCAGGTGGGCTGGCAGCACACAGACTGGCAACACTGGGGCCTGCAGCAGCTGGACACACAGCAGCTGGGGCGGCAGCAGGTGGTCCTGCAGCAGGTGGTCTGACAGCAACTGGGGCGGCAGCAGGTGGGCTGACAGCACACAGACTGGCAGCACTGGGGCCTGCAGCAGCTGGACACACAGCAGCTGGGGCGGCAGCAGGTGGTCCTGCAGCAGGTGGTCTGACAGCAGCTGGGGCGGCAGCAGGTGGGCTGGCAGCACACAGACTGGCAGCACTGGGGCCTGCAGCAGCTGGACACACAGCAGCTGGGGCGACAGCACGTGGTCCTGCAGCAAGTGGTCTGACAGCAGCTGGGTCTGCAGCAGGACTCCTGGCAGAGGTCTTGGCCACAGCCCTGGTCAGAGCACACAGAGCCACAACAGGAGTTGACCATGGTGTCAGAGGGTGAAGGATCTACTTGGGTTTCCAGGACAGTGAAGTTCTTGTGTTTGGAAGTCTCCTGGGTCCATATCCCCTTTATACCCTCCTGAAGGCCCATTGCCACCACGTCATTATTTCCTTGTTACTATTTACCTGCTGGAAAAATTCATCATGTAATTACATAATTGTGTGTGTCTAGTTAAATACTCCAAAACTGAGAAAATAACCCATTTCCTTTTCCTGCTGTGCTCCTGCGTTTCCTTTGGAAATGCTCGTCATATTTCTTCCTTAGTGAGGGGTCACCTTTGTCCCCGGTCTATGCTGTGTCTTTTACAAAGCACCTTTTACTGGTCACAGGACTTTCTGACATTTTGTTTTTAATTGTGACTCTCCCTCCTACCTGTCGATTGCTGTCTGCAAATCATGGGGGACGATTTTTATAATGTGAATGTATCTTGTGTTGTCCAAGAATGTCCTGGTCAGGTGAAATGTTGGAAAGGGATTAGAAGGTAGGACTCATCTGGGGAAGGAAGTCCCATCTGTAATGAAGATGACTCTGATCCCGTGTGTGCATCTTGGATGGTGGGGTAGATGGTCAGATTCCAACAAGTTCTAAATTCTTTGTCAGATCTTATTCCACAGCCTCCAGCGAAAGTACTTACCCATGACTCACTGCCTTTAAAGGGTAAAAACACATTTTGCTGTATGTCTTACAGTAGAGGCATTAAGAGTAGGAAGTTTTTATTTACCTTTTCTTTTTGTTTTTTTGTTTGTTTGTTTGTTTGTTTGTTTTTGACAGAGTCTCACTCTGGAGTATAGTGGCATGATTTTGGCTCACTGCAACCTCCACCTCCTGGGTTCAAGCGATTCTTCTGCCTCAGCCTTCCTAGTAACTGGGACTACAGGTGTGCGCCACCACACCCAGCTGACTTTTGTACTCTTAGTAGAGACAGGATTTCACCATGTTGGCCAAGATGGTCTGGATCTTTTGACCTTGTGATCCGCCCGCCTTGGCCTCCCAAAGTGTTGGGATTGCAGGCGTGAGCCACCGTGCCCAGCCTGATTAATCTTTGATCATCAAAATTGCATGATGGGTTTTTCATTTACAAAAGCATTTGTTATATATAAAGAATATTTAGAATTATTAAGGCTTCAATAACATGCATCCAAGATGTTCGACTGGGTACTCTGGGTGTAGAACAGACAAACCCTCACCTTTTTCTTGCAGGTACTTGCATAAGACACTTAGATAGGAAACAGAGTTCAGCAGAAATGAGAAGAATTACAATTATTTTCATTAAATAACTAAAATAAAAAATGTATAGTATGTGGATAAGTTCCATACACCCTCAGGGTATGTATATTACTTGTGAAGTATTGATTACGTAGGAGGCATTGTATCAAATATCTTATATTTGTTTCATTTTCACGCTTGAATACGACCTTATGAACTAGTTTATATTCTTATTAGTCTTTTAGGGGGATAGTCAAAAGAAGCATTAAAAAGTTAAAGCAAACAAACAGAAAACTTGTCCAAGATTAAAGAGAAAGCCTAGTATGTCTTAGTGTAGCCAAGACAGCGGTAAAGAATAAAATTTGCTAAGCTTGCAGAAACTGTTTTATCTTTGGAACGTTTCATCTTTTTTATCCACTCTGCACACTCCTACTCATGTGTCAAGACCCAGTTAAAATATTTCCTCCTCAATAATATCTTTCTTGATAAGCTAACCCATTCATGTATCACTATTTCCTGCCTTGTGCTCATAATTTGATACATTCTACTGTATCATAGTCATTTACTCCTGTCATTCCACCATGTGCAATGCAAATACCCTGAAGCCATGGGCTATGGCATTTATTCTTATTACTATGATACTCAGCACAGAGAACACTGGTGGTAAATATTTGTTGAGTGAATGAAGGCTTTTTGATGACATAGAGTCATATAAGGTCCTTTAAAAATGTACATATCTTTTGACTTCTGGATAAAAGAGAGGAAAGCATTCCAAACAAAGAGATCATAGTTTCATTTCAGGAAGACTAAACTCATTTATGTGGTAGGTAACATGTCACCTGATAAAAAACCTATGTGGAAAGTTGTGGAAGTTAACAGTCAATTTGTAGAATGAGACTTGTTTATAGATAACCAGGACTACAGTGTTTAACATGCATGCCTATATTCACACAGTAAAAAGACAGGAAGGTGGTAAACACCAAATGGTAGGACTGATTCTCCTTTACCTCCTGACTTCCTCGTTTTACTCTTATTAATTGAAATAACTATTATTTCCAGTTTGATATCAGCCAGCCAAAAATATTTGCTGATCATCTGTTGTCTTAGCTTAAATTCTACCCAATGCCAACCTTGAGAAAAAGACTTGAGTGCACATAATTTATCTGGGGGATGATCCCAGGAAGCACAAGTGAGGAAATGGTGAAAGTAAGACAGGAAAGATAGAAAATCCCAAGAATGTTTGTGTTAATGGTAGGGCCCCCACTGTGGGCAGCTGGGGACGAACACCGGGGAAAGGCCTGAAGCTGGAGGCACTTGGCCACCATGATTGCACACCTACAAAATCCTGGAGAGTCAGCTGGGTATTAGTATTAATCATGAGATCAGATAAAATACAAACTTATACTAACTTGTAGACTTTTTATACACTAGCAATAATTCTTTCTAAAATTTAATGGAGAGAAATCACACACTGGGGCCTATTGTGGAGTGTGGATGTGGGGGAGGGATAGTATTTGGAGAAATACCTAACGTAAATGATGAGTTAATGGGTGCAGCACACCAACATGGCACATGTATACATATGTAACCAACCTGCATGTTGTGCACATGTACCCTAGAACTTAAAGTATAATAAAAAAAAAATGTGCTCACAATTCTCAAGAGTAAATAGAAAAATACGTAAATAAATCTGCCAAGCCTATATGAAGGAAAGTGTTAACATTTCCTGAAAGATATAAAATAATGTTTGAATAAATGTCAGAACAAGTGAGGTGCAACCAAAGCCAGGTTTTCATATAAATACATACATGTGTTACACATGCATTTAATGAGGTTGTATCTCAATTTGTAACATTAGGTATTGAATGGAATCAGCAAAGACCATGATGGGAAACTTACTTTTGGTCACATTCTTTCGTATCGTCTAAATGTTTAAAGAGCATATATTTGTGTGTAAATGATACAAAAATCCTTAGAAAATAATAAATATGATTTATAAAAATTCATAATTTTTTCTACAGATTCTGTTAAATATATTTTCTGCTCTTTTGTTTACATTCTTATTTCTTTCATGAACTAAAATATTAAAAGTACATTTCAGTCAGTCATCTGAGCTCTCAAATTAGCTATCATGAATTTCACATTGTTCTGGGGGACAGGCTGCGTTCCCCAGGAAGCAGACACTGAGATGGAGAGCAACATGCAGGAGGTTTATTGAAGCATGTTCTTGGGATTAACACTGGGGAGAGGAGGGGAGAGAAGGGGAGGGAAAGGGAGGAGAGGAGAGGGGAGGGGAGGGGAGGGGAGGCAAGGGGAAAGGGAGGGAAAGGGAAAGGGTAGGGGAAACTGAAGGAAAGGGAAAGGGAAGGGGAAAGGAAAGGAAAGGGAAAGGGAAGGGAAGGAAAGGGAAAGGAAGGGAAAGGAACGGATGCGAAGGGAAGGGAAGGGAAGGGAAGGGAAAAGAAATGGAGAGAAAAATCAGTGTTGACACTAAGATAAATGAAACTGCAGGGCAATCTCAGTGGAAGTCTCAGACGAACCTACAGGGAGTTCTGGAGATGAGATGACCCACTAAAGGCACCCCTAGTTGGGGAGAAATGCGAGTCTTTATAGTTCCATCCTAAAAACTGGGCATGACTTTGGACGAAAAGAAACAAAAATCAGTCTCCAGCATACCTATGAGTTTTCACCAGGTGTGCTTCCTTCATTTCCATCACCTGCCTGGCCCTGAAGGTGGTCCCCTCTACATGGCAGCATGAACTCCCCACTGAAACTCTGCCAGTCAGAATGAAGCACATCCACTGTGTTTGTGTTGAGGTTTCATTGCACATGACTCAGTAAAAAATACATGGACTATGCTAAATCACCTATTAGCTGCTTTTACTGGCAAAAAGAAGAAGAAGAAGGAGAAGGAGAAGAAGAAGAAATTGAAAGACAGTCTTTTAAAAGATCACAGCTCTCTTCACAATAGTAAAGACATGGAATCAGTCTAGGTGCCCATCAATAGTGCATTGGATAAAGAACATGTGACATCTTCACACCATGGAATACTACACAGCCATAAAAAAGAATGAAATTATGTCCTTTGCAGCAACATGGAGGTGGCTGGAGGACTTATCTTAAGCAAATTATTCCAGGAACAGAAAACCAATATTGCATGTTCTCACTTACAAATGGAAGCTAAACATTGGGTACACATGGACACAAAGATGAGAACAATTGGGGACTCCAAAAGGGAGGAGAGAGGGAGAAAGAAAGGGCTAAAAATGACCCATTACTCACTACCTGGTGACAGAATCATTTGTACCCCAAACCTCAGCATCACACAACATGTAACAAATATGAATATGTACTCTTTGATTCTAAAATAAAAGTTGAAATTGTTTTTTAAAAGAGAATGAATTGTGTTCAATCTTTCCAGAACGTTTCCCCTGTTGTTACATTCATGGATATTTCATGACTTCAGCTTCACTCTTTTTGTCTAAAGACTACAAAATGACTAACTGATTTGACTAAACCTGAAAAGACTTTTCTAGAAAAAAACTAGGCAGTGATCGATGTCAGTTGACCTCTGTTGGAAGTTTGACTAATCTGTGCTGTCTGCCCTACAGGAGTAGTTAAATGTAATCACCCAGAACCCAAATATAAACCCCTTTTTAAAAAGAGAATAACAGCCATATTCAGTTTTCGATGCCAATAAAATAGAGGTTTATTTTGGTATTTGGAAATAACAAGGTGCAAAAAGGTTTGCGAAAGACTTTAAGAGAGAGCCTTCACTGGACTTCAAGGTCGGAGGCATTAAGATCTGTGGCCCTACAAATGATGGAGGCAGTCTTCAAATTCCTTAGGCACGATGAATAAATGTCCTGAAGTCAAAGAGGTAGGGGGATGTTGGAGGGCAATTTGTCAATTTATTAGGAGATTGTCAATGAATTCATTTGGAAGGCAGGGAGTCTGGACAAAAGGTAGAATGAAAATACAGAATTTCTAAGGATGAGGCTTGCTTATGGGACACATGTTTGAAAAGAGAGCCCTCATCTGTAGGAAAGGAGGTAATAAGGAACTGGTGTGTTCATGGCAGAGCTTTAGCAGCAAGAGGAGGCACAACACAAGGGGCGGGGGCAGGTGGAGATGACACAGGTTGGGCGATAGCAAGTGGTGTGGCAGGAGACTCGGCCACAGACTGGACGCAGGCAGCAGCAGGGGCGGCAGCAGCTGGATTCACAGCAGCTGGGGCGGCAGCAGCTGGAGATGCAGCAGCTGGGGCGACAGCAGGTGGGCTGGCAGCACACAGACTGGCAGCACTGGGGTCTGCAGCAGCTGGACACACAGCAGCTGGGGCGGCAGCAAGTGGTCCTGCAGCAGGTGGGCTGGCAGCACACAGACTGGCAGCACTGGGGTCTGCAGCAGCTGGACACACAGCAGCTGGGGCGGCAGCAGCTGGAGATGCAGCAGCTGGGGCGGCAGCAGGTGGGCTGGCAGCACACAGACTGGCAGCACTGGGGTCTGCAGCAGCTGGACACGCAGCAGCTGGGGCGGCAGCAGGTGGTCCTGCAGCAGGTGGTCTGGCAGCAGCTGGGGCGGCAGCAGGTCTCCAGTCCACAGCCCTGGTCAGAGCAGACGGAACCACAACAGGAGCTGACCATGGTGTCAGAGGGTGGAGGTTCTCGGTGGGTTTCTAGGAGAGTGAGTTTTCTGAGTTTGATCTCTCCTTGCTCTCTCTTTTGCTTTTTATACCCTGCTGAGAGCTACTATGACCATGTGAATAATCTTGTGGTTTGCACATTACTAATAGAGAATCAGCTCTTTTTCAGTAAATTAGATAGTTGTGCTTATCTGGTAAATATTTCTATAAATAGAAAAGGCACCATTTCCTTTTCCTGTTGTATTCTGAGCTATCCAATTTGGTTAAGCCAAGTGAATCAGCTCTCATTCTCCTTCCTTCATCTGATGTGTCTTCTGATGTGTAGACCCATTACATGACATTGTTTGATTGGATTCCATAAGTGTTAATTCTTTATTTATTTGACTCCTGGATAATAAGTTGAGAATAGATTTTATGATGACTAAATCTCCTCTGCTCTCAAAGAGGTTAAAAATAAATCACATAGAATGTGGGCAGGAAAATGGGATGAAAGATTTGGGGGGTGATGGGAGGTAACTTTTGTATAATGAGGAACACTGTGATTCCTTTGAATTTTGTGACTAGTCAGTGAGATGGAAAAGATCCCACTGAGATTCCTGTCTGTTTCATGTTATTGAATCTATTCAGCTTGAAACAGATATACTGAAATGATTCATTGCTTTTAAAAGTAAAAACACGTCAGCATGATGGGTCCCTTTATAAATTATTATTGGCATGTTCTTCAAAGATGTGGATCATAGGGAACATTTCTGTTCTATTTTGTTGGTAAGTCAAGATACCCAATGAATATGTTTAACTGAAGTGTTATTGAAAGTATATTTTCTCGTACTCAAAAGCTGTTTTCTCTCACAATGTATGTTGGAGATATTTTGCCTGATACACGGAGAAATGAAATCAAGCTTTAATTTCTGTCCTACAGATGCTTAAACAAGACAAATAAGAAACATGTATAGGAAAGGGTTTAGCAACGATTTAGAGAATTGTGTGATTAGTGAACAAAATAGCAATTACGTATTTAATCTGTGCACTCCCAGTGAAAGATGAAACAATACTAATAGTTCTAATTTGTTGAGTGCTTACTACGTGTCAGGAATTTTCTGAGTCCTCTATAATTGTTATCTTGCTTATACTTCACAAGGATTCTATGATGTAGACACACTTTTTCTGAATTCTTTACCTCCAAGGTACTTGAGGCCCAGATAGATTGAAGTCACACGGTCTATAATAGGGAAAGTGCGTCTCTCCTAGAGTGTTCAAGGAACATTTTGCACATGCACATTTTGCAATTAAATCCCTGCTGGTATTTAAAAACAATTATTTATAATTAAAAAGATGCATGGTATGTTCTCACTCCTAAGTGGGAGTTGAACAATGAGAGCACATGGACACAGGGAAGGGAACATCACACACCGGAACCTGTCAGAGGGTGGGGGACAAAGGTAGGGAGAGCATTTGGACAAATACCTAATGCATGCAGGGCTTAAAACCTAGATGACGGATTGATAGGTGCGGCATACCATCATGGCACATGTATAACTATGTAACAAACCTGCACATTCTGCACATGTATTCCAGAACTTAAAGTAAAATTTAAAAAAAAAAAGATGCATGATAAGAAACCATCATAAACAAGGTAAAAACACAAATGACTAAATAATAAAAACAGACTCACAATATATATCACAGAAAAAGGGTTAATAATATATAAAAGACTTCTGAGACCGGACACGGTGGCTCACACCTGTAATCCCAGCACTCTGGGATGCCAAGGTGGGCGGATTACTTGAGTTTAAGAGTTTGAGACCAACTTGGTTAACTTGGTAAAACCCCATCTCTACAAAAAAAAAAAAAAGAAAAAAAGAAGAAAAAAATTGGCGAGGTGGCATGCATCTGTGGTCCCAGCTACTCAGGAAGCTGAGGTGGGAAGATTGCTTGGGTCCAGGAGGTGGAGGTTGCAGTGAGCCAAAATTGCACCACTGCCCTCCAGTGTGGATGACAGAAGAAGAAGAAGGAAAAAAGACTTCTGAAAATAGATAGAAAACAGACCAACAGCCTAATGGGAAAATAAAATGCAAATATTTCACCACCATATAAATATACTCAATCTCATGCATTATAAGAGAAATGAGATAATATGGTATGACACTTCTCACCTGTTAGATTGTCAAAAATGCAAAATCTGACAGCATTCTCTGGAAGTGAGATGATGTGAAAATAGGCATGCTCGCATTTTTCTTGTGAAGGTTTGGCAATAACTAGCAGACTTATTCTTTGACTCAGCTATCCCAATTCCATAAAATATCTCAAAGATACTCAGGTAAATATATGAAAGATGTTGCACAAGATGATTCATAACAGTTCTATTTGGGAAAACAACTAAAACCTACAACAATACTGGATACAACCCGGGTGTCCTTCAATAGGGTACTGGTGAATAAACTGTGATGCCTTCCCATGGTGGAGTACTATGCAGCTGTCAAAAGGAATAAGGAGTGTCTCTATAGGCTGCTATAAATTAATTGCCAGTAGATATTGTTAAGAGACAATAAAGCAGTGGAGAAAAATGTGTACAATTGTTCTACAACAATATGTTTTAAAAATCCAGGATATAAATATTGAAAGCATATTTGCTTACACTTTAAAAAATGACAGAAGAATAGAGAGAGAGGAGATGAGAAAACAGGAAAGAGGGACTTCTGTCAAAACATCAAACTGTGCATTTTAAGTATATGTCAATTGTAACTTAATGTAGCTGAAAAACAAAGAAAAAAATAATGGAAGAATCAACCATATTTTGTTTTGTTGTTGTTGTTGTTGTTTGAGACGGAGTCTCACTTTGTCACCCAGGCTGGAGTGCAGTGGTGTGATCTCGGCTCACTGCAACCTCCACCTCCCATGTTCAAGCAATTCTCCACCTCAGCCTCCTGTGTAACTGGATTAGAGGCGCCCACTACCACGCTTGGTTAATTTTTGTATTTTTAATAGAGATGGGGTTTCACCATCTTGGCCAGCCTGGTCTTGAACACCTGACTTTGTGATCCACCTACCTCAGCCTCGCAAAGTGTTGGGATTACAGGCATGAGCCACCACACACGGCCTCTATTTGTTTTTTAAAAGTTGACCCATAGAGGATGGAGGGAATAGAACAGAGAACATAGAAACAGACACTAGATTATTTTTGAATGTATCTTTTACTGTAGCTTTGACTTTGCACCCATGTAAATATTTCACATATTTATAAAAATATTAAATTTAAAAAATCTCTCAAAATCACTAAAACCACCACAGCAACAATGGAATCTAACTGTATGTCCTGGCATAACTTCAGAGAAATTAACTATCCCAAGGCCAAAATGTTTTTTTCAAAAACCTGTTAAGTTTGTTTGCAATAACTATACTGTTGTTATTAGTATTGGCAATATTATTCCAAGATTGTTGTGCAAGCATTATGTAATAAAGAAAATGAGTAATTACACCAAGGAACTATTATTTTTGGCAAGGAAGAAGAGAGATTTGGGGAAAAGATATGAGGTTAAGTAAAATCCTGTAATTATCAGTAGAAACGCTGATATACTTTATTTTTTAAGTAATATTTTCTGGTTGGGGACACTGAAAAAGTTGAGAGAAAATAATCAATTTAGTAATACTCATCATTTTTACATTTCAGTCTTTGGTCCCAAATGCCATGTTCACTACAAGGGAACGGGGGTTCCTTGGAGAAATGGCTGAATATAAGTGTGGGTAAGGAAATACACAAATGAACCTGAAATATCTTATTATATACAAAACAAACAAATCTACTAGATTCACATCAAAAGTAGCCAGAGACCAACTTGAAGTTTGTTATTTGAGCACCAATGGGGATATGAACTGGAACTCACAGGTTCATACTGACAGAAATTAAAAAAAAAAAATACTTTGGTCAACTTTGAATGATGGTACATTAGCAAGATTAAGCAAGAAAAGAGGATAAAAAATCTAAATAAACTCACTAAGAATTGAAACGGGAGCTATTACAACTGACACCACTGAAATACAAAAGATTATTCAAGGCTGCTATGAACACCTTTGCACACACAAACTAGAAAACCTAGAAGAGATGGATGAATTCCTGGGAAAATACAACCCTCCTAACTTAAATTGGGAAGAATTAGCTACCCTGAACAGACCAATAACAACCAGTGAGATTGAATGGTAATTTAAAAATTACCAACAAAAGAAAGTCTAGGACCAGACAGATTCACAGCAGAATTCTACTAGACATTCAAAGAAGAATTGATATCAATCCTTTTGAGGCTATTCCACAAGATAGAGAAAGAAGGAATCCTCCCTAATTCATTCTATGAAGTCAGCATCACCCTTAATACCAAAACCAGAAAATGACACAACCAAAAAAGAAAACTACAGATCAATATCCTTGATGAACATAGATGCTAAAATCCTTAACAAAATACTAGCTAACTGAATCCAACAGCATATCAAAAAGATAATCCACCATAATCAAGTAGGTTTCATACCAGGGATGCAGGTATGGTTTAACATATGCAAGTCAATAAATGTGATACACCATACAAACAAAATTAAAAACAGCAATCACATGATCATCTCAACAGATTCAGAAAAAGCATTTGACAAAATCCAGCATCCTTTTATTATTGAACCCTCAGCAAAATTGGCATACAAGGGACATACCTTAACGTAAAAGTCATCTATGACAAACCCACAACCAACATAATACTGAATGGGGAAATGTTGAAAGTATTCCCTTTGAGAACGGGAACAAGACAAGGATGCCCACTCTCACCACTCTTCTTCAACATAGTCTGAAAGTCCTAGCCAGAGCAATCAGACAAGAGAAAGAAATAAAGGGCATCCAAATCAGTAAAGAGGAAGTCAAACTGTCCCTGTTTGCTGACGATATGGTTGTTTACCTTGAAAACTCTAAGGATTCCTCCAGAAAGCTCCTAGAACTGATGACAGAATTCAGCAAAATTTCCAGATACAAGATTAATGTACACAAATCAGCAGCTCTTTTATACGCCAACAGAGACCAAGCGGAGAATCAAATCAAGAACTCAACCCCTTTTACAATAGCTACAAAAAAAATACTTAGGAATATACTTAACAAAGGAGTCAAAAGACCTTTACAAGGAAAACTACGAAACACTGATGAAAGAAATCACAGGCGACAGAAACAAATGGGAACACATCCAATGCTCATGGATGAGTAGAATCTATATTGTGAAAATGATCATACTGCCAAAAGCAGTCTACAAATTCAATGCCATCTGCATCAAAATACCACCATCATTCTTCACAGAGTTGGAAAAAACAATTCTAAAATTCATATGGAACCAAAAAGGAGCCCACATAACCAAAGCAAGACTAAGCAAAAGTAACAAATCTGGAAGCATCACACTATCTGATTTCAAACTATACTGTAAGGCCATAGCACCAAAACAGTGTGGAACTGGTATAAAAATAGGCACAGGGATCAATGGAACATAATAGAGAACCCAGAAACAAACTCAAATACTTATAGCCAACTGATCTTCGACAAAGCAAACAAAAACATAAAATGGGAAAAGGACACCATTTTCAACAAATGGTCCTGGGATAATTGGCCAGCCACATGTAGTAGAATGAAACTGGATCCTCATCTCTCATTTTATACAAAAATCAACTCAAGATGGATTAAAGACTTAAACCTGAGACCTGAAGCTATAAAAACTGTGGAAGATAACATTGGAAAATTCCCTCTAGTTATTGACTTAGGCAAGGATTTCATGACCAAGAACCCAAAAGCAAATGAAACAAAGATAAATGACTAGGACCTAATTAAACTAAAGAGCTTTTGCATGGGAAAAGAAACAGTCAGCGGAGTAAACAGACAACCCACAGAATGGGAGAAAATCTTCACAATCTATACATCTGACAAAGGACCAACATCCAGAATCCACAATGAACTCAAATCAGTAAGAAAAAAAAATCCCATCAAAAAGTGGGATAAGGACATGAATAGGCAATTCTCAAAAGCAGATAGGCAAATGGTCAACAAATATATGAAAAAATGCTCAGAATCACTAATGATCAGGGAAATGCAAATCAAAACCACAATGTGATACCACCTTACTCCTGCAAGAATGGCCAAAATAAAACAAAAAAGAAAAAAACAAAAAAACAAAAACAAAAAAAACCCAGTAGATATTGGCATGGATGTGGTGATCAGGGAACACTTTCCACTGCTAATGGGAATGTAAAATAGTACAACCTCTATGGAAAACAGTGTGGAGATTTACTAAAAGTAGAACAGATGGCAGAACTACCATTTGATCCAGCAATCCCACTACTGGCTATATATCCAGAGGAAAAAAAGTCATGATTCGAAAAAGATACTTACACACCCATGTTTATAGCAGCACAATTCACAATTTCAAAATCATGGAACCAACCCAAATGCCCACCAATTAACAAGTGCATAAAGAAACTGTGGGGTGTGTGTGTGTGTGTGTGTGTGTGTGTGTGTGTGTGTGTGTATATATGATGGAATACTACTCAGCCATAAAAAGGAATGAATGAGCAGCATTTGCAGTGGCCTAAATGAGATTGGAGACTATTATTCTAAGTGAAGTAACTCAGGAATGGAAAACCAAACATTGTGTGTTGTCACTGATATGTGGGAGCTAAACTATGAGGATGCAAAGGCATGAGAATGATACAATGGATTTTGGGGGAAGAATGGGCAGGGGTTGAGGGATAAAAGACTACAAGTATCATGCAGTGTATACTGCTTGGGTGATGGGTGCACCAAAATCTCACACATCACCACTAAAGAACTTACTCATGTAACCAGATACCACCTGTACCTGAATAACTTATGGAAAAATAAAATAACAAAAATTTAAAAAATCCTGTTGCAACACTATTCAGAAAAAAGATAAGCATTACTCTTAAGTGTTCATAGGCACTGAAATATAATACAATAAAAGGAAAGGTTTTGGCAAAAATTTGAATTATCATAAGATTAGGGTTCAAAACAAGCATTATGTGTTTCAGTTTCCTCTCCTTCCTTCCTTCCTTTCTTGCCCTTCCTTCCTTCCTTCCTTCCTTCCTTCCTTCCTTCCTTCCTTCCTTCCTTCCTTCCTTCCTTCCTTCCTTTCTTTTCTTCCTTTTGTTGACAGAGTCTCACTCTGTTGCCCTGACTGGAGTACCATGGCATGATCTTGGCTCACTGCAACCTTCACCTCCCAGCTCAAGTGATTCTCATGTCTCAGTCTCCCAAGTAGCTGGGATTACAGGCATGTGCCACCACACCTGGCTAACTATGTATTTTTAGTAGCAATGAGGTTTTGTCAAGTTGGCCTGGCTGGTCTCAAACTTCTGGCGTCGAGTGATCCACTTGCCTCAGCCTCCCAAAGTGCTGGGACTACAGGTGTGAACCACTGTGGTCAGCCAAGTTTCAGGTACTTTCAGTGAAAAATGAGATAACATACACAGCTACTGTATGACAGTGCTTGCCACGTGCCAGCTCTTCTGTTGAATGCTTGGTAATTATAGTCTTGATCTTTAGTCTCAAAGAACACGTGAGGTTCTCAGTACTCTCTGTGAGTTTATACAGAAGTGAATTAAAGTGACTGTGTCCTTTAAGAGTCTTACTATAAGCAATAGTAATTCCGCACCTTCGATTGTGCTGTTACATCTCCTTAGAATGTTCCTTTTTCCATATAAATGCAATACATTCTTATTCTTCCTTTAAGTTCCAGCCCAGATTCCCTCTCCTTTCTGATGTTTCCCTTAGCCTATTATTTTACTGAAGTCTCATCTCCTCCTTTATGGCTGACATTATGCTGCAAAGCACTCTAACTCAGCACATCCGACTGTAACCTGAAGGTGTTTATCTATGTGTGTCCAGCTGGATGGTTAAACACCCAAGATGAATACTTTATTCATATGGTTTTATCATCATGCTTGAAAATGAGTACATCATCAATTTTTTTTAATTTAGATATTATTTTTAAATTTAATTTTGTTTTGTAATTACACAAAATCTTTTTTTTTTTTTTGACAGAGTCTCGCTCTGTCGCCAGGCCGGAGTGCAGTGGCACAATCTCGGCTCATGGCAAACTCCACCTCCTGGGTTCAAGCGATTCTTCTGCCTCTGCCTCCCAAGTAGCTAGGATTACAGGTGCACGCCACCACGCCCAGCTAATTTTTGTATTTTTAGTAGAGACGAGGTTTCACCATGTTGGCCAGGATGGTGTTGATCTTTTGAACTCATGATCCACCCACTTTGGCCTCCCAAAGTGCTGGGATTACAGGCGTGATGCAGGCCTGGCCTACACAAAATCTTTATGGTTCCAAAATAAATTCTACAAAATGAGGCATATTGAAGGAGGTTTTTCTTCTATTTCTGTTCCCTCCTTATATTCTCTCCTTTCCCCATAAATCATCATTTTTTAAATTTAAGGTTTTTCTTGACATCTTTATTTTAAATATAAGTGTGTCTGTGTTTACGTATTTATATCTTCTTTATTTATTAGATAAGTGGTCACATACTCTAAATGCTTTGTTTCAATTCACTTTTCATCACTTGTGGTGACATATTGTTTATTGCACAGGAGTATGTTCACATATTCCTCACTCCATTTTCAATGAAAAAGTATCCTGTTTTGTGGATATAATATAGGTTACTTAGCCAGTCTCCTCCTGATGGGCATCTGGGTTGTTTCCAGGCTTTTGCTATTAAAATAATATTCTTGACTTGAAAGCAAGTGATAGTCAATAAATCCCTATAAGATCTACCTTATTATTTCATTTACTTATTCTCTATTCTCATTAATTTTTCTCCACAGGTTCTCTCATTAATTCCATAGTAGATTACAATATTTGATTATTGGCTTGTCTCATTTTCATTCTTATATTACCTGTAGCTTCTGTACGTGAAGTTTTATCTCTGTATTTATATGTTGATTGCAGCCTTTAGCATAATACCTTTTCCTACCTTGTCTTCTGCAATGCTTTTTATGTAAGTCTAACTTGTGGGATATAAGAATTGTGGCCTCTGCGTTCTTCCATTTGCATTTTCATTACATGCATCCCTGTCTTTACCTTTTCACTTTTAACCTTCTGATGCTTGTTGATTCACTTGCGTCTCTTTATAGATGGCATAATGTTGAGTTTTCCTTTTCATAAGCTAATCTGAAAATCTTTTTTAAAGTGAGTTGAGCCTACTATATGTATGGATATAATCAATATGCTTAACTTTAATTATGTCATTTTTATTATACCTATATATAATAGTGATATATAATAAATTATCTTTATATATTTGTTAAATATTTCTCTCTCTCCTCTCTGTCTCTTTATCTTTCTATCTCTCTGTCTTTCACTTTTAAACTTCTAATCTTTCACCTTTTAAATTCTCTCTTTCTCAGCATGCCTTTTGGTATTTAGGAATATTTGTATTTTGTACTAATGGTTAACCTTTACATACCTCATGAGCTCTATTTTTTAGCTACTGTCAGTGGATTCTCTGCTTACAGAAATATTGAAATTATCTAGTTACTTCTTTATTCCTCACTCCCTGAGCATGAGATTTGAATTCCTGGTTAATACCTATAAGGCAATCAGCAAACTTCTACTTTATGTATTTGCTCTCCTTTTCCTTCCTGTTTTGGCAGTTGTGCTGTATCGACATTGTCAGTACATAGCTGTTATATATCACACTTCCTCTCTTAGGCTTATTGTTCATTCTTGTTCTTAGTTCCAAAGGATATATATAGATCCAGACCTCATGTAGATGTCCTTCCAGTATCTTTAGTCATTTGATTTTATGAAGTTCGCTTGTTAATAAATTCTTCAGGATACACCCATGGGGGAGAATATTCACTGGGTTTTTTTATGCTTATAATAGTTTGTTTGTGGTCTTTATACCTGAAGTTCAGTTTGGCTGAATTTAAAATCTTTGCCTCACATTTTCTTTCCTTGAGTGTTACTCTATTATCTTCCGATATTTTCATCAAAATGTGTGAAAACAAGTTAGTTTTATTTCCTTCTAGTTGACATGGACATTTGCCTGGATGTTCAAATGATTATTTTTCTTTCAATAATTATTATGTTTTTCTTTAAAATTCAAGGCTTTTATACTGCTATGTCTCAATTTTGACCATTATGAGCTTATTTTTCCAGCAGGAGTAGCTATACTTATAGCAGATAAAACAAACTTAAAATCAACAACAGTAAAAACAGAGAAAGGAGGTCATTATATAATAATAAAGGATGAATTGAATGAGAAGATATAACAATTCTAAATATACATATTAGTAAGACAGTGAGCTTAGTAAATTTGAAAGTCTTTTTGCTACCTGTCCTTTTTTGTACTCTGCTGAAGCTGCTGTGACCATATCCTGAATCATTTCCTACTTTATTTTCTTATGGAGATGTTGGGGCTCAGAAAACCAAACCCCAAAATATGATTCTTTGGTATGTTGACTGGGGAATTGTGGAGAACAGCAGCTATAAGCAGAGGTTTTCTCTGAGGTTCCCATATCTGCCTGAAGACATCCAGGAAAGATATATAACAGGAAAAGAGGCTAAAAGTTGACATCACCCTAGAGAGGCTTTGCCTGAAGGACTTTACCTACATAGCAAGACAGCCTTTGTTCACCATGTATTTCTTCCCCTTACCCTCCCATAGCTTGTGGACACCTCCCCTAAGAAACCCCAAGACCCTATTCTGATGCTATACAAACTTCAATCATTGGCCTTTCTTCAAGTCTTATAGTTTGTGAGGCTCTGCATATGCATAAATAAATTTGTATGCCTTTTCTCCTGTTGATCTGTCTGCTGTCACTGTTTTTCCAGAGACTCAAATTCTCAGATCTTTAGAGAGTAGAGGGAAAGCTTAAAACTCACCTATGGAAACATTATTCATGAAATTAGATCATTAAGTTTTTCTGGTTTAATATCTTAAGATGAAGGAAAATATGATTTCCCTTTCCTAGTGTGTTAAGATTTTCCAATCTGAATTTTCTCACAGAATTATCTCGCCTATTTCTTTGTTTGTCTACTGTGTCTTCTCAAGATGGCCCGTCACATGGATTCAGTCACTGGTATGTACCTGTGATCTGTGTATCATGCCATGATCCTGTTTGGGCAAATTGTTCTCATGATGCCAAGATCTCTTTTGATGTCAAAGAGAAGCAGAATTAGAGTAGGGAAATAAAAAAAAAACAAGCTCATCTTTCTGAGTTAGTTACCTGTGTGCAATGAGGAAGACATATTCTATTTGTGAGTCATAAATATTCATTAGATAGTGGACTCTCTAGACTTCTTCAAAGTACGCACCAGGTATCATTTCCTTTATTCAATTTGAAACTGTTACCAATGACTTATTGTTTTAAAATATGAATAGGCATTTGGAGCTACTCTGAATAAACTCTCACTGGCCTAATATGGGACAGCTTGGGCACCAAAATGAATATTGGCAGTAATAGATTACAACCCATCAAATAAAACTAAGGACTGATGAGTCCATATTGATATGAATTAAATGGAGAAGTTAAAAAAAAGGAAGATGAGAAAGTTATCCATGACAGTAGAATGTCAATGAGTAAATGCAGAAGAAACAAAGGAGTTTCAAATCACCATTTACAACCATTATAATAAAACTCAATCAAGTAAATATCATCAATGAATACTATAATTATTGGGTGGAAGTTTGATGGGGAGCAGGATATTTGCACACTTCAAAATATTTTCCCAATATCTATTTATTAATTTCAAAGGGAAAATGTTAACTTTACTGTGGAGAAACTTGAGAACATACCCTTAATCACAGGATCAAAGTTAGCAGCATTGATAATGGACAAACTAGCATGTGTCTCCTGAAGTCACACACTGAAAGGACACATTACTTATGCAGTATTTCTGTTAAAATGCAAAACCTGAATATAAGCATGAGGAAACATCAGATAAACTCAGACTAAGAAATACTCCACATAATGACTGGCCTGCTGTCTTCAAAAATATTAGCGCCATCTAATATAAAGACAGTCTGAGCAAGTGTTTCAGGTCTAAATAAACTAAGGAGATATGATAGCTAAATGCAATGTACGAACATGGATAAAAATTGCTCGATAGGATATTATTGGAAAAATGGCAACATTTGGATATAGCATGTATATTAGGTAATAATATTGCATCAACATCTAGTTTAATTGATATCTTTACTGTGGTTATACATGAAAATGTCCTTAGTCTTAGGACATAAGTCTATCTCTATCCGTGTAATCTCTCTAGAGAGAGAAATCCAGCATGGTCAAATGTTGAATCTAGGTGAAGACTATATGGCATAAGGAATTCTTTACTCTTATAACTATTCTATAAGTTTGAAATATTTTCAAAAATGAAAAAATGTTTAAAAATAAAATGAATTAGGATTGGAAAAGTATGTTTTCTTTGGGATGTTAAAAGAAAAATTTAGACAAATTAAATTTAACAGATTTTCATTCATCAAAGAACAATTCATGAATTCGGCAGCTCCCAGACCAGCACAGGTTCAGAGCAACTCCTTGGCTGCCATTTGGTTAAATAACATTTATGGATAGAAAAAGGAAAGTGATTTGAGTAGTTGCAACTGAGACCATATGACGTTCTATTAAATATCTGAATATTAATTTAATATTAATATTAAATATCTGAATATTATGATCACACACTTCAATTATTAAAAGTAACCCTAATCTAAAAAAAACAAGAGAAAAAAAAGGAAAAGGAAAGTGATGTACCTAAAACCAAAGTGAGGGACAGAAATAGCTGGGTTGGTTAGAGCTCAATGTTTGCCTTAGTTGAACATGGTTTAAACAGTTGGCCCCTGTGATTGACCAGAACTGGGCTGCTGTGGACTTGGATACTTGTTGGAATGGTATGTCACAGTTTGTTTACATATTCGGTTAGGTTACAATTTACTATGCATGGAGAAACCTTTATGCCAAACCCAAAATATGTAAAGGGTCAGCTTTAGACTAAACTTAATTTAACAACTGTTACTATAATAAGAGTGAGGAGTTTGGGTCTTTTGGAGGAAACGCTGAAGTATACAGTAAAATTTACTTCATAGGAGCGTCTACTATAAAAAACCATTTAAAAATATTTCTAACACAGTAAATCTTTCATCTCCTTGGGTCTCTGAAAATAAAGAATTTCTGGCAATGTAGCTGACTGAATTGATACTGACAGACCCACTTCCTGGTACAAGTAAATATAAATGCTTCAAAAATTAAAAAAAAAATCAATCATGTAGTTGAACTTGAGAAAAGTAGAGAAAAATTCTCATTTGTCAGAAACTAAGAGGGAGCTCAAATGGCAAACACTAGCTGATGTCCTGTGGCCTGTGGGAAGGTTTGGCATCTGGTTAGATGCCCTCAGAATTGGAGGCTGGTGGTTAAAACTCAGGCAGGTACAAGAAATGGGACCTGAAATTATCACAAGGCAGGATCTAGGAAGTAAGACCCTTATATAAAATTTACATTCTTAAGAATGCTATTTGGGCAGATTGTTCTCATGATGCCAAGACCTCTTTTGATGTCAAAAGAGAAGAATGTAAACTTAAAGTTACATTCTGAAAGCATTCTTGTGCATAAGATGGAAAGAAGACAATCTTAGTCTGCCCACAGGAATTTTATGTGGTAATAGAGTCATGAACAACTAAACTATGCAATATCACCAAGCTTCCTAATTCACACTATATGCATAGTGGAGGAATCTCAAGGTGAGAAACTGCTGATACCAAATAGTGCATGTCCTTGAAATAATCAGAAACAAGAGCAAAAGGAAGAGCACATAGAAAGAACCCCCCAAAAGAAAAAATACACAAAAAAGCATTAAGCGTAAGGAAAAATAAACCTCTAAGAAACCACACACAGATTGCATGGGATGCCCCACAGGGGTCAATTTCTGCATAAGATAAATGCACAAGCAAATATTACAAAATATGTAAGAAAATAATTTATCATGAGTAGTATAGTAGACACAGGAAAAGGGACTATAGCCTCAGGAATTGAGATAACTGAAGATTCTGAAGGAGACTATGTATAAACGGGTTTAGAAGGTAAACAAAAAATGGAAATCGGCAGGTGAGGGGCAAGGGGAGGGAGAGCATTAGGACAAATACCTAATGCATGTGGGACTTAAAATCTGGATGATGGGCTGGGCGCAGTGGCTCACGCCTGTAATCCCAGCACTTTGGGAGGCCGAGACAGGCAGATCACAAGATCAGAAGATCGAAACCATCCTGGCAAACATGGTGAAACCCTGTCACTACTAAAAATACAAAAATTATCTGGGGGTGGTGGTGCGTGCCTGTAGTCCCAGCCACTTGGGAGGCTGAAGCAGGAGAATTGCTTGAACCCAGGAAGTGGAGGTTGCAGTGAGCTGAGATCGGGCCACTGCACTCCAGCCTGGTGATGGAGCGAGGCTCTGTCTCAAACAAACAAACAAACAAACAAACAACAACAAAAAAAAAACCTAGATCTAGGTGTACATGTGGTGTATATGTGCCACATTTTCTTAATCCAGTCTGTCATTTTCTTAATCCAGTCTGTCATTGCTGGACACTTGGGTTGGTTCCAAGTCTTTGCTATTGTGAATAGTGCCGCAATAAATGTACGTGTGCATGTGTCTTTATAGCAGCATGATTTATAATCCTTTGGGTATATACCCAGTAATGGGATGGCTGGATCAAATGGTATTTCTAGTTCTAGATCCTTGAGGAATCGCTACACTGTCTTCCACAATGGTTGAACTAGTTTACAGTCCCACCAACAGTGTAAAAGTGTTCCTATTTCTCCACATCCTCTTCAGCACCTGTTGTTTCCTGACTTTTTAATGATTGCCATTCTAACTGGTGTGAGATGGTATCTCATTGTGGTTTTGATTTGCATTTCTCTGATGGCGAGTGATGATGAGCATTTTTTCATGTGTCTGTTGGCTGCATAAATATCTTCTTTTGAGAAGTGTCTGTTCATATCCTTTGCCCACTTTTTGATGGGGTTGTTTGATTTTTTCTTGTAAATTTGTTTGAGCTCTTTGTAGGTTCTGGATATTAGCCCTTTGTCAGTAGATTGCAAAAATTTTCTTCCATTCTGTAGGTTGCCTGTTCACTCTGATGGTAGTTTCTTTTGCTGTGCAGAAGCTCTTTAGTTTAATTAGATCCCATTTGTCAATTTTGGCTTTTGTTGCCATTGCTTTTGGTGTTTTAGACATGAAGTCCTTATCTTTGGTTTTCAACAACTTTCCTTGATATGTCTACATGTGGTTTTTGTTTTTATTCACTCTGCTTGGGTTCAGAGACATTCTAGAATCTGTGACTTGAAGTTATCAATTGTTTCAAATTGCCCTCCAGTATCTTTTTGTTTATTACTTCTCCATTCTCTCTTCTCTCCTTCTGGGACTCCAATTTATATGTATCTTAGACTTTTCACTATGCTCTAAGTGTGTCTTATGCTATTATCTCTATTTTAAAACTTTTGTTCCCTCTATATTCCACTGTGAATATTTTCTACTTCCATTTTGCTATTCCTCTCTTCTGTCTAATCTTCTGTTAAACTTATTTAATGAATTCTTGATTTCAGTTTTTGAGATTTTTGGTTCTAGAATTTTCACCGAACTCTTTAAAAGTAGATTCTACTTCTTTAATAAAATTTACATTTTTAATCTATTATTTCAAATATATTAATTGTAAGTATTCTAAAGTCAGTGTTAGTACCTATATATAGATCATCCTTGGCTCTGTTTCTATTTTCTTTTCTTCTTGATTTTGCTCATTTAGCCATTTTTTTTGGCATGCATGGTAATTTTTTAAATTGAATGCCAGAGATTCAGAAATTATATATGAAAAACTGTAGAGGCTGGAGGTGATCTTGTCTTTCACCTGAAGGAATTTAATTTTTTTCTGAGACCATGGTCCCTCAAATACTGTCTGCATAAGTGAACTCCCAATGCTCATAAACAACTGTTTTCTTAGTTTTGTCTAATTATTAGAGTCATTCCTACAGAGAGGTTGAATCTTCTATCAGTTACACAACTGGAACTGAAATTCTGTCCTTTAATTTTTTTTAATTATACCTTATGTTCCAGGGTACATGTGCACAACCTGCAGGCTTTTAGATAGGTATACATGTGCCATGTTGGTTTGTTGCACATATCAACTCGTCATTAACATTCGGCATTTTTCCTAATGCTAGCCCTCCCCCAGCCTCCCACCCTCCAACAGGCCCCAGTGTGTGATATTCCCCGCCCTGTCCAAATGTTCTCATTGTTCAATTCCCACCTATGAGTGTCCTTTAATTTTTCAAGTGACCACTCTTTCCTTCATCGGGATTTTGGACCTTGCACTCTACTAGTTGTTGTCTTACTTCTCTGGTGATTCCTTTGCAGTCTCCTGTGGTGTCTGTTGCTTTGTTTTCAACTTACAAGTGATGGAGTGTCCCACAGCTCAGGGCATAGATGTCTTTTTCTCAGACACTTATTCCCTATGACCAGGAAGCCACATTCAGTCCCACGGCATTCAAAGTCCCATTTCATATGCTGAGACCAACTGAAGGTTCATTTAATTTTCACCTACTTTCTCTGACCCATCAGGAGTTGTGTGCTGTAAGTGATGTGGAGGAATAATGCCCCTACACAGTTTAAATTATTGTTTGTTCATGTAGTAGAACCTATTGAAGTTAAAGATTCATGATTCAATACCACTCCATTATTCATTGGACTTTTAACTCCTAGAATATGTATTTAGTACAGAACTTTCTAACTGTTTCTCCTGCTTTTACTAGCTTCAATTGATGTAAAATTTATTTTCACCATTTTCCCCTAGGATGGAGTTTATAGGCCATATTCTGGGTTTACCTAAGAACCAAACTAGTCTGTTAGTTCGTTTCTTCTAAGTCCCCATATTTCTCTATGAAAATTCATTTTTGTGGAATTTATTGAACAAGACCATGTGCCCTAAGACCATGCTGTTAAATACACATCACAGAAAAGTCATTAAGGTAGGAAAAATATTAAAATTTGAGTATTTTACATTTTCTGCAATTCCCCAACTTCTCAGAAGATTAATTTTCCCTAAAGGTAATTACTTTGTTGTTAGTGGATGGAGAGGAAATTAAAGCAACTGAGAGTGTAATAAATTGAATTACATGAGAGATGGATAAACCCTAAAGAGTAGCCTCTGGTTTTACAAGAGTGGGATAAAAGAGATGAGGGCAGAACAAGATGACAGGATCAGCGGGCATGGGTGGAGGAGGAAAATGGAAGAATAAAGCAAATAAGAGAGGAGTGGGGTTGTAGGGAAAGATACACTTTCAAAAATATTTAAGAAAATTTAGCTGTGGGATAGAACCCTTCTCTATATTCATAAAAAAACTTAACTAAAAATATTTATTTTTCTTCAATACTTTTGGAAGCATCCATGTATTGCCGTTGTTTATTTATTTTTTAAACTCATTACATGTTGGGATTTTCTTGAAGGTGAGAGCAAGAATAGGATTCGTTCAGTTGTGTTTTGGGTGTAATTTCTCAGGAACTAAGGACAATCATTACAAAGCAACACAAAAAGAACATTGTATTTCTATGCGACAAAGGTGGAGTTTTATTCAGAAGCAGAAAAAAAAAGATACAGAAACATTACTGTAAAAGGAAATACAGGGTGAAAAAATCAGACTTTCAAATCTGAGAGTGAGACATCCTTGCCCTGAGTAACCCTGCAAGAATTTCCACATTTGGGACAGAAGAACTTGGTATCCATAAATACAAATATAGTGTATAAAACTTGATAAATTCTATTAATTTCTTGATGTAAATAACATCTAATTTCACACTTGGGTTAACGTGGGGAACATATATTCTAGATGTATATCCAGGACATATATCCTAGATATATGTCCAGTATATGGACACACAGTTGGTGGGAATGGCCTCTCCTGAGTTGTCTATGAGATGCACAAGGTCTGCTTCTGTGATAAGTGAGCTGAAGGGGAGGAGACAGGTTCAGGAAAGGAGCTCAGCAGCAAGAGGAGGCACAGCACAAAGGGCGGGGGCAGGTGGAGATGACACAGGTTGGGCGATAGCAAGTGGTGTGGCAGGAGACTCGGCCACAGACTGGACGCAGGCAGCAGCAGGGGCGGCAGCAGCTGGATTCACAGCAAGAGGGACGGCAGCAGCTGGAGATGCAGCAGCTGGGGCGGCAGCAGGTGGGCTGGCAGCACACAGACTGGCAGCACTGGGGCCTGCAGCAGCTGGACACACAGCAGCTGGGGCGGCAGCAGCTGGAGATGCAGCAGCTGGGGCGGCAGCAGGTGGGCTGGCAGCACACAGACTGGCAGCACTGGGGCCTGCAGCAGCTGGACACACAGCAGCTGGGGCGGCAGCAGCTGGAGATGCAGCAGCTGGGGCGGCAGCAGGTGGGCTGGCAGCACACAGACTGGCAGCACTGGGGTCTGCAGCAGCTGGACACACAGCAGCTGGGACGGCAGCAGCTGGAGATGCAGCAGCTGGGGCGGCAGCAGGTGGTCCTGCAGCAGGTGGTCTGGCAGCACTGGGGTCTGCAGCAGCTGGACACACAGCAGCTGGGGCGGCAGCGGGTGGTCCTGTAGCAGGTGGTCTGACAGCAGCTGGGGCGGCAGCAGGTGGGCTGGCAGCACACAGACTGGCAGCACTGGGGTCTGCAGCAGCTGGACACACAGCAGCTGGGGCGGCAGCAGGTGGTCCTGCAGCAGGTGGTCTGGCAGCAGCTGGGGCGGCAGCAGGTCTCCAGGCCACAGCCCTGGTCAGAGCAGACAGAGCCACTACAGGAGCTGACCATGGTGTCAGAGGGTGGAGGTTCTGGGTGGGTTTCCAGGAGAGTGAGTTTCGTGAGTTTGAGAGTCTTCCTTGCTACATGGCCCCTTTTATACCCAGCTGAGGAGCCTTTGTGATTATGAGAAGATTATTTCCTTGTTTTTGTTTATATGACACAAATGCAATTACTAAACCATATTTTTGTGTTTTTCTAGTAAAAAATCCCGTTATATAGAAAATGATTATTTCCCTTTTCTCACCCTGGTGTTCCCACATGAGTCAACTCTTGTTTTCCTTTTCTTGGTTTCAGTGTCACATGACTTCAGTCTCTGGGTATCATGTGACATGGGAGGGCCACTGTCGCTTGTCTGTTTCTCATCTTGATATCATTTTGGGAGAGCTTCTGATTGGGCTAAGGCCTCGTGGAGAAATGCATGTGTCAATCATCTGGAATGCTGACAGGAAAAAAGAAAGTATGCTCCTGTTTTTAAGTGTGAGAAATGAGGAAGCTTATGATTCATTGTATGTATCCTGGGTGGTCATTGAGCTAACCAAATGCCTAGGTCATTGCGAGCTGTGTTAATTCTCATCACTTGGGTACACCTTGAAACAGTTAGTAGTGACTTACTGTTTCTAAGGAACAAGGCGTCATCTGGGCTTGAGTTGTGTCTGTCTTCAAAAGTGTCCTGCAGGCTGAGGTAGAGTAAAGTGGATCATAGTTTTTGATCTGCCTTTTTAAATATCAAAATGTGTAATTGTTATGCCTTATTGACATTTTGTTAAAATCTTTTTCATACATTCTGAGCTAAAACATCTAGCAGGGTTTTTTTTAGTATCACTTATTTCTAAGATTTTTTAGAAGCATCGAGAAGAATATAAAAGACATATTCTTTAACTTATAGATACTTATGTAACTGTGGACCTCAATTTTAGAAATCACCCACTTTCTCTTCCTTTCCTCCACTCTCACCTCTTCATTCCTACCCTCTCTGCACACTCCACTCTGATAATACTATCTAATATCTTATCTAATTATAATCTTGCTTAAGAAATTCCAGAGGCTAATCTTGAAACAAACCAGGCACAGAGCCCTGAGGAATCCTCTCGCTTAGGGGGAATCTTGAACAATTTAGTCCACTATCATTGGGCTGAAGTCAAAATAATGCCACCAAACCTCTGGACACCCAAGATAGCCATTGGAACAAGACACACAGACTCAGCACCCTGCACCATCCCTGCATGTCTCCCATGCCAAGTTTCCCTTTCAAAATCCTATGGCAAATTTAAAAATTTAAGATGGCACTTTAGAATGCTAGTTCACTAGTTAAAGTATGTCAATGAGATATATCTTGGGGTGAAATGTTTTTATTTCCTTCACTTAGCATTCTTCTAGTTATTCTTTACTGGTTAGTTCAAATGCCGTTTTTCTCCAATATCTTTCTTGGCCTCACACAAAGCAAGGTTATCTTCTTGGTTTACTGGCTCTCCAACTAGAACTACCTTTCCTTTCACCAGCCCTTACCTCTTATGCATTAGCTATCCAGCAGCAAGCAGCTGAACCTGGGTCCAGTTACATTTACACAGAAATTGCATTCATAACGAGTTTTAATTAATTAATTAATTAACTTATTTTTTGACATGGAGTTTCACTCTCGTTGCCCAGGCTGGAGTGCAATGGCACGATCTCAGCTCACTGCAACCTCCGCTTCCCAGGTTCAAGTAATTCTCCTGCCTCAGCCTCCCAAGTAGCTGGGATTACAGGCATGTGCCACCACTCCCAGGTAATTTTGTATTTTTAGTAGAGATGAGGTTTCACCATGTTGGCCAGGCTGATTTCAAACTCCTGACCTCAGGTGATCCACCTACCTCGGCCTCCCAAAGTGCTGGGATTACAGAAGAGAGTCACCATGCCCGGCCCATAAAGAGTTTTTAAATAAAAGCCTCACGTGATTATGGTCCTAAATAAAGGGTCTTCTTTAGAGCCATGGACATTCAGGGAAAAGCAATTATTCAAGAAAAGAACAAATTACCTTCATGATATTTTCTCTTCCTGGTAATGAAGGGATGTCTATTGTGAGCTTATGTGGGGCCTGAGGAACCTGGAGATCTCTGCCCTAGTGGAGTTTGTATTCTAGAAGGAATCAATAGACACATGAGTTTCTGATAGAGAATGAGATGATAGAGTCCATACATAAATAAGGCACAACAGAAGTGCAATGGAGGAAGAATTTTCCTCACTGAAAAATTGCTGACTTGAGGCAGATTGATTAGCAGGAGAAAAGGCATACACATTTATCTAACGAGTATACCCAAGAGCCTTCAGAATGAAAACTCAACCCCTCAATGAGGTACAGCAGCTTATACATCCTCTTAAGGTCACAGAAAGAATGAGGGCTCAGAGCATGGCCAAAAACAGGAAACAGGTTTTAGTGGCAAGACAGGTGTATTGGTCCATTCTCATGTGCTACTATGAAGAAATACCCGAGACTGGGTAACTTACAAAGGAAAGAGGTTTAATTGACTCACAGTTCACCATGACTGGGGAAGCCTCAGGAAACTTACAATCATGGCAGAAGGGGAGGCAAACATGTACTTCTTCACATCGTGGCAGCAAGGAGAAGTGCAGAGGAGAAGGAAGATAAGCCCCTTATAAGACAATTAGATCTCATGAGAACTCACTATCACATGAAGGTAACCGATCCCATGACTAAATTGTCTCCCCCTGTGTCCTTCCCATGACATGTGGGGATTATGAACTACAATTCAAGATGAGATTTGGGTCGGGACACAAAGCCTAACCATATCAACAGGTTATGGGAAGGAGAAAGAAAGAGGCTTGCGGCCGGGCGCGGTGGCTCAAGCCTGTAATCCCAGCACTTTGGGAGGCCGAGGCGGGCGGATCACAAGGTCAGGAGATCGAGACCACAGTGAAACCCCGTCTCTACTAAAAAAAAAATACAAAAAATTAGCCGGGCGCAGTGGCGGGCGCCTGTAGTCCCAGCTACTCCGGAGGCTGAGGCAGGAGAATGGCGGGAACCCGGGAGGCGGAGCTTGCAGTGAGCCGAGATCGCGCCACTGCACTCCAGCCTGGGCAACAGCGTGAGACTCCGTCTCAAAAAAAAAAAAAAAAAAAGAAAGAGGCTTGGTTAGCAAAGGGGGTCTTGTTATGTGGATGAAATCTCACAGGTAGCAGCCCTCAGAGAAAAGAGATGGTAAATGATTTTTTTCAGAACTTTAAGGGTATCAGAGAGTCAGTTATTCTCTTCTAGATCCAGGAAATGCCTATAATGAGAAGGCCTGGCTGCATTAATGGAGATTCTCTACAGATGCAAATTTCCTTCACAAAAGACAGCTTTGCAGGGCCACTTTAGTCTGCTGACCATGTGGCAGCCATCTTAAAATATGTCCAAAAATATATTTTGGGGTAAAATAGTTTTTATTTTCTTAATTTAGCATTCTTCTAGTTGTTTTTTACTGGTTAGTCCAAATGCCATTTTTCTCTAATATCTTTCTTGGTCTCACACAAAGCAAGGTCCTTCCTCCATTGCACATCTGTTGTGCCTTATATATGCACAGCCTCTATCATCTGATTCTCTATCAGAAATTCGTTTGTTTATTGGCTCCTTCTAAAATACAAACTCCATTAGGGCATAGACTATGATCTATTCATCTGTATATAACAGAACCTGAAATAGAATGAGGAAATGTATGTTTAATGGATGAAGATTTTGTTAAGGCTTTCAAGGGTCACACTGACCTTTGAGAATACAAACCATTCACATAGGTGAAGAGAAAGAGGATATAAAAGGAGCACATAATTAAGATTGGGCATGACCCTAGCTTATGATGGTGAAAGTGATACGCTGAAAAGTCTGTTTTGAGAAGTAATGAGAGAAGTTGGGATTGACAGCATGTGGGAGAAATTGTGGGTACCCTCAAATCCTGGAAGAAATGGTGGGGAGCTATGAAAAGCCTTCAGGAAGGAATGTTAGGTGATATTGTAACCACCCAATGGGTTCATTTTGCTTGCTGCCCAGATAGAGCCAATTTATCAAGACAGGGGAATTGCAATAGAGAAAGAGTTTAATGTGCATAGAGCCAGCTAAAAAGGAGACCAGAGCTTTGTTATTATTCGCATCTGCCTCCTTGAAAATTAGGAGGCTAGGGTTTTTCAAGAATAGTTTAGTGGGCAAAGGAATGGGTGCTGCTGATTAATTGTGGAAGCAATCATAGGGCTGTGGACCATGGTCCTGGTGAGCTGAGTTTGCTTCAGGTGGCAGGGGTCGGTAGGGGCAGGACCAGTTGAGTCAAGAGTCATAGGTCCAGGTGGGGATACTGATTGTCAGAAATGCAAAAGCATGAAAACATGTCTCAAAAGTCTAATTTTAGGCTCAACAGTAGTGATGTTATCTGCTGGAGTAATTGGGGAAGTTGCAAATCTTGCGACCTCTGTTATAGTGGCTGGTAATTGTTTATGTCTACACCTTAGTCTGCTAAGGAGAATTCAGGCTCCTCTCATCCTCCTAACGTGGTGAACTTTCATTAGTTTTACAAAGGTGTTTTAGTTTTGTGGAATGGATATTATCATTTAAATATAAACTAAATTTCTCCTCAAGTTAGCTTGGCCCAAGCCCAGGGCAATTTGGCAGTTAAAGGCAAGATAGGGGTTGGTTCAATCAGATCTCTTCCACTGTGATAATTTTCTTACTGTTATAATTTTGGCAAAAGTGCTTTCAATATATATGCTATGTACAATTTATTTTAATTTTTGATCTGCCTTTAGAAATGACAAAATGCTCCTGGATTGCTGGGAAGAGATGCTTTAAAAAATTGAAGTGAGGCTAGATGCAGTGGCTCACGCCTGTAATCCCAGCACTTTGGGAGGCCGAGGCAGGCGGATCATGAGGTCAGGAGATTGAGACCATCCTGTGTAACACAGTGAAACCCCGTCTCTACTAAAAATACAAAACAATTAGCTGGGCATGATGGCAGACACCTGCAGTCCCAGCTACTCAAGAGGTTGAAGCAGGAAAATGGCATGAACCCAGGAGGCAGAGCTTGCGGTGAGCAGAGATCATGCCACTGCACTCCAGCTGGTGGGGACAGAGCGAGACTCCATCTCAAAAAAAAAAAAAAAAAGAAAGAAAAGAAAAAAGTTGAAGTGAGACAGAGTAAAAGTTGAACTCTCAGCATCAGGTGATGGCCTTGAGCATAATATGGATAAATTATTCTCTTCATTATGAAATAATAAATTTATTTATGAAATAACTTAATTATTTCTTTGAAAGAATTGGTAGAGACTTGGAACAAATTGAAAATAGAGGTATAAGAAGGGTTCTTCCTAAAAGTTATAAAAGATATTTCAGTTGAACTAATTGTTTACATATTCTATAACTTTCTATATATATAATTTATACCCCCTACGTACTTAAAGCCAACAATTAACATTTTTAAAGGATAAATAAATCAGAAAGGATAAGATGTGCCTAAGAAAGAAGAACTTAAAAAGAATAAGCCATTTAGAGATAAGGAAGAAATATTAACATTAAAAGACTAGAATGGAATCATTGGCACAATTATGCACTAACTATACTTGTTCTTTTCCAGAAACTTAAACAAAATAAAAACCCAACATGTTCTGGAATTCCTGCTTTTTCTTCTTTCTTTCTTTCTTTCTTTCTTTCTTTCTTTCTTTCTTTCTTTCTTTCTTTCTTTCTTTCTTTCTTTCTTTCTTTCTTTCTTTCTTTCCTTCTTTCTTTCTTTCTTTTTCTTTCTTTCTTTTTTCTTTTCCTTTTCTTTCTGTTTTTTTGTTCTTTCTTTCTTTCTTTCTTTCTTTCTTTCTTTCTTTCTTTCTTTCTTTCTTTCTTTCTTTCTTTCTTTCTTTCCTTCTTTCTTCTTTCTTTCCCTTCTCTCTCTCTCTCTCTCTCTCTTTCAGCTCTAAATATTGTATGCTGAAAGTTTTGCTGGATGCTGGAATAACAAAATAACAAATGACATGTTTTGCAATTGTTCTAATGTTTTACATATATTAGCTCAATTACTAGTCCCAACAATCCAGTATGGAAAATTCTATTGTAATCCTCCCTTTACAGATGAGAAACTTAAGGCACAGGTGGGATTCAAGCCAGTAAGCAGGGGAGCTGTAATTTTATTTCAGCCAGCCCAGCACTGGGTCCATGTTTTTAATCACTATACATACTACCTCTCTGCAAAATCAGATATGAAAGGAATTTTCTTTACCTTCATATTGTTTTTGGTGCAGTCAAATCTATGAATTTTTTTCTTTGATAGCTCCTGGGTATGTGTCATATTTTGAAAGGCCTTTCCAGTTATAAATTTACATAAACATTATCGTATAATTTCTGTTAACTTCGAGGTTTCATGTTTTATATTTTAAAACATTTTACCTACTAGGAATGTATACAGATACAAAATATGAGGTTTACTGTTTTATAATCAGATATGACCATGGCTCAACATCATTGATTAAAGAATACATCTTTCCATTACTGAGTTAAAGTGCCACCTTTTCATATAATAAATTGTTTTATGTACTTTAGTCTATGTCTGGACTTGATTTTCAATTTGCTAATGATTTTTCATGCGCTAGTGTCACAGTCATCAATATATGGTATTAACTTGCTTTTAATGGTTATCAAGCTCAAGTCTGCCTTAATATGTTATGGCAATATGCTAGTGAACTCATATATCTGCGTGGCAAAATGGTATATGTATACTGGGTTCCTTGACATGAAAATGTAAATTGCACCTGTCTGGCTTCTGAAACTGGCGTTGAAAAGAATGCACTAGCTAAGTCTGCAGCAGCGTATGAGTCTTACTAGGTTTGTTGAGTTTCCTGTAATGTTCTGACTTAGGTGGTGTAGCTGAAACAATTGGTGGAACCAACTTGTTTAATCACCAAGCCTGTTGTTAACCTCTTCCTTACTTACTGGCCAGATGGGACTATTATGAGGGAGTTCATGGGAATTAAAACTCTTGTTTCAGCTACTTTCTTAATCAAAACAGGCATCTCTTGCTGCCCCTCTGGAGTTCTATCTTGTTTAGTTTCACTAGCTAGAAAGCTTGAGCAATTCCGAAGGTATATATTTAGCATGAGTAAATAATACTGAGTGACTTTGAAGTGAATGAAACATCAACTAAATCAATGTTTCATTCACTTAAAATCCATCTCTACTATGCATTTAGGTAAAGCTGATGTGACCACAGAATAATCACCACAGTCACACTTTCCCATTCACAAATTTATATCTACCTTGGGTTTCACCACCACAGTGTCTTCCATATCATCTTTGGACCCTTTAGAGCACCATAACTCTCTCCAAAGGCAATGACTATACTGGAGTGTCTGTGCATACTCATCCTAAGAAGTTTCACATGCCACCCTTGGGACATTTCACCCAAATTATTGCATAGGCCTGGAGTACCTGCTCCTTGTTACTGTGAGCCCTGGGTACTGAGGTTTCCCTTATTGCTTTCCCTGAACTCTAGCTACCCCTTTGCAAATAGTCTCTTTATTACACAGATACACTGTGTCATCTCATTCCTGCTGTAGCCCAGTTCTTGTGGACACAGGAAATTACAAGCTTCATATACTTTAATACTGAAAAGACCATATAAAACCTATAGTCTTTGATTTCACTCTAGCTAATAAAGCATAATGTTAAAACCTGCATCCTGTAATGAGTAGTTGTCAAAGAAGAACATACGGGAGGATAAAAGGTTTGTTAATTCTGATGTATGAAATGACAAGTCTGTACTCTTTAGAATAATTTAGAGTGAATGGAAAAGGCTGAAGCTCAAAGTGTCTGCAAGGCATTTTTATGGTATGCTAAGACTATAATGCCTAACTTAGGCTGGAGTGAAGCCCACGTAATGTTAATTTCTATTCATGTAGTCTCTTGACAACTTAAAACTTCTTTATTTTTACATTTCAGAAATACTAACTAGCTCTTAGTTACATTTCTTTGGAAATGTAACACAGCTAATAAATAAAATTCTGATTTGTAGAAATTTTGGATTTAAAGCAGTTTTAATATACTTCAGATTATTAGCTGAAATGTATAAACCCTTATATTTATATAAATAAGATATATTGCACATATCATGACACATTTTTTCATCTACATAGAATAACACTTATTTGAGTTTTGGTGATGAGAAAACTGAGTCTTAAGAAGAAGTCCCACCCATGTTCTCTTAAGACAATGCAAGGTGATTAAAGCCCGAAACGAAGGAGTAAAACCATCAAGAAAATGAAGAAACCTCAGTAACATTAGAGGCTAAAATTATAAAGGAGTTTCAGTCTGGAAATACTAAGACTTTGAGCATCTATTAATTACAAGGTATAAAACATTTATGAGAAATCTGCCATGAATGTCATAAATTTCCATAAATCTTGACTTAGAAGGTACGCTTTGTATTCTGAAAGATCATTTTATGTTAAGAGAGGAAAAAAGGAAGGAAGGAAGGAAGGAAGGAAGGAAGGAAGGAAGGAAGGAAGGAAGGAAGGAAGGAAGGCAGGCAGAGGGGAGGGCAAGTGGAGGGAAGGTAAAGGGATTAGAAGGGGAGGGAGGGGGAAGGAAGGAAATAAGGAAAAAGTACTTGAGCTAGGGAGAACACTCAAAATTTCCACAACCAATAATGGAACATACTGGAAGTAGAAATACAGTCAGACAAAATGTAGATGACTTCATGATGTTCAACTTGCTGGAGTTTTTAAGGGACATTTGAGGCATATACCAAAACTTAATTTTGAGTTATAGAAGACAGTCCAACAATGATACAAATTTTCTTGCTGTTCTGTCAAAAAGAACATTATGCTAAGATATTATTCTAGCCCAGGGTAGTGTTTCAGTAATAATAACAGCAGAACTTGTATTTGTTTCTTTATTTATTGAGCCATAGTTGCTCTGTCACCCAGGCTGGAGTGCAATGACATGATCTCGGCTCACTGCAACCTCCTCCTCCTGGCTTCAAGTGATTCATCTGCTTCAGCCTCCCAAGTAGCTGGGGCTACAGGTGTGCACCACCACACCCAACTAATTTTTGTGCTTTCAGTAGAGAAGGGACTTCACCGTGTTGTCCACACTGGTCTTGAACTCCTGGCCTCAAGTGATCCACCCACTCAACCTCCCAAAGTGCTGGGATTACAGATGTGAGCCACCACACTCGGCCAGAAGCTGAATACATTAAGAGCCTATACTGCATTATGTACCAGGCCCTGTGGTGAGTATATTACATGGGTTATGTCTCTGAACATTTAAAGAACATAATGCATTATCTCTATTCTCAGAGAAAAAAACTGAGGCCTGAGGAGGTTAAACAACTTGCCCCATACCACACAACAAATACCTAGGGGAGTCGTGATTCCAATCAGTTAACATGAATCAAGAGCCCAGGCTCTTAAACATGCTCTCCTGCATTTGAAGAGAGATGGCCCTTGATGTGAAGTGACAGGTAAAGACACACACACACACACACACACACACACGCACACACACACAGAGGCACAATGAAATCACTAACAAATCAGGAGATTTCAATATTAGGGAAGTGGCTGTTTATTAATACGTGAAAACAATATTATATGAGATCATCATAGTTAGTGTCCCCTTCGAATGAAGACGCTGCTCATCTAAAAATAACTGCATTGGGGCCTGGCACAACATATTTTAATGAATGTGTGTATGTCTGTCATTTCCTAGAAGAGCTGAATGTCCACTCTGAATGCCACATGAGACAAATTGGCAGGGAAGCGTTCATTTTTTCCAGTGACTGGCTGGCTACAGTGCATTTTATGTGACTAATGAAGACATTCATAGTATGACAAATATCACAAGGAGAGATTTAGCAGCAAGAGGAGGCACAGCACAAGGGGCGGGGGCAGGTGGAGATGACACAGGTTGGGCGATAGCAAGTGGTGTGGCAGGAGACTCGGCCACAGACTGGACGCAGGCAGCAGCAGGGGCGGCAGCAGCTGGATTCACAGCAGGAGGGGCGGCAGCAGCTGGAGATGCAGCAGCTGGGGCGGCAGCAGCTGGAGATGCAGCAGCTGGGACGGCAGCAAGTGGGCTGGCAGCACACAGACTGGCAGCACTGGGGCCTGCAGCAGCTGGAGATGCAGCAGCTGGGGCGGCAGCAGGTGGGCTGGCAGCACACAGACTGGCAGCACTGGGGTCTGCAGCAGCTGGACACACAGCAGCTGGGGCGGCAGCAGGTGGTCCTGCAGCAGGTGGTCTGGCAGCAGGTGGGGCGGCAGCAGGTCTCCAGGCCACAGCTCTGCTCAGAGCAGACAGAGCCACAACAGGAGCTGACCATGGTGTCAGAGGGTAGAGGTTCTGGGTGGGTTTCTAGAAGAATGAGGTTCTCACGTTTGGAAGTATCCTCGGGCCACAGCCTCTTATATACTGCCCAGCTGTCCTGTTGTTACCACATTTTCCTTGTTTTTGTTTACTTAATAACTAATTGATTATCAGATTACACAATAATGTTTGCCCATTTAATGGTTTAAACTTGTTAAAAACAAAATTTTCTTGTCCTGATGTAATAAGATCTATCATGTCTGCCTTCTCTCATGATTCACACCTTGGTGGCATCTTCTAGACCACATTCTCTTCCTCTTCCTCTTCCTCCACAGAGGGCTGTTCATGTGATTCCCTGCATCTGGAATTGCATTTCTCACTCTCACTTCCGGTACCCTCTACCAAAATGGGATTTGGTCAGTCAGTCACACTTCCAGTTAGGCATTCCCTCTAGTGACCAATAGCAAGGAAAGCCCATCTGCTCAGTGTGGCATTCCTAGTCTGTGGGTCATTATTAAGCCATGAGCAAAGGGACAGCAATACCTGCGTGTGGCCTTGGTGACCTCTACACTGCTGAAATGGGTTTCCTTGGATGTTTTAAATTTTGGGTCGTGTTCTATATCCTTAAGTTTTTATACTTGGTGTTACTGATAGGTCACAGTTTCTTAAATTGATACTTTGCTCTCCTATATTTTGTGTCATGTCTCTCCAGCAGATCTATTAGATTCTGGAAGACATAGTCCCATTTTTGTTCCATAACTCATTGTTTCTTTAAAATGCCTCTAACTGTCTGTTAACATAATACAGGTGTGTGTTTTCACTTTTTAAAAAAGACATTTGAGATAATTGTAGATTTACAAACAGCTGTAACAAACAGTCCCAGGAGAGGCTGTCCGTACTTCACCCAGGCTCCTTAACACTGTGTAACATCTGTAGAATGCTTTTAAGAATCTATCTACCCCCACTGCTGTGTCTTGCGTGAGGTGCTGAATATAGAAAGAGCTCAAGCTCAGTGAAATTAAAAACAATCAGTTATTTTTCAGATTGACATATAATATTGTATTTATCATGTACAGCATAATATTTTGAAATATGTATACATTGTGGAAGGGTTAAATCTAGCTCATAAATGCATTACCTCTCATACCTATCATTTGTTTTGCGGTGAGAACACTTAATATCCAGGTGAGAACACTTAATATCCATTGTCAGAATTTTTCAAGAATACAATATGTGCAATATATCATCATTCACTGTAGTCACTATGCTACACAGCAGACCTCTTGAACTCATTCCTCCTGTCCAGCTACAATTATATGTCTTTTGACCAGTATCTCCTCAAGCCCATGACTCCCTAGCCACCCCTAGCCTCTGGTTATCTTCATTTTCTGCTCTACTTCTATGATATCAACTTTTTTGAGTGAGATCATGTGAGTGAGATCATGTGCTATCTGTCTTTCTGTGACTGGTTGACCTCACTTAGCATAATTTCCTTGAGATTTATCCATGTTGCCACAAATGACAGAACTTCCTTCTTTTTATGGCCAAATAGTACTGCACTGAGTATATACTTCATTTTCTTTATCCACTTATTTGTTGGTGGACACTTGCATTGTGTGCATATCTTCGCAATTGTGAATAGTGCTGCAATAAATGTGGACATGCAGTTATTTCTTCAACATACTGATTTCATTTCCTTTAGATACATACTGTACCCAGAGGTGGATTGCTGGATCATATGCTAATTCCATTTTTAATTTTTTTGAGGAAAGCTTATATTGTTTTCCATAATGGCTGAACTAGTTTCCATTCCCACCAACAGTGTACAAGGGATTTTTTTTCACATCCTTGCCAATACTTGTTATCTTTTGTCTTTTTTATGATAGCCATTCTAACAGGAGTAAGGTGATATCTCAATGTGGTTTTGATTTGTATTTCCCTAATGATTAGTAATGTTGATTACTTTTTCACAAACCTGTTAGCCATTTGTATGTCTTCTTTTGAGAGATATCTAGTCAGGTCTTTTTCCTATTTTTAATCAGGTTTTTGTTTTCTTGTTTGTGAGCTGTTTGGGCTCCTTGTACATTTGGATATTAACCCCTTATGAGATGTATACCTTATAAGTATTTTCTCCCATTCTGTAGGTTATCTCTTAACTCTTCTTGTATCCTTTGTTGTGCAGAACCTTTTTAGTTTGAAGTAATCTCGGTCATCTAATTTTTCTTTCATCGCCTGTGCTTTTGAGGTCATATTCAAAAAGTCATTACCAAGACCAATGTCATAAATCTTTCCCCCTATGCTTTCTTCCAAAAATTTCATAGCTTCTGATCTTACATTCAAGCCATTAACTCCTTTGAACTGATTTTTGTATACCGTAAGAAATAAGGGACTAATTTCGTTCTGCTGCACGTGGATACCCAGTTTTCCTAACACAATTTATTGAAGAAACTGTCCTTCCCCCATTCTTGGCATCTGTGTTGAAAATCAATTGGCTGTAAATGAGTGACTTTATTTCTGGTCTCTCTATTCCATTCCATTTGTCTATGTGTCTGTTTTTATGTCAGAATGATGATATTTTGGTTACTGCAGTGTTGTGGTTTCTTTTGAAGTCAGGGAATGTGATGCTTCTAGCTATGTTCTTAGTGTTCAAGATCACTTTGGTTATTTGTGGTTCTATACAAATTTTAGAACTTTTGTTTCTATTTCTGTGAATAATGTCATTAGTGTATTTATAGGGATTGCATGAGATCTGTAGATTGCTTTAAGAATATTTGGACAATATTGATTCTTTCAGTTCATAAACACAGGATATCATTCTATTTATTTGTGTTTTCGTCAATTTCTTTCATTCGTGTTTACAGTTTTCAGTGTAGATATCCTCACTCCCTTGGTTAAACTTGTTCCTGAGTATTTTATTTTATTTTATTATAACTATTGTAAATGAAATAGTTTTCTTGATTTCTTTTCAATTAGTTTGCTTTTAATGTATAGAAAACCTATTAGGTTTTGTATGTTGATTTTATACTCTGCAACCTTACTGAATTTGTTTATTAGTTCTCACAGTTTCTCAGTGGAGTCTTTAGGGTTTTCTACCTATAAGATCATGTCATCTGCAAACAGAAACAATTTAACTTCTTCCTTTCCAATTCAGATATTTTTAAAATATTTTATTGGTGTCAATGTATAATTTTATTACATGGATATATTGCATAATGGTCGAGTCAGGACGTTTAGAGTATCCATCACTGAAATAACGTGCATCCTACCCATCAAGTAATTTCTCATCATCCAACCCCCTCCTACACCCCTGCCCCTCAGACTCTCCATTGTCTGTCATTCCACACTCTACGTCCATGCGTATGCATCATTTGGCCCCACTGTAACTGAGAACACGCAGTATTTGTCTTTCTGTGTCTGAGATGTTTCACTTAAGATAATGGCCTCCAGTTCCATCCATGTTTCTGCAAGTGACATGGTTTCATTATGTTTTATGGCTGAAGAGTATTCCATTGTTTGTATATAGCACATTTTCTTTATCCAGTCATCCATTGATGGACATTTAGGTTGATTCCATACCTTTGCTGCTATAAATAGTGCTGCGATAAACATATGTGTGCAGGTGTACTTTTGGTATAATGATTTCTTTTCCTTCAGGTAAACACTCAGTCACGGGGTTGCTGGATCAAATGGTAGTTCCAGTTTTAGTTCTTTGAGAAATCTCCATACTGTTTTCCATAGAGGTTATACTAATTTACCTTCTCAACAACTGTTTATGGGTTCCCTTTCAGCTGCATCTTCATCAACATTTGTTATTTCTGTCTTTTTAATAACGGCTATTCTGACTTATATAAGATGATCTCTTATTGTGGTTTTAATTTGCATTTGTTTAATGAGTAGTGATGATGAGCATTATTTCATATGCTTATTGGCCATTTGTATGTCTTCTTTTGAAAAATGTCTATTCATGTCCTTTTCCCCTTTTTAATGGGACTATTTGTGATATTTTTGTTGTTAGAGTTCCTTGTAAATTCTGGATATGAATCCCCTGTTGGATGGATGGATAGTTTGCAGATATTTTCTCCCATTCTGCAGGTTGCCTGTTCACTCTGTTGATTATGTCTTTTGCTGTGCACAACAGACCAGGAGCACCATCATCTTGGACAAACGCTGCCACTTTAAGTTCCAGCTCCCTTTCCAGCCTCATGCATTTCAAGGAAATCACTTCTCTTCACTACAAGCAGCCAGAAAGAGCAGACAGTAAAACACAGATAAGACAGCTCAGGCACAGAGGGAAGCAGGGGGAAAGTCTCTTGGGTAACTGCCAAACTTCACCCTCATATAATGGGCCCCAGTTAAACAGTGGGTCTTAATAAGCGCATTCCTTTCCCTTCACGTGTATTAAGATAGGGAATTTAAAAGCAGACTCAGGGGCTATGCCTGCATAGGAATAGACACACAACTCTCCCTCCCAGATAAGCATAGCAAAGAGACACAGAAGCCTTCCAAGCCTCTAATAAACTCTCCCACCCTAAATCCTTAAAAACTCTTAGTCTGTAAAAGAGTGTGCCTCCAACCTAACTCGGCCAAACCCCCCTCTTAGGTTTGTTTTCTCTAAAAGAAACCCGTCTTTCGTGTTTCTTTCCTCTTTCTTTAATTCTTACAGTGCAGAAGCTTTTTTGTTTAGATAAATCTTATTTGCCTGTTTTCTGTTTTGTTGCCTGTGCCTTAGAGGGCATAGTCACGAGGTTTTTGGCTAGATCAATGTCCAGAAGAGTTTTCCCTAAGCTTTCTTCTAGGAATTTTTTTTTTTTTTTGACAGAATCTCGCTCTGTTGCCCAGGCTGGAGTGCAACAGCTTGATCTCAGCTCACTGCAACCTCCGCCTCCCAGATTCAAGTGATTCTCCTGCCTCAGCCTCCGGAGTAGCTGTGATTACAGGCACCAACCACCATGCCTGGCTAATTTTTGTATTTTTAGTAGAGACAGGGTTTCACCATGTTGGTCAGGCTAGTCTTGAACTCCTGACCTCAAGCAATCCACCTGCCTCAGCCTCCCAAAGTGCTGGGGTTAAAGGCATGAACCATCACGCCCGGCCTCTTCTAGTATTTTTTATAGCTTCATGTCTTACATTTTAGCCTTTAGGGCATCTTGAGTTGATTTTTGTACATAGTGAGAGAGAGGCATCCAGTTTCATTCTTCTGCAAAGGCAATCCAATGTACCCAGCATCATTTATTCATTGAACAGGATATCCTTTTCCGTGTGTGTTCTTATCAACTTCGTCAAAAATCAGTTTGCTGTAAGCTTGCGGCTATATTTCTGTGTTCTCTATTCTGTTCCACTGATCTATGTGTCTATTTTTAACCCCAAACCATGCTGTTTTTGTTACTATAACCTTTTAATATAATTTGAGAACAGGAAATGTAATGCCTCCAGCTTTCCCCCCACCCCAACCCTTCGGATTGCTTTAGCTACTTGGACTCTGTTTTTCACTTCCCTATCAATTTTAGGATTTTCCCCCCTAATTCCTTTAAAAATGACATTAGTATTTCAGTAGGAATTGCATTGAATCTGTAGACTGCTTTGGGTAGTATGGTCATTTTAACAGCATTAATTCTTCTGATCCATGAGAATGAGATATTTCCAATTTGTGTTGTCTGTAATTTCTTTTGTTAGTGTTTTATAGTTTTCCTTTCAGGTATCTTTCACCTCATTCGATAAATATATTAGTCAGTATTTTTATAGCTATTGTAAATGAGATTGCCTTCTTGATTTGGTATTCAACTGGATCATTATCGGTGTATACAAATGCTACTGATTTTTGCTTGTTGATTTCATATTCTGAAACTTTACTGAATTCGCTTATCAAATCCACGAGTTTTTTGGTGGAGCCTTTAGGGTTTTCTAGATATAAGATCATGTCATCTTTTGCTGTGTGAAGCTTTTTAGTTTAAGTAAGTCCCGTCTGCCAATTTTTGCTTTTGTTGCCTGTGCTTTTGAGATCTTAGTCATGAATTCTTTGGCTAGATCAAGGTTCAGAAGAGTTTTTCCTAAGTTTTCTTCTGGTATTTTTATAGTTTCACGTTTTACATGTAAGTCTTTATCCATCTTGAGTTGATTTTTGTACACGGTGAGAGAAAGGGGTCCAATTTCATTCAGCAAACAAATAATTTGACTTTCTTTTTTCAAATTTGAATGCTGTTTATCTCTTTCTCTTGCTTGATTGCTCTGGCTAGGGCTTCTAGTACTGTGTTGAATAGGAGTGGTGAAAGTGGGCATCCTAGTCTTGTTCCAGTTCTTAGGGAGAATGCTTTCAATTTTTCCCTATTCAGCGTGATGTCAGCTATGGGCTTGTCATATGTGACCTTTATTATGTTGAGGTACATTCCCTCTATGCCTAATTTGCTGTGAGTTTTTTCATTAAAAGATTTTGAATTTTGTAAAATGCTTTTTTTTTTTTTGCATCTACTTAAATGATCAAATGCTTTTTGTCCTTCATTCTATTAATGTGGTGTATCATGTTTATTGATTTATGTGTGTTGACCTAACCTTGCATCACCTGAGTGAATCCCACTTGATCACGGTGAATGATCTTTTTAATATGGTGTTGAATAAGGTTTCCTGGTATCCTGTTGAGTATTTTGTATTTTTGCATTTATGTTTATAAAGTATATTGGCCTATAATTTTCTTTTCTTGTAGTGTCCTTATCTGGCTTTGATAAAGAGTAATGCTGGCATTATAAACGGATGTTGGAAGTATTCCCTCCTCTTCACTTTTTGTGGAAGAGTTTGATAAGGATTGGCGTTAATCCTTCTTCAGATGCTTGTAGAATTCACATGTGAGGCTATCTGGTATTGGACTATTCTTTGCTGGGAGGTTTGTTATTGATACTTTAATCTTCTTATTCATTATTGGACTACTCAGATTTTCTATTCCTCATGATTCAGTCTTGGTAGGTATTATGTTTCTAGGAATTCATCCATTCCTTCTAAGTTATCCACACATCTACACACAAACATACACAGACATACACATACACATACACATACACATACACATACACATAAGTGCATGTAAAACTGATAAAACTAGAACAAGTTCTGTGGATTTTACCAACGTCAGTCTCTGGAGTTTGCCATGTACTCTAGTGATGGAATATGTGACAATTGGGGAAAACTGGGTGAAGGGCGCATAGGACTTTGCTGTACTTTTTTTTTTTTTTTTTTTTTTTACTTTCTGTGAATTTATAGTTATTTCTAACTAGAAAGTTAAAAAAAAAGATATATGAGGACTACTGGAAAAAAAAGAGGAGCATGCTTTTACTTGCCAATCTCATTGAATATTTATGACATCCTTACTACGTGTTGTGGCTATTGTGATCCTTTCTTTAAAGAAAAAAACCCTAGGCTGAGATAGTTAACATGTACAAGAACATAGCTGGTATGTAGTACAGTCAAAATTCAGCCCCAACTCTAATTCCCAAGTGCACAGGCTATACTCTATATAGAACTTCCCTATCAGTTTAAATCCCTTCCTTTAAATAAGTTTAAATCAATTCATGAGATGCAGTTTACTGAGGACTTTCTATTTCAGTGGCTGTTGCAATTTACAGCTCTTATGTTAGATGTATTAGGTTCAAATATGCCTCCTTCTACACATTTTCCTATTTCTGCTGTGAGACAGAATCCTAGTTTTGATAAAAAATCTTGTTGGAGAGTATCAATTTAATTTTTCAATTGTATGATGCCCTGATAACATGTAGTCTCCTGTTGTGCAGAAAAAGAGACAGAAATACACATAGACCAATTTATTAATAATAAACAGTGAAAGAGAACCACACACACAGATTGCCTCAAGTCTACCTAAATGGTACTTCTTTTTTTACACAGAACAGCTGTAATTTTCTTCTTTTATGCACTTTTTTCTCTTTAAACTAATTGCTTTGTTGTGGCTTTTGAAGTTCATATTTTTTTTTATGTTTACCTAATTGATACCTCATCTGGAGGATTGGACCATCTTCGAATCTTCTTCCTCTCCCACGGGTTGACCCAGAGCTAGTGGTAACTGATGTCTGAGTGCAAAATTCCAACTGCCTTGCCTCTCAGAAAGATGGGGCTATGATACTATTCACTCTCTAGAGCTTCCTATAGGGCCAGAAGAGAAAATCATTCAACAAAAACCATGTTCTGCCTTAGGTTCTTTAACTCCTCTATTCTGCCTCCCAGTTTCTTACTGATTTCTCCTGAGAGCATTTTCTTATAAACCACTCACCCAAGAATCCTTGTTTCCGGTTCTATTTTGAGTGACTCCAACTTAATGCACCTCTTAAACACAGTTTGTTTTAGAATAGAAGTTACTAACATGGCAATTCTGCCTTATCCTTCAGATATAATAATGTGGAAGAAAAAGAGACTGAAGACCGGGTGTGATGGCTCGTGCCTGTAATCCCAGCACTTTTTGAGGCTGAAGCAGATGGATCATTTGAGGTCAGGAGTTTGAGACCAGCCTGGCCAACATGGTGAAGCCCCATTTCTACTAAAAATACAAAAATTAGCTGGCGGTGGTGGCACATACCTGTAATTCCAGCTACTTGGAGGGCTGAGGTGGAAAAATTGCTTGAACCTGGGAGGTGGAGGTTGCAATGAGCTGAGATGGCACCACTGCCCTCCAGCCTGGATGACAGGACAAGACTCCATCTCAAAATAAATAAATAAAGCAGAGAGAGAGAGAGAGAGAGATATTAAAGACAACTAGTCCAGAGATAACTGTGCCAAAACTGAGGAGGAGGAGGAGGAGGAGGAGGAGGAGGAGGAGGAGGAGGAGGAGGAGAAGGAGAAGAAGAAGAAGAAGAAGAAGAAGAAGAAGAAGAAGAAGAAGAAGAAGAAGAAGAAGAAGAAGAAGAAGAAGGAGGAGGAGGAGGAGGAGGAGGAGGAGGAGGAGGAGGAGGAGGAGGAGGAGGAGGAGGAGGAGAATATTTAGAACATTTACCTATTTAGTAGACAGTATACTCAAGAGTTGACCGTGACACCGGGGTAACCACAGATATTGTATAAAAATGATTTAATTATGTTATGTGAAATAGGCCAAGCACAGAAAGACAAATTGCTAATGGAATGGAACTCATGAAGATAAATAATAGTTTGCTGGTTATCAGAATCAGAGGAGGGTGCCTGTGAGAAATGAAGAGGTTGATTAATGGGTACAAATATAAGTTAGAGAGAAAAATATGACCTAGTATTCAATATAACTGTAGGATGACTATAGTTAACAATAAGCTATTAAACATTTCAAAGTAGCTACAAAAGAATAATTCAGATGTCCCTAGCATAAAGAAAAGATGCATTGTGATGGATAATCCAATTACCCTGATTGGATCTTTACACATTATATGGATATATCCAAATTTTATATGTGCATCTATTATATATCAATAAAGAAGGAAAAATGTTTTGAAGGGCACTAATACTGAGGTTAGGAACACTGGTGTCTTAGATTGGGTACCCACTGGAGCAGACCCAGGAGTCTATTTGGGAGGTGGTCCCAAGAAGTGCTGTATGGAACACAAAAAATGTTCCAGGAAAGGGAGGGAAGTGAATACAAGATGAGTTAATGATCAGAATAGCCCTGTAGGCAGCTGGAATTTGGTGTCTCTGAGGACTTCTGACAGGCTGGTACAACATGCTCCGAACTGGAGGAGAAATAACTAAAACATATGTTCACCAACCCCTACTCATTTGTTGAGTGCTGTTCTGAGAAGCTTTAACTCTACAGTCCAGAGCTTGCCCTTTGGCTACAGAAACTCTTCAAGAAGAGAGTTCCAGTTGCTTGCTCTAAGAAACCACCATTGTATATTAGAATAAAGTGTGCTGAGGAAATAGAGGTGGTGCCCCTGAAATTACGTGCTGTGGTCTTCTCCTCTGCAGAGAGAACAACAGAAAAATGACTGGTAATGACCACACCCAAAAAAGAAAAATAAGAAGACACAGTATCTGTATATTTCTATGCCTGAAAATTTATTTAATATTTATTTAGGTAAATATTTGTTTAAAATGGAATAGCTCCATATGAGAAATTACGGCAGAGAGCAAATATTTCAATTAAGATAGTTGACAGATTTTGGAGCAAATTACAACCCATGTTCATTTGGTAGAGAGGTAAAATGTAGGGGGAGCATATATTTGGAGGCCAGATTCAATCTAAGAATTGGTTGGAACTGAAGTTTTCCAACTAGCTTCCCATGACTCAGCTCATAGATGAGCTACATCAAGAATGCTGATTGATGAGAATCGGGTGAGTTCAGATGAGAGTCTCAGCAGCAAGATGCACTACAGCAGGTTGGTCAGCAGCACGTGGTCTGGCAGCAGTTGGGACGGCAGCAACTGGACACACAGCAGTTGGTTTGAAAACACTGAGTTCTGCAGCAGGTGGTCTGGCAGCAGCTGGGGTGGCAGCAACTGGAGATGCAGCAGGAGGGCCTGAAGCAGCTGAAACCACAGGAGGAGGAGCTACTACTGCTGGAGATACTGCAGGAAGGATGGCAGCAGCTGGAAATGCAACAGCTAGGGTGGCGGCAGGTGGTCCTGCAGCAGGTTGTTTGCCAGAAGATGGGCTAGCAGCACAGAGACTGGCCACACGGGGACCTGTAGCAGCTGGATACACAGCAGCTGGGGCGGCAGCAGGTGGGCTGGCAGCACACAGACTGGCAACACTGGGGCCTGCAGCAGCTGGGGCGGCAGCAGGTGGTCCTACAGCAGGTGGTCTGGCAGCACTGGGGTCTGCAGCAGCTGGATACACAGCAACTGGGGCGGCAGCAGGTGGGCTGGCAGCACACAGACTGGCAACACTGGGGCCTGCAGCAGCTGGGGCGGCAGCAGGTGGTCCTACAGCAGGTGGTCTGGCAGCACTGGGGTCTGCAGCAGCTGGACACGCAGCAACTGGGGCGGCAGCAGGTGGTCCTGCAGCAGGTGGTCTGACAGCAGCTGGGGCGGCAGCAGGTGGGCTGGCAGCACACAGACTGGCAGCACTGGGGCCTGCAGCAGCTGGACACACAGCAGCTGGGGCGGCAGCAGGTGGTCCTGCAGCAGGTGGTCTGGCAGCAGCTGGGACGGCAGCAGTTCTCTAGGCCACAGCCCTGGTCAGAGCAGACAGAGCCACAACAGGAGTTGACCATGGTGTCAGAGGGTGGAGGTTCTGGGTGGGTTTCCAGAAAGGAGGGTTTGGAAGGTTTGGAAGTCTCCTTGCCCCAGATCCTCTTTTATACCCTGCTAAGGCCTGATGTCATCAGATGCAGCACTCTTTCCTTGTTGTTGTTGGTCCTGATAAGCAGGCAATTATCAAATTATGCAAGTTTGTTTTTCTGCTTAAATTTGTCAACATGGAGGAAAGCATTATTTCCTTCCCCTGGTGTGTTAGGATTCCTCAGGTCAGCTCTTCTTGAACAACCTCTTGTGTGCCTCTTGCTGTAGCTTCCTCCTTGAGCTGCCATGTGACATCTGCCTGTAGGTACCATGCGCTGCAGCCTCATTTTCTTGAATACATTATGTCTGACCGTGGGTGATTTTAATTCTTCTAGGCCCATAATTTTCTTTTGGTGATTCAGGAGGAGAAAGCTGTGCTTTAATCTCATGGCATGTTTGTTATGAATCAAGTGGGCAATGAAGGTTTGAATGTGAATCAGGTGACCAGTGGCATGAAAACACAAATACTATTAGGATGCATTCCTTGCCACCTTCCATACAATGAATCATGACCCATTTTCTAGACATTCTGATGGGGAAAGCAGAATTGTTTTAAGGTGGACATCTAAGTCATGAATTATTGATGCTTCTTTGTCTTGAGAAACAACACTCCAAAACTCAGTTGCAGGGCCTTTAGCGGAAATTGGCTACAGAGATCAGTTATACTAAAAGGTTCAGGTCCCTCCGCTCTCTGCTCTGAGGGGCTGATTTTCCTTCTGACTTTTCCTTCCTGTCTCTCTGGCTTTAACAGTCACATTGAGTCATCTCCTTTATTTCTAAGGTTTACTTGCCAATCTAAGGTAAAGGACCTAGTATCCTTGCTATATCTATATCTATATATATATATACACACACACACATATATATTTATATATTATATATAAATATACACACATACCTACACACACACACACATATATATAAACATATATATACATATATATATATGTATATACATACACACATACACATTATGTCTGACCTTGGGTGATTTTAATTATTCTAGACCCATAATTTTCTTTTGATGTGTGTGTGTGTGTATATATATACACACATATATATACACACATATATATACACACACACACACACATCAGTGTATATATATGTGTGTGTGTATATATATACACACATACACATATACATCAGTATATATATATATACACACACACATACAGGCTTGAGGGAATATATATATTCCCCCAAAGGACCTTAGGAATATATATGCATGTGTATATATAGTACTTTATATATAGGTAATATAGGAATATATATATTTATATATTTATGAATATATAATGCATATTCCTCATGTGTTTGTATTTAGTAATATATAAATATATATCATATATAATAACATATTTAGGAATATATATTTACTTTTATTTTATTATATTTATTTAGGAATATGTATTTACCTTTATCTCCTAAGGCCCTTTACCTTAGGAATATTATACACACACACACATACACACACACACACACACACACACACACACACACACTCCCCCAAACCTGGGTGTTAAGGAAACCCAAGGAAGAAGGCAGAAACTCCCTGTCTTTGTGCCACATTCTTCTGTTACATGTCACCCTCCACTTTAGCATGCTCTTGGTTAGCAATTTCTGTCTGGACTGGCCTCTCCGAGGATACTATGGACACCTCAACTCTGCTGAGGCTCTTTCCATAAAACATGCTCATCAAAATATTTGGAGGCCGTGAAGGAAAGAAAACGTGAATATACCAAATGGCAGAACCATGGTTCCAAAACAACAGAAATACTCTCACAAGGAATCAAACCTAACAAGATGAAGTATCAGAACCAATTGTAGATCAAAAGAGTGGTTATTAATGCCACATGGCAAACGAGATTCGGGAGGAGTGAATATATCTAAATTTATTGGGAGTATTTATTTAACTACACACACACCCTAATGTTTTGTCCACTCTTAGCACACTTTCACTAGATAAAATATTACAGGTTGAGGACATCTTATGTGAAAATCAGAAATCTGAAATGCTCCAAAACACGAAACTTTTTGAGTACCTATATGATGCTCAAAGAAAATGCCCAATAGAACATTTAGGATTTCAGGGTTTTGCATTAAGGATGCTCAACAAGTATAATGCAAATATTCCAACTCTGAAAAAACTTGAAATTTGAAACACATCTGGTGCCAAGCATTTCAGATATGGGGTACTCAACCTGTATCACCACTATGAGCCCTATTACTCCAGGCATACGGTGGAAAGACAGGTTGAGAACTTCTTGTCTAGAAACAACCACTGTATGTGTATAAGAAGACCTTGAAGCAGTTTATGATGAGGACCACTTAAGTGTTTCACACTCTAGTAACCTCAGTATTAGTTCACACTTACGGCCAACCACTTACTGCCACTAAAGCTGTGTTAACTCCTGCATGAAAACTTGAAACATTCATGAAAGTGGGACATTTACTAATGTAGATGTGGCATTTCTAATCCTCCCAGAGAGTTCGGAACACATCTGGAAAATGCATTTCAATCCAGGCTAGAAGGATAAAGATAAATTGGGGTTTATGAAAAGCAAAGTTGCTCTGAGGGTGACGTTATGATCAGTGAGGAACAAATGGAAATGCTTTGGAAATTTAACCTAAAAAGGAGAAAACTGGAGCAAAGCAAAGGCAGTGCAGCCTGAAAGGCCTCTGTATGAGAATGGACTTCCTCAAATGGCTGCCATGGGCTGATACAGGATAGTGAAGATAGGATGTTCCTAGGGAGAAACAAAATCTGACTCACCATGAGGAAGGTGCTTTATGAAACGGGCTGCCTCTAGAGATAATCAGGGGAGGGGTTCCAGTGTGAGCTGGTGTTGCTGACTGAGCCACATGCAAGAGCCAGATGGAGGGAATTGGATGAAATTACTTTGAGCTGCTAGGGGCGGAGCAAGATGGCCGAATAGGAACAGCTCCAGTCGCCAACTCCCAGCGCGAGCGACACAGAAGACGGTTGATTTCTGCATTTTCAATTGAGGTACTGGGTTCATCTCACTGGGGAGTGCCGGATGATCGGTGCTGGTCAGCTGCTGCAGCCCGACCAGCGAGAGCTGAAGCAGGGCGAGGCATTGCCTCACCTGGGAAGCGCAAGGGGGAAGGGAATCCCTTTTGCTAGCCAGGGGAACTGAGACACACAACACCTGGAAAATCGGGTAACTCCCACCCCAATACTGCGCTTTAAGCAAACAGGCACACCAGGAGATCATATCCCACACCTGGCCAGGAGGGTCCCACACCCACGGAGCCTCCCTCATTGCTAGCACAGCAGTCTGTGATCTACACAAGGCAGCAGCGAGGCTGGGGGAGGGGCGCCTGCCATTGCTGAGGCTTAAGTAGGTAAACAAAGCCTCTGGGAAGCTCGAACTGGGTGGAGCTCACAGCAGCTCAAGGAAACCTGCCTGTCTCTGTAGACTCCACCTCTGGGGACAGGGCACAGTAAACAATAACAAACACAGCAGAAAACTCTGCAGACACAAACGACTCTGTCTGACAGCTTTGAAGAGAGCAGTGGATCTCCCAACACGGAGGCTGAGATCTGAGAAGGGACAGACTCCCTGCTCAAGTGGGTCCCTGACCCCTGAGCAACCTAACTGGGAGACATCCCCCACTAGGGGCAGTCTGACACCCCACACCTCACAGGGTGGAGTACACTCCTGAGAGGAAGCTACCAAAGCAAGAATCAGACAGGTACACTCGCTGTTCAGCAATATTCTATCTTCTGCAGCCTCTGCTGCTGATACCCAGGCAAACAGGGTCTGGAGTGGACCCCAAGCAATCTCCAACAGACCTACAGCTGAGGGTCCTGACTGTTAGAAGGAAAACTATCAAACAGGAAGGACACCTACACCAAAACCCCATCAGTACATCACCATCATCAAAGACCAGAGGCAGATAAAACCACAAAGATGGGGAAAAAGCAGGGCAGAAAAGCTGGAAATTCAAAAAATAAGAGCGCATCTCCCCTGGCAAAGGAGCGCAGCTCATCGCCAGCAACGGATCAAAGCTGGACGGAGAATGACTTTGACGAGATGAGAGAAGAAGGCTTCAGTCCATCAAATTTCTCAGAGCTAAAGGAGGAATTACGTACCCAGCGCAAAGAAACTAAAAATCTTGAAAAAAAAGTGGAAGAATTGATGGCTAGGGTAATTAATGCAGAGAAGGTCATAAACGAAATGAAAGAGATGAAAACCATGACACGAGAAATACGTGACAAATGCACAAGCTTCAGTAACTGACTCGATCAACTGGAAGAAAGAGTATCAGCGATTGAGGATCAAATGAATGAAATGAAGCGAGAAGAGAAACCAAAAGAAAAAAGAAGAAAAAGAAATGAACAGGCCGGGCGCGGTGGCTCAAGCCTGTAATCCCAGCACTTTGGGAGGCCGAGACGGGTGGATCACGAGGTCAGGAGATCGAGACTATCCTGGCTAACATGGTGAAACCCCGTCTCTACTAAAAATACAAAAAACTAGCCGGGTGTGGTGGCGGGCGCCTGTAGTCTCAGCTACTTGGGAGGCTGAGGCGGGAGAATGGCGTGAACCCGGGAGGCGGAGCTTGCAGTGAGCCGAGATCACGCCACTGCACTCCAGCCTGGGAGACACAGCGAGACTCCGTCTCAAAAAAAAAAAAAAAAAAAAAAAAAAAAAGAAATGAACAAAGCCTGCAAGAAGTATGGGATTATGTAAAAAGACCAAATCTACATCTGATTGGGGTGCCTGAAAGTGAGGGGGAAAATGGAACCAAGTTGGAAAACACTCTTCAGGATATCATCCAGGAGAACTTCCCCAACCTAGTAGGGCAGGCCAACATTCAAATCCAGGAAATACAGAGAACGCCACAAAGATACTCCTCGAGAAGAGCAACTCCAAGACACATAATTGCCAGATTCACCAAAGTTGAAATGAAGGAAAAAATCTTAAGGGCAGCCAGAGAGAAAGGTCGGGTTACCCACAAAGGGAAGCCCATCAGACTAACAGCAGATCTCTCGGCAGAAACTCTCCAAGCCAGAAGAGAGTGGGGGCCAATATTCAACATTCTTAAAGAAAAGAATTTTCAACCCAGAATTTCATATCCAGCCAAACTAAGTTTCATAAGTGAAGGAGAAATAAAATCCTTTACAGATAAGCAAATGCTTAGAGATTTTGTCACCACTAGGCCTGCCTTACAAGAGACCCTGAAGGAAGCACTAAACATGGAAAGGAACAACCGGTACCAGCCATTGCAAAAACATGCCAAAATGTAAAGACCATCGAGGCTAGGAAGAAACTGCATCAACTAACGAGCAAAATAACCAGTTAATATCATAATGGCAGCATCAAGTTCACACATAACAATATTAACCTTAAATGTAAATGGACTAAATGCTCCAATTAAAAGACACAGACTGGCAAACTGGATAAAGAGTCAAGACCCATCAGTCTGCTGTATTCAGGAGACCCATCTCACACGCAGAGACATACATAGGCTCAAAATAAAGGGATGGAGGAAGATTTACCAAGCAAATGGAGAACAAAAAAAAGCGGGGGTTGCAATACTAGTCTCTGATAAAACAGACTTTAAACCATCAAAGATCAAAAGAGACAAAGAAGGCCATTACATAATGGTAAAGGGATCAATTCAACAGGAAGAGCTAACTATCCTAAATATATATGCACCCAATACAGGAGCACCCAGATTCATCAAGCAAGTCCTTAGAGACTTACAAAGAGACTTAGACTCCCATACAATAATAGTGGGAGACTTCAACACTCCACTGTCAACATTAGACAGATCAACGAGACAGAAAGTTAACAAGGATATCCAGGAATTGAACTCATCTCTGCAGCAAGCAGACCTAATAGACATCTATAGAACTCTCCACCCCAAATCAACAGAATATACATTCTTCTCAGCACCACATCGTACTTACTCCAAAATTGACCACGTAATTGGAAGTAAAGCACTCCTCAGCAAATGTACAAGAACAGAAATTATAACAAACTGTCTCTCAGACCACAGTGCAATCAAACTAGAACTCAGGACTAAGAAACTCAATCAAATCCGCTCAACTACATGGAAACTGAACAACCTGCTCCTGAATGACTACTGGGTACATAACGAAATGAAGGCAGAAATAAAGATGTTCTTTGAAACCAATGAGAACAAAGATACAACATACCAGAATCTCTGGGACACATTTAAAGCAGTGTGTAGAGGGAAATTTATAGCACTAAATGCCCACAAGAGAAAGCAGGAAAGATCTAAAATTGACACTCTAACATCGCAATTAAAAGAACTAGAGAAGCAAGAGCAAACACATTCGAAAGCTAGCAGAAGGCAAGAAATAACTAATATCAGAGCAGAACTGAAGGAGATAGAGACACAAAAAACCCTCCAAAAAATCAATGAATCCAGGAGTTGGTTTTTTGAAAAGATCAACAAAATTGACAGACCACTAGCAAGACTAATAAAGAAGAAAAGAGAGAAGAATCAAATGGACGCAATTAAAAATGATAAAGGGGATATCAGCACCGACCCCACAGAAATACAAACTACCATCAGAGAATACTATAAACACCTCTATGCAAATAAACTGGAAAATCTAGAAGAAATGGATAATTTCCTGGACACTTACACTCTTCCAAGACTAAACCAGGAAGAAGTTGAATCCCTGAATAGACCAATAGCAGGCTCTGAAATTGAGGCAATAATTAATAGCCTACCAACCAAAAAAAGTCCAGGACCAGATGGATTCACAGCTGAATTCTACCAGAGGTACAAGGAGGAGTTGGTACCATTCCTTCTGAAACTATTCCAATCAATAGAAAAAGAGGGAATCCTCCCTAACTCATTTTATGAGGCCAACATCATCCTGATACCAAAGCCTGGCAGAGACACAACAAAAAAAGAGAATTTTAGACCAATATCCCTGATGAACATCGATGCAAAAATCCTCAATAAAGTACTGGCAAACCGGATTCAGCAACACATCAAAAAGCTTATCCACCATGATCAAGTGGGCTTCATCCCTGGGATGCAAGGCTGGTTCAACATTCGCAAATCAATAAACATAATCCAGCATATAAACAGAACCAAAGACAAGAACCACATGATTATCTCAATAGATGCAGAAAAGGCTTTTGACAAAATTCAACAGCCCTTCATGCTAAAAACGCTCAATAAATTCGGTATTGATGGAACGTATCTCAAAATAATAAGAGCTATCTATGACAAACCCACAGCCAATATCATACTGAATGGGCAAAAACTGGAAACATTCCCTTTGAAAACTGGCACAAGACAGGGATGCCCTCTCTCACCACTCCTATTCAACACAGTGTTGGAAGTTCTCGCTAGGGCAATTAGGCAAGAGAAAGAAATCAAGGTATTCAGTTAGGTAAAGAAGAAGTCAAATTGTCCCTGTTTGCAGATGACATGATTGTATATTTAGAAAACCCCATTGTCTCAGCCCAAAATCTCCTTAAGCTGATAAGCAACTTCAGCAAAGTCTCAGGATACAAAATTAACGTGCAAAAATCACAAGCATTCTTATACACCAGTAACAGACAAACAGAGAGCCAAATCAGGAATGAACTTCCATTCACAATTGCTTCAAAGAGAATCAAATACCTAGGAATCCAACTTACAAGGGATGTAAAGGACCTCTTCAAGGAGAACTACAAACCACTGCTCAGTGAAATCAAAGAGGACACAAACAAATGGAAGAACATACCATGCTCATGGATAGGAAGAATCAATATCGTGAAAATGGCCATACTGCCCAAGGTAATTTATAGATTCAATGCCATCCCCATCAAGCTACCAACGAGTTTCTTCACAGAATTGGAAAAAACTGCTGTAAAGTTCATATGGAACCAAAAAAGAGCCCGCATCTCCAAGACAATCCTAAGTCAAAAGAACAAAGCTGGAGGCATCACACTACCTGACTTCAAACTATACTACAAGGCTACAGTAACCAAAACAGCATGGTACTGGTACCAAAACAGAGATATAGACCAATGGAACAGAACAGAGTCCTCAGAAATAATACCACACATCTGATCTTTGACAAACCTGAGAGAAACAAGAAATGGGGAAAGGATTCCCTATTTAATAAATGGTGCTGGGAAAATTGGCTAGCCGTAAGTAGAAAGCTGAAACTGGATCCTTTCCTTACTCCTTATACGAAAATTAATTCAAGATGGATTAGAGACTTAAATGTTAGACCTAATACCATAAAAATCCTAGAGGAAAACCTAGGTAGTACCATTCAGGACATAGGCATGGGCAAAGACTTCATGTCTAAAACACCAAAAGCAACGGCAGCAAAAGCCAAAATTGACAAATGGGATCTAATTAAACTAAAGAGCTTCTGCACAGCAAAAGAAACTACCATCAGAGTGAACAGGCAACCTACAGAATGGGAGAAAATTTTTGCAATCTACTCATCTGACAAAGGGCTAATATCCAGAACCTACAAAGAACTCAAACAAATTTACAAGAAAAAAACAAACAACCCCATCAAAAAGTGGGCAAAGGATATGAACAGACATTTCTCAAAAGAAGACATTCATACAGCCAACAGACACATGAAAAAATGCTCATCATCACTGGCCATCAGAGAAATGCAAATCAAAACCACAATGAGATACCATCTCACACCAGTTAGAATGGCGATCATTAAAAAGTCAGGAAACAACAGGTGCTGGAGAGGATGTGGAGAAATAGGAACACTTTTACACTGTTGGTGGGATTGTAAACTAGTTCAACCATTATGGAAAACAGTATGGCGATTCCTCAAGGATCTAGAACTAGAAGTACCATATGACCCAGCCATCCCATTACTGGGTATATACCCAAAGGATTATAAATTATGCTGCTATAAAGACACATGCACACGTATGTTTATTGCGGCACTATTCACAATAGCAAAGACTTGGAATCAACCCAAATGTCCATCGGTGACAGACTGGATTAAGAAAATGTGGCACATATACACCATGGAATACTATGCAGCCATAAAAAAGGATGAGTCTGTGTCCTTTGTAGGGACATGGATGCAGCTGGAAACCATCATTCTTAGCAAACTATCACAAGAACAGAAAACCAAACACCGCATGTTCTCACTCATAGGTGGGAACTGAACAATGAGATCACTTGGACTCAGGAAGGGGAACATCACACACCGGGGCCTATCATGGGGAGGGGGGAGGGGGGAGGGATTGCATTGGGAGTTATACCTGATGTAAATGACGAGTTGATGGGTGCAGCACACCAACAAGGCACAAGTATACATATGTAACAAACCTGCACGTTATGCACATGTACCCTACAACTTAAAGTATAATAATAATAAATAAATTTATAAAAAAAAAAGAAAGAAATTACTTTGAGCTTCCCTCCCTGCATTCAGGTGCATGTAAGTCTAATAAATGGAATATGATGTTGTTATATTGTTAACCAGTTTCTACTGCTGCCCTGTTCCTGATTTCCAGGCTTACACAACCAGGATAACAATCTGGCTCCTGAGTGGGCCCCTGCTTCAGCACCGGCTGGTGTTCTGAGCCTGCACTGGCTCTGATGTACCCAGACGCAGCATTGTATTGAGGTCCTGAGCCTTTTTCCTCAGTCAGAGTGAACAGAAGCAGGTTCCAAGCTGTTACGGGGTTAAAACCCTGGTGAGCCCCTTTATGGTATACGAGAACAACTCTAAGATTTCCTCAAGACTTTGAATTACGGGAAAAGAATCATACGCTTGAGGAACCCAGATGATGGGTGCCTACTGATGACTCAGTGGAGATCACTTTTATTTACATTAATTGAGTTTTTTTTCTTTGTAAGGTGAGTGTGTGTGTTTTACTTAATATAAGTTTGCATTATGTTTAGAAATCTCTCATAATTTCTTCTAGTACTTTAGCACTTTCGTTTTCCCCAGCTTTATTGAGGTATAGTTGGCAAATAAAATTTTACAAATATCAAGTGTACAACATGATGCCTTGATACGCATATATTGTGAGCTGATTATCACAACCAAGTTAGCTAATAACCTATCACCTAACATAGTTACTATTTTCTGTGTGTGTAATGAGAACAATTAAGATCTACTTTTTCAGAAAATTTCTAGTACTCAATACAGTATTATTAACTATAATCACCATGCTAGTTACTAGATCCCTAGAACTTAGAACAAATGTCAGATTTTGGGATTTGACATGTACTATGGTCCTATGAGAAGTGATCACTGAGGGAAACTGAGTGAAGGGTACAGGGAACTTTGTCTTATTCAACTTCATGTTAACCTATAGTTATTTCAAAATCTATAGTTATTTACAAAAAGTAAAAAAAAAATACAACAGAGGCTAATTGGTAGTAAAAGAGAGCCTGCTTGTGTTTGTCAATCAGGCATCTTTATCTCATTGACATTTTGTGATTACCTTCATGTGTTTTTGAGTTATTATGATCCTTTCTTAAGAGAAAAGTAATCCTAGGTTGACAGAGTTTAAATACCATGTCTGAGATCATAGTTGGTATGCAGTACAGTCAGGATTCAGCCTCAACTCTGCATAATTCTCAAGTCCACAGAATATACTCTACACTGAGCTGCTTCTGTTTAAATTAGTTTAAATCACATCATGGGAGGTAGTTTATTAAAAACAATTTTTTGTGCTGGCAGTTACATTCCACAGCTTTCATACTATATGTGTTAGGTTCAAAAATGTCTCTTAAATTCTTCTCCTGTTTCTACTGTGAGACTGAATTCTGGCTTGGATAAAATCTCATTGGAGAATGCCAATTGAATGTTTTAATTGTGAGGGTGTTTGACAACGTGTACTCCTGTGTTGTGCAGAAAAAGAGACAGAAATACATACCATTGTATTAATAACAAATGAAAAGAGATAAGCATTTTTGGTGCTTTTGAACACTATGAAGTTTTATTGAGGAACATCAAACAATTCCACATAAAAATTGATTCGACAGAATAACATTAGAAAGAAACATCTAGAAGGGTATCATTTGAAGTTTTATGTATATTGAATTAGAATAAAGAATTCTAAAACATGTGATGTGGAATTTGCCTGTAAATTCAGATTCAATAGTAATAAAAAGCTTCTATAAAAGAGAATAAATACTAATAAAGAGACTGGGCTTTTTCAAATCAGTCCATGCCTCTGTTTTCATGACATCAGGAAGTCCCCAAGTTCTCTGAATAGACGCTTTCTGCCTGAACTGAAGGATGGGGGAAAGAAGGTGCACAAATCCAGAGCAGGTCACTCAGCAGCAAGAACTGCCACAGCAGATGGGGCGGAAGCAGGTTGTTCTACAGCAGGTGGTCTGGCAGCAGGAAGGGCGGCAGCAGCCGGACGCATAGCAGTTGGGTCTACAGCAGCTGGAAATACAGCAGGAGGGCCGGCAGCAGGTGGGCAGGCAGCACACAGACTGACAGCACTGGGGCCTATAGCAGCTGGAGACACAGCAGCTGGGGCGGCAGCAGGTGGTCCTGCAGCAGGAAGTCTGGCAGCAACTGGGTCTGCAGCAGCTGGAGATACAGCAGGAAGGCCTGCAGCAACTGGAAATGCAGCAGCTGGGGCGGCAGCAGGTGGGCTGGCAGCAGCTGGAGATACAGCAGCTGGGGCGGCAGCAGGTGGTCCTGCAGCAGGTGGTCTGGCAGCAGCTGGGTCTGCAGCAGCTGGAGATACAGCAGGAAGGCCTGCAGCAACTGGAAATGCAGCAGCTGGGGCGGCAGCAGGTGGTCCTGCAGCAGGAAGTCTGGCAGCAGCTGGGGCGGCAGCAGGTGGGCTGGCAGCACACAGACTGGCAGCACTGGGGCCTGCAGCAGCTGGACACACAGCAGCTGGGGCGGCAGCAGGTGGTCCTGCAGCAGGTGGTCTGGCAGCAGCTGGGGCGGCAGCAGCTCTCCTGGCAGAGATCTTGACCACAGCTCTGGTCAGAGCAGACAGAGCCACAACAGGAGTTGTTCATGGTGTCAGAGGGCGGAGTTTCTGGGTGGGTTTCCAGGAGAATGAGGTTCTGGAGTTTAGAAGTCTCCTTGAGCCACAACCTTTTATATACTGCCCCAGTTTCCTGTTGTCACTATGTTTTTCTTGTTTTTGTTTATTTAGTTGTTAAATAATTATCAGATTACACAATAGTGTTTGTCCGTTTAATGGTTTAAAATCACTGGGAAGAAAATACTCTTGTCCAGTTGTAATAAGATCTATACCATCTACTTTTCCTCGATTCTCACCTCAATGGCATCTTCTAGACCAAAATTATCTTCCTCTTCCTCCACACAGGGCTATCAAGTGATGCTTTGCATTTGGAATTGCATTTCTCACTCTCTTTTCCTGTACCCCCACCAGAATGAGATTTAGTCAGTTACACTACCAATTACACGTTTCTTCCAACGACCAAGGGAGAGGAAAGCCCTTCTGCTCAGTGTGGCATCTGGCCTGGGATGAGAAGAAAAGGTTCTATTTCGTGTGTCATTTTTGAGCAATAAGGAAAGAGATAGCTCTTCCTTTATGTGACCTTGATCACCTCTACACCACTGGAATGGGTTTCCCCGGATGTTTCAAACTTTGGGTCCTGTCCTACATCCTTAAATTCCGGGAGACTACTTATCTGGATAGCTGGTGTTACTAAAAGGTCCTAGTTTCTTAAGTTCCCACTTTACTGTCTTACAGGTTTGTGTCATGTCTCTCCAGCTGGTCTCTTGGATTCTAGAAGACATAGCCTCACTTTTATTCCTCATCTCATTTTTAATTGTGAATATTTTTCAATACAGCAAAAATGTTGAATGTTCAGAATTTGCATCTCATCAGAACTGAGTTCCAGTGCTGGGAAATTACCAGATTCATTTTTTCAATCAATCTGAAATGTCAGAAGACTTCAGCAGATTCCAGCTTACTGAATTAAGATTTTGCCTTATCCCCTAGTTAGTAGTGGGCAAACTCAGGCATGCCTTAGAATCATCTGGATGGCTTGTCAAAACACAGATTGCGAGGCCTACTCTCAGAGTTTCTGACTGCTGGGGAGAGACTTAGTTGTAACAAGTGCCCAGATGATGTAAATGCTGAAGGTTCGATGGCCACACACAGACACCTCCTGCTTCATTCTGTTCATTCAAGCTTTACAGAAGCACGTGGCTCAAGGTCCTGCCTTGTTTATAAAACAGAGGTGTTAAATGGATAATCTGAGAGACACAAGTTGTCAGCCATTGGGATTACAAATATGATGTAGATTCTCCTTCAGGGGAGCTCACAGTTTACTAGAAGGAACACACAAACACACACACACACAAACACACACACACACACACACGCACAGTATTATACTGTGATAAAGTAACCTCAAAGGAGCTCATCATAGTTTAATTAAAAGAATCATACTTAGAACAAATTAGCAAACATGACAATTTGCTGGATTAATTAATAAATAAATATTTTAATTTAGTTTGTATTTATTTTTATGATATCATAAAATTTACATCCACTGAAATGAACAAATCCCAAATGTACTGTTTGATGAGTTTTGATAAACAGGTACATCCATGTAACCCCCACACCTATCAAGATAGAGAATGATATCATTTGGCTGTGTCCCCACCCAAATCTCATCTTGAATTGTAGCTCCCGTACTCCCCATGTGTGGTGCTGTGGTATCACGGGAGGGAACCGGTGGGAGGTAATTGAATCAAGGGGGCTGATTTTTCCCATGCTGTTCTCATAATAGTGAATAAGCCTCGTGAGATCTGATGGTTTTATAAAGACCAGTTCCCCTGCACATGCTCTTTTGCCTCTGCTGTGTAAGAGGTGCCTTTGCTCCTCCTTCACCTTCTGCCATGATTGTGAGGCCTCCCCTGCCATGTGGAACTGTGAGTCTTTTTTAGAGACTCACAGTTAAACCTCTTTTTCTTTATAAATTACCCAGTCTCTGGTATTTCTTCATGCAGTATGAAAATGGATGAGTACTGAGAACATTTTCATTATACTAGAAAGTTCCCAAATGTCACTTCAGTAAACTCATCACTTCATAGAGGCAGCCATATGGGGAAATTATTAGCCATGTTCTAATAATTTTTCCACCATAGGTTAGTTTTGGTTTGAAAATTCAAACAAATAATTTTCAGCATAATTGTTTTTTTCTGTCTGTCATCTTTGCCTTGGTATGTGGCTGTGAGAGTTGCAATGTTGATGCATGCATCACTAGTTCATTCAGAGCTATACTAATGATGGGCAGGGCTTCATTTTAACTGTACCAGCCAATGTCATGGTAGGGTGACCAACTGTTTCTCATTGCCCAGTCTGAGAGCATTCCCTGAACTCAGGGCTCTCATTGCTAAAACTAGGAAGTCCCAAGAAGTAAGAGACAAGTTGTTCACTCTATGATGGCGTCCTTAAATGTCTTAATTAAGATCATTAAAGACCAAGCACCTTGCAATATTTCTATCACATTAACTTGTTTAGCAAACACTTGATTTATGAGTCTTTACTTTGTGGTCTGTGTTTGCAAAGCTGGAGAACGTGAAAGATTGAAACTATTGTATTGTGAAACTACATGGAGTCCTGAAGAGGGAGGTGTTTATTTGATTTGCTGTATATCAGGGGCTGAGGAAAAATTTTAAAAAAAACATAAAAGAAAAAGGTTTAGATTATGAGGGGAGAGGTTTCCATATAAATTTATAGGAATTAAGAAAACTCTATCACCACAGCTACAAAGGCAGGTACATTCTGAATGTAGGGAAATGTATGGAGAATCACAACCCCTCATCCAGGGGTTCTACAAGTTGGTTGAATATTAGAGTCACTCAGGGAGTGTTAAAAACTACTGATGCCTGACTCTTGCTCAGAAACATTCTGACTAACTGCTGTGGGTTATGGCCTGGGCACCAGAATTTTTCAAGTTTCTCAGGTAAAGGGCAGCCAAGCTTGAGACCCATCTGCTTAAACTGTCTGTATGACATACATTGTATAATATTCAATTGGGAACAGAAGCAACTAAAATAATTAAAATACAATTGGTAGTATCTATATAGTAGAGAAAATGATACTGGATTTTAAACACTGAATTTGGAGTATTGTAAACTAAAACACTGATAATTATCTTTGCTATTTTAGATGACTCTAATACCAAAACCGACATTCCCACATGGATGATAATGGAGCAATAGGGCATGAACCACCATGGGAAATTTCTATAGACAGCACACTGGATTTTTACAAAATGAGCCTCAAAAGCAGGCGAGATGTCTGTCATTTCATGTATTTGCTGCTAAATTCTACTCACCGTCTGGTGAAGCATACTTGATATTAACTTGAGGACCACACACACAAGTTATGCCAAGTCTATCTAAACTGTCCTTCTTTTATTATATGGAGTAGTAGAAGGAGTGTAAGTTTTTCTTTCATATTCATTTTTAAATTTTAAACTAATTTTATTGTTGTCTTTTTAGAAGTTCATGATAAAAGACCTCACTTAGGTAAACATCAAGGAAATTAGAATGAAGTGAACTCAACTGATATTTGCAATCAACACTGAAGAACATGTGTTGTGTTTACCCCGCAACCTGGACACATCGTATTAACATACCCTTTAAAGAATGACATGGGAAATGGGCTTCTCTTGTCAGGTATCGCATCTGTTATGTTAGTACTCTGACATTTTTGGAATGAAAACCTAGTATGCACTTTGGAGATAAAATGTAATTTCATTAGGTGAGTTACTGTGACTTAGTTATAAGACTGTGAAATACATAGAGAGGCCTACAAAAGGCATGTCTAATTGATAGATAAATTACCATATTTCCCATTCAATTAAGTTCCTATTTATAATAAAAATGAAATTGTATTAAAATATTTAAGAATAAGCATTAAACAATGTTACCATTCTTGGTATGAAGTGGTATGTGTAATTAGAGCAATATTTAAAATAATATGAATACCCATATGCCATTCGGGAAATCTCTTTGTTCTAAACTGTCTTCAATCACTGCTTTATCTTGACTTTTAAAATTTAAATACGATGAGTATTTCAGTTCACCTTGGATTTTAAAAAAACTTTTTAAGTGAAAAACACATATACTAAAAATGTATAACATATATACATTAATTAATTATTGATATAACGAATAATTATTAAGCAAGCATGTATGTACCCAAAGCCTTCGTCAAGAAATAGAATCTTGTCATCCATAAGAGGTGCTCCTATATGTCTTTTCTTGACTGTATCTCCCTCCCTCCATTCTAGAGGTAATCGCTATTCTGATTTTAAATCTTTCTACTTTTTTTAATAGTTTTTCAACCTAGATATGCATCCATAATAATACAGTTTATTTTCCCACATTTTAAAATGTAATCTAAATGGAATCATAGTATGTGTATTTTGTGTTTTGATTATCTTGCTCAACATTGTGTAAGAGCTGGGGCAGCAGCCTCTAAGTTAGCCCCACTATTTCCGCTTCCTGGAGCTCACGGTCTTAAGTAATTCCAACCCTTTGAGTAACTTACTTCTAACCAACATCATATGGTACATTGAATGATTAAGTTATCTTACAAAAATTGTTACTTTCTTCTTGTTGGCCAGCTCTGGTTTGCTCTCACGCTCACTCTCATTGGGTTTGATGAAGCCAGCTGCTGTAAGAGACAGTGATCCATGTGGTAACAACTCGAAGACAGCCCCCATCCAACAGCCCACAAGGAACTGAGGCTCCCTCTAATTGTCCTTGGGAGCTGAATCCTGTCAACAACCACATAGTGAGCCTGGGTGTAGCTGCTTCCTAGTTGAGGCTTTAGATGAGACTCTAGTAACAGTGAACACCTTGATTATAGTCTTGGAAAACACTGTGACGTAGAGAACATAGGTAAGGCATGCCTGAATTCTTGATCCACAGAAGCTGTGAGATAATGTGTGTTGTTTTAAGCTGTAAGTTGTGAAGTGATAATATAAGGCAACAGTAGATAACTAGTATAGATTTATCTGGTAACACACAGCCCATGGAAGAAGAGGAAGGGATCAAAAGGTGCAGAGAAGGGAGGCCCAGGCGGGTGGATCACGTGGTCAGAAGATCGAGACTATCCTGGCTAACATGGTGAAACCCTATCTCTACTAAAAATACAGAAAGTTAGCTGAGCGTGGTGGCATGCACCTGTAGTCCCAGCTACTCTGGAGGCTGAGGCAGGAGAATTGCTTGAACCTGGGAGGCAGAGGTTGCAGTGAGCCGAGATCTAGCCACTGCACCCCAGTCTGGGAGACAGAGCAAGACTCTGTCTCAAAATAAATAAAAAGTACAGAGAAGTGGAAATATTAAAATAGCTCTGGTCTTAAGGCCAAGCAGCTGACTATGTTTCGAGGGTGAGTCTTGGAGACACTCTGTTTACTAAAGCAGTAAGGAATGAGCAGGTAAGAGAGTAACCAGCATCAATGAGAAATTTAGGAGTGCCTATTCCATAAGGTCAGCATTCGTGATAAAAAGTTTTGTTATAGAACTAAGCTTCCCAAGAGTAATGGGGATGATAAGATCTCAGAATAGCAAAGCCAGGAGGTAACATTTAACTTTAAGAATGAGTGTAGGTATAATTATATGATATGCAGCAAGTGAAGAATGGCAAACTAGGGAGAGTATTTTGTGACTCACAGAGATCTATGATTATGGACTACAGAACATGGTGGTACTCAGAATAGGACATAGGTGGCCAAAAAGGCATAGGAATAGCTGTAGACTCTGTGGATCAATATCTATATCTATACTCATATCTATATCTATATCCATAGCTAGCTACATCTATATCTATATAATCTATATCCACAGCTGACCCTTGAACAGCACGGGTTTGAACAACATGGGTCCTCTTATACATGGATTTTCTTCTGCCTCTGTCACTTCTCAGACAGCAACATCAACCCCTCCTCTTCCTCATTCTACTCTCAGCCTAATCAACATGAAGATGACCAAGATAAATACCTTTATGATGATCCACTTCCACTTAGTAAACAGTAAATATATTTTCTCCTCCTTGTGATGTTCCTAGTAACATTTTTTCTTCTCTAACTTACATTAATGTAAGAATACAAAATACAATACATATAACACATAAAATGTGTGTTGATTGTTTAAGTTTTCAGTAAGGCTCTGGTCAACAATAGGTTATTAGTAACTGAGTTTTGGGAAAGTCAAAGTTATTCTTTAATTTTTGGTTGCACAGGATATTGGCACTACTAACACTTGTCTCATTTGAGGGCCAACTGTATATCTGTATCTCCATCTGTGTATATTTCAAGAGCTTAAGATTAAACGAGCAAAAAGATAAGTTGCTCCAATGGAAATTCATAAACCTTTATCCAGTTTCCGGATGTGAGTTGATTATTGGACCTAGAATGTATCAACTAAAGGAGAGGCCAGTCCTCCCAAAAACGGGGTCACAGTAAATAGTAGCCTCACTAGTCCTTTCCCATAGATACCCACAGCCATCTTCTCAGGGGAAAGTAGAATACCCATGCATTTGGATGCTGTTGGACACCAGATCTGAGTTGACATTGAAAGCTGGAAACCCAAAATGTGTAACACAAACCCCATTAGGATCTCATAATCATGGTCAGAAAATAAATGGGGTCTTGGTGCAGGTTAGTCTTACAGTAGTTTCACAGGGTGCACAGACCCACCATGGGGTCATTTACCCCGTTCTCCAAAGTAGAGTTCACCAGTAACCTTCCTTGACCTACGGAGTAAGAATTATTACAACAGGAAAGTCCCAATGGAAGCTCGTTACATTATCTGGGACCTCTCACACATTCTCCACACAAACGAGTGGATAAAAGCAAGAAATTAGAGACATATTCAAGACTTTAAAATGCAGGAGAGGTGAATACTGCCTTCATATGATTCACTAGTTCAGACCCAACAAAAACCATCTAGATCATGGCAGATGACAGTGGATGAATGCAAACCCTATCAAATAAAAATGTAATTATAGTCAATGTGATTGATGCATGTAGAATCGTTTCTGGGGCAAATGAGCACAGTCTCCAATATGGGG